>NC_071485.1:2519765-2819765 GCF_028500815.1 Rissa tridactyla
TGTCCCAAATTCAGATGCCAGACTGGCAGTCATAGTAGCTTGGGGAAGTTGAGCACTGAGGACACCGGGACGCAGTCCTTGTCCCCAAGCACGTAGCAGTCTGAGTAGAGGCAAGGTGATGTGCTTGCAAAAGGAGGAAGGAGAGGTGGCAGGATGGAAGGCAGTGTTAAAACTACGCTTCCACGATTTGACTTCTATTTTGGGAGATGCGATAGAGTTTTGATGCATATTTTCTCTGCTGTCATGTTATGCTTTTATGTCAGACATGTCTGATATGTCTTCAGGCTCATCTACGGAAAACGAATGTTTCTTTGTCTGAGCGATTCTGTATGTGTCTGTGATGCTCGTAGGTTGAAAACATCCTGCTGCACGATCGTGGCCACTATGTCCTGTGTGACTTTGGAAGTGCTACTAACAAATTCCAGAACCCTCAAACAGAAGGGGTGAATGCGGTAGAGGAGGAGATCAAAAAGTAAGTGTGCTTTTTCTTTTCAACTCGGACGTGGTGTATATTTGAAGGGTCATTTTTTTTCTTATACTGGGACTAAATTTTACTTAGGCCTGTTGCAGCAGATTGGATGCCGCTGCATAGAAGCGTCTGCTGCAGGTAAATAAGCGCCTGAGGGAAGGTCAAACAATAAACTGAGCTTGATGTAATTGCTTTGGACCTGAAAGACTGAGTGTACTAATGCAGAGAAGTTGCCCACCTTGACGAGGTGGTGACACGCTGTGTTATGTATGGGGTCAGCCTGTCTATGTCCCTCATCTATCTTGGCTTCTTTGAACTGCAGTACAGCAGATGACAAAATCCCTGTCCTCCGTGAGCCACTCATCATAAATCCTTGCAGTGACTGAGGGAACGCGTGGCCTGACCCCTCAGCGCTTCGCGGAAAATGTAAGGACCTTGAGGTGTTCAAAGGGTCCTTCTCTTGCCCTTTGCACGACCAGCCATAGATGGTGGTAGCAACAAGGTGCACCTTGATGCTTTTAGAGAGGAAGCTTAGCTGGCAGTTCAGTCAGACCTACATCAGGAATGGAGCAGACTCCAGGTCCTTGGTCTTGCTGTAGTTTGAAACAACATCACTGCTGCAAACTTTCCGGTTCCGTTAATATGATATTCTGGCTAGAAAACAGCGAGTTAGAAATGTGTGCAAATGCCTCCTTTTTGTTAGGAAACAATTACACCTGCATGGATTTCCGAGACTTGTTTGACTAAAGTTTTCAGAGCGCTCCTAGTCTGGCTTTGCGGACCCTTTGGAATGCCCTATTTGTACACTTATTAACAAGCCTACAAAAACTTTGCCTTTAGCAGTGCTCTCTTGTGATCGAGGTAAGTAGCATGCAAGGTGCCACAGCGGAAATCGTAGACCTACTGGTAGGAAATCTTATCATAAGTGTCTCTTAAACTGTGCCACAGTTCCCAGCTTTTCTATTTGTAGTGATTGGTTAAAATGAGGCAGATTCTAGCTATAGTTTGAGATATTAAATAACCTTACCCTTGTTTGCAGTGACTCTGAGCAGGAGCCCTGGTACGGAAGCCTATTTATTAGGAGCCGCGTATCCGGTTACAATCTTTATAATACAGTTGGCCAAAGCCCCAGCAGTGAGGACACTGCAGAGGACATTTGACTACTGACCTTATTAATACTCTGAGTCCTTGAATATTTCTGTTCTAGTTCTTAAAATGACTGTACTGTTTTGTGAGTAAATTGCTTGCTTTAGAAAGGACGTCAGTTACTGCTTTGGTTTCACAGGTCAGTTTGCAGCGGTTAGTATTTTGTTGTTAGAGGTGCGTAGTAGATGCTGCTGTTTAAAGATTTCCCAATAGATTGTCATCTTTAGTATCCCTTTTCCTAAAATGAACAGGGAAAGAGTGAATTTTGAATTATATGGAAATGTGACATAGTGAAAATACATCCGATATCCATTTCGAACTTACGGATAGATCTTTCTGCTACAGGTACACTACGTTATCCTATAGAGCGCCAGAAATGGTCAACCTCTATAGTGGCAAACTTATTACTACAAAAGCAGACATATGGGTACGTATAAAAACCGTTTATCATCGTACAACCAGACTGCAGCTTGCTTTCATTACCATAATGACAGGGTAGCTTTCTGGCTGGGGCTAACCTAGCTTCCATAAGAGACTGGGCAGTTTTTGAATAAAGAGTTCCTCTGTTCGACGTCTCCGATGAGTTACTGCTGAGCAGGGTGGCTTGTGGATACAACACCCGTGCTTCTTTGCATGCTGCCTCCCGTGTGGTATTAATTTAGAGTTGTATGGAATTCCGGGGTTGAACAGTGCCAACCTGATTTCATGTCATAAGAGTTAAAACAGAAAAGTGAGAGTATTGTGACTTCTTGTGCCTGGGTTGGGTTGCAAGCGTGTGAAATCAAAGTTACCAGTCAGAATTTAGTAGAAAACTGCGAAAATAGACCTCCACCCAGGAGCAATAGAATGCTTATCCCGGACAGTGTAACACAGGTCTGAGTTGTCAAAACCTGGCCAAAGACCAAGCTTTTGCACCGCGGTTTCTAACGATCGGTGCAATCTTGCCGTGCTTTTCACGTTGAGAGTGAAATGCAACTGTGGTGTAATCCGTTACTGGCTATCCTGATCGAGGACGGAAGGCTTCCCTTTAGTTGGGATGGAGATGAAAAAAAGCCTACGCTGTTTGTAGTGTAATGGCAATTGAGCAAACGGGATGTGTTTACAATGCTAATTCAGAGCATGTTTGTGTGGTTTGTGAAGCCCTGAGCTAGGAAGTAACAAGGCAGAAGCAGCGTAAGGAGAGTTTTAATGTATTCCCAATAGCTCTGCGCCTGCATATACAAGAGGGAAGGGTGCTGGTGTGACGCCTGCTGGGAAGAGTCCTCTGTCCTCCCTGTGAGCTCAGCTCCCAGTCAGGAATGCAGCAGCTCCCGTGGGGCTTCCGCACCGCTGCGTTCAGCAGGAGGTTTGTAGAACTGGGCCCCGTAGCAGTGCTGGGTTGCTCACCTTGGTGTTTCAGACCCAGAGAGGGAAGGACACAGCTGTAACAGCATGAAAAGACTGTCAGGGCCTCAAAGGCAGCCAGGGGAGAACCTAGGATTCACGCTCCTTCCTGTGATAACGTGGAAAGGCGGAGACCCAAAGGCTCGAACGGTGCTCTCCTTCCTGGCGTGGAAGACATTCTGCTCTGGTGACCTGCCGAGTAGTTCCAAAGGAGCGTGTGGTGGTGTGCACAGTGGGGCCTCCACTTCAAGGACTGTTGCAGCGCTTGTCCCGCTTGTAACCTCCCTTTCCTCAAATCTCGTCAAGGTTATTTTAAACTAGAGCGCAATTTAATTGTGAAATCCTATGACAAAAGATATAAGCTGATGAGGAGTTGCCTAGGATTAGGAAATGTTTCCCCCTCTCCCCTCTGAGATGGTGGGAGTGTTTCATAATTATCCCTTTGTGCAAAAATTGTATTTTCTTTTGAAATGGTGGTGGTTCTTGCTGTCAAAAGCAGCACGGAAATAGATGGAAGGGTGATGTAACCTAGCAGCCTGCAGACGTACCTGTGTATCTCCCTGGTACGTATTTATGACGGTTGAAATGTGGTTTGAATTTAAGCTTGAAAACCATTTTGATTTTCCTTTGTCAGAAGCAATGTAGTAAGGAATGATGGTTCCCATTTGTTTTTGCTATTACTTTGCTTTTTCCTGCCAGTATGTGGCGGGAACAGGCTTTGCCCATTTGATGGGAAGGGTTACACCGTGTGTGTGATGATGATGATACTCGTGCGATCCCCCAGATTCCAGTAGCTCAGCCCGGTGTCGGAGAGTTCTTCATGTGTTTATCTTCCCACAGAGCTCTGCCTGTTTTCAAGTCCATCACGGGCCTGATGTCAGGCGGGACCCCCATAGTAGAACAACCTAGAGCACTTTCCCTGTTATCTACGGTGGTATTGGAATTGTGCCCTTTCCTGCTTTGCTTCCGTTTATTAAATCCTTTGCTCTGTTCTCTCTCTTCAGGCCCTTGGCTGTTTACTGTACAAACTGTGTTACTTCACCTTGCCGTTTGGGGAAAGTCAGGTGGCGATCTGTGATGGCAATTTCACCATTCCAGATAATTCTCGGCACTCGCAAGACATGCACTGCCTCATCCGTGAGTGTCTCTGACAGCGGTATAATCTAATTTCGCAGAACTAAAAAAAAAAAAAAAAAAGCGGTGTTTTATTCTTATGTTCCCTGCTCCTACAGTAAAACAGTTGGTGTTCCTCCCTTTTTAAAAGACTTGCTTGCACATAGGGGTGGATAAAGTGAGCTTTTTAGTAGCTGAGGTGATGGCTCTTCGGAAGCAATGACGATGAAGAGGTTTCTATTTGGCTAGGCTGTAGTGGACTCTGTGGAAAGGCAGGAAAACAGACAACCATTTCGTTTGAGTCTACAGAAACTTGCACAATAAGCCTATTTATGCAGAAGCGTATTTCTTCAGTAATAAATCTGTTTGGATAAGGAACTGAAAAGAACCACAGTGACTTAGACTGGCGATAAGAATTCATCTTCTGTGCATTGAGAAACAGAACTGAAATTTATAAATAACCCACTGACTAGAGCGAATGTGTAATTAAGGGTACAATGCACTACTCTTGGCAAAACTGGGGCAGCTCTCTTACTTTCAGCACAGCATTTGATTTTATTTTTTTTCTTTTTCCTAGCCACAATCTTGACTAACACAGTTGGATGTGTTTGCAGAGCGGCCTGGTGTTTTCTTTGCTTCTGTGGTGGTATATGTGCAGCGGTATATGTGACTGGCCAGTCTTCCTGCCCCGCTGACACACCGGGGTTGGATCGAGCTCTTTTCCTGTGTGTTCACTGGGAAATGCAGAAGTCGAAACCAACGCTATTCCCGGATGGGGCAGGCTGCATTTCCCCTCCTTGCCCTAGAACCTTTAATCGATAGCAGCTACAAATTGTTCATAGCTGTATTGGGAAATATCTCCTAGTCCCTCCTGACTGACTGTTTCGGCCCTTTCTCTCTGACCCTGGCAATGAGCTCAGCCCTGCTGACCACCGGCTGGGTGCCTGGAAGGAGGCAGGGCACCCTGTTGGCATCTGATTGTCCCGGCTGTAACTCTGCCGCAGACGGGCTCGTGTGAGTCTGTCTGTTCTGTTGCTCTGATATGAGCGTCTCTGTCTTTTTTTTTTGAAGGGTATATGCTTGAGCCAGACCCTGATAAGAGACCTGATATTTATCAAGTCTCCTACTTTGCATTCAAATTGGCAAAGAAGGAATGCCCAGTCCAGAATGTCCAGGTGAGTGCGGCAAAGGAGTGGGCGGATGTAGGGCTTTGTGGGAGGAGGATGGTGGAGGGGGCGAAATTGCTGAATGCTGGGCATCCTGCCTTATTCTGTTGGTGGTTCCCCAATTCTGTAATTAGGAAGGTCTTTTTTTTGTTTGGGGTGGGGTCAGGAATCAGGGGTTTGTCTCATACCTGGTTTATTTCTGTCTGTCCCTGACTTACCTCCTCACCCAGTTACCAGGGTGAGGCCAAGCAAGAGACCTTGTGCGTGTGAAGAGGGAAAATTAGGCCATGCTTGTGAAACCGATTTGATTTCCAGGCACATTCATCATAGCGTGGGGTAATTTGTGCTGCCGTTGGTTTTAAACATAGCGGTTTGGTTTCTGCCGTCTGGCTGGGACTAGCGAACTTTACGTTTGAACTGCATCAGAGCTTACACAACCGTCTGCCCTTTCTTAGTGTTTCTTTATAGCCTTCAATTGAAAGATAGAGTTGACAAGTATTTTCTTACGGTGTTATGGACATCTGTGACATGACACTTTATTTTGTTATTTCCTGGTAAGGAGAAACCTTTTTTTTTTTTTTTCCCACCCCCCTATGTTCGGGTGGTTATTTATGTTCTTTATGAAAAGGACATGGGTTTGGTACTATTATACCTGTATTTTTTATAGCAGTATTAGAAAGTATTGCTGCCGTTGTCCCCAGGTTGTCTTAAAAATACCCAGATTCTACTACGAAGATTTGTGTTCAGATTCCACATGTAGTAAATGGTGAAAAAGCTGAAGTGTGTTTTTTCCCCTGGTAAAGACACTCCCAAACTACCGTCTCCTCATGACATTGAGTGGTTTGTCCTGTGTCCGACATGAAGAGTAATTGCTTTGGGGATCCCCCGGTTTCCCCATTTCATTGTGATGCTTTTGAAAGTTATTTCTGAAAATATTTCTTCCTCCCTTTAAAAATACAAAATTCGGTGTTTTTTGGGATCTGCAGAACTCTCCGATCCCCACTAAACTCCCAGACCCGGTTAAAGCAAGTGAAGCTGCTGCAAAGAAGAGTCAACCAAAGGCCAGGTAACCGCGTCTGCATTATGCTCAGCCCCCTCTCTTCTTGTTGTCTGTTGTCTCTCTGCTGTTTATTAGGAAAGGCGCTTGGTATATTTAGCTTGTGGGCTTATATTTACACGTGGAGACAAGCACTGCGGTCCTGAGGCTTCTGTTTCAACGACATAAATAACCATTGATCCGAAAGACAGAAAATGCAGATATTAGGGGAAATTTTTCTGCAAGGGGAGGGTGTGTGACTTGGGCAATACTCAGCATGACTCAACAGCTAGGCTTTTTGTACTGAAGGCGCTGCTTGACAGCAGCACTTGAAGTTCATGCACTTGGATGAAATCTACTGTGTCATCCATCCGGAGGCAGTACCCGGAGTACCTGAGAGCAAAGTCAGGAGGAAGACTGCAGTGGGCCTGGAACTGGCCCAAAGAATGCGAGTCTGCTGAGAAACGGCACTGGGGACTATCGCTGTTTGAGTTTCACCTGTGGCAGATGATAACCTGACACAGTAATTACTGTAGGAAATTGCTGTGATTTCGGCGAGAGCCCTGTAATTTCTTCAGGGGGAGGACACAGGAAAGCCCAAGCAGTCTCCGTCCGAAGAGCCCAATTAGCGGGGAAACCACTGTACCGCTGTGTTTTTTTCTCCTCTCCTGATGCTGCTTGCTCTTCTCGTGATACTGTAATGGAGACTTGTAAATTCTGTTGGACAAAACTTGTACCTTATTTTACTGCAAGGTGGGCAGTACGGCAGTGGACACTCCAAAACCTAGAGTTTTCTTCAGACTCTGAAATAGGGCATCTCTCCTCCTGCCTGTCAGTCCCAGGACTCTGCTTTGCTTGTTTTTATAATTGAGTGCAGTTACCCTCACGTAAGTAGAACAACTTGATACCTACCAAGCAAAGGTACCCACAGAAGGGCAGGTGCTTTCTCGCTTCCTGGCTCTCTTGCTGTGCATTATTGGAGCTCAGTAAATATTGAGCAGAGATCAGAAGAGATCCGATGGCCTGACTCTAGTGTAGATGTACTAAAGTTAAGGTACTTCTAAAGATGGCAACTTAGACAACGCTGCCCAAAGGTACCAGCTGCTCTTAAACCAGTTTGTTACGTTCTTCATCTGCTCATCCACAGCTCTAAGTGGGTTTAAACAATATGCTGTACCAAACATTTGAATGAGTTGAGTGATTTTTACAAGTTCCAGCTGTCCAACAGGAGAACATGCCACAGTTGGCAAAAAAAGTCAAAATGATAGCATTGACTTAGTTGTTGTGGATACATCCGTTAAGTTTTACTGTGCTTGCAGTTTTCCGGAAAGAGTCAGCTTGTGTGTCTGGATGCCCACAAGTGTTTCACCTTCATCAGTCACATACCTCTAAAGTACTGGATGAGTTTTTTAAACCCTGCTGTGCATTGGCGTGCACCAACTATCAGGCTATCAAAGAGCGTGCTCTTACCGCTCTTCGGTTTATTTCTCTACCTTATTTTGTAGGCTGACAGATCCCATCCCTACGACAGAAACTTCCATAGCACCCCGCCAGAGACCTAAAGCAGGGCAGACACAACCCAACCCTGGAATTTTACCCATTCAGCCAGCCCTGACGCCTAGGAAGAGACCCACCGCTCAAGCAGCCATTCAGCCACAAGGTGACACGATGTTCCCTGTGCAGTGCCTTCCTGCCAGGCACGGCGTACTGCAGGGCTGTGGTGCACGGTGATCTAACGGATCTGCATTATGGGGTTTTTTTTTTCCTCCCAGTTGCAGGACCCGCTGCCCTGGGCAGTGGGCAGCCTTCGCTCCCTGCCAGCGTCCCCCAGCAAAAAGCAGCCCCTCAACAGACTCCAGCACAGCCGCAAGCCAAGCAGGCGCCAGCTCCGCAGCAAGCCTCCCAGGCGCAGCCCCAGGTCCCTTCTACTCAGCCCCAAGCGACACCTCAGCATCAACAGCAGCTTTTCTTGAAGCAGCAGCTTCTGCAACAGCAGCAGCAGCAACAGGCTGTGTATTACCAGCAGCAGCAGCAGATGATGCAAGCCCAGCAGGTAGATAGATGTGTGGCTGTGTTTGTTACGTGCTTCCTGTGCTAGAGGCCTGCAAGGCCGTATCTTTGCATTTATGGCAAGTCCCCTGGTTTTTTGCGGGGGATAGGTGCAGTTTTTAGGCATTTTCCAGTGTATCTCCAGTTCTCTAGCAAGACTCTTTTTGGCTACACGAGGCTGACGCTTCGACGTTTTCAGCTGTCAATGTGGAAGGCCTTGAGATAGTCAAGTACAAACAAAAAATAAGCAGTGCTGGGTTAAGATTTTACAGCTCCTGGTGTTTCAGGGTCTTGAGGTCAATGCTCAACTGTTAAGCAGAGGGGTGCGATTTCTCTTCTGCTCTCTTTGTGATACAAGAAACCCGACGTGCCTTTTCAACGGTGAGATTCAGGTTTGGTTTTGTGGCAGACTGCGGTGATAGGGAGGCCTGTGAAAACATGACGTGTGAGACGGGGTGTGTCTAGATGACAGACTCGCGTGCTTAACCGCGGTGTTTATAGCAGCACAGATCTCTGCTAAAGCGTATTTAACAGGGGAAGCAAAGGGACAGTAAGTCTTCCTGTCCTGGGGAAAGGTTTAGAATCAATAAAGGTGGAGAAATGAGTTTGGGATGTGGGACAGGCTGTGCTGTGGGAGCCCCGTATGGGCAGGCGGAACGCAGAAAGGATCTAACAGGAGACCAGAAGGCAGTTTTCCACCACGCCTTTGCAGATGGTCTCCAGGCCATCGTAGCCTGTTCCTGCTTTGCCACTTGCAGTGGCTGTGACCATTCCTGAGGCTGGCCCGGAGTTCTGGTCGTGGTGCTCCAGTTCCCAGCTGCACAGCAAATGGCTCAACAACTGGTTTGTTTCCCAGTTCCCAGTGATGCAGCAAGGAGCGCCAGCGCAGCAGCAGCTGATGCAGAACTATTACCAGCAGCAGCAACAGCAGCAGCAGCAGCAGATGATGGCCCAGCAGGCAGCAATGCAGCAGAAGACGGCAGTAGCAGCAGTTCAGCAAAAGCAGCAAACCCCAGCGCAGCCCCCCCAGGCCCAGCAAAGCGCGGCCCAGACAGCGCAGCCACAGGAGCAAGCGGTAAGAGCCTTGCGGAAAGGAGACAGGCAGCGGGATTTGGAGTTCTGGCAAGTGCTTTCCAGGTCCTGTATGCCTTTGTGCGGGGCAGCTGGCTTTTCAGAGCCACAGAGCCCAGGTAATAGGTGCTCTAGGGCCCGCTGGCCCCTAGCGCGTTAATACTGAGTCACAGGTGTCAGCACTAACCTTGCTGCATCAGAGCCATGTGCAATTGTTTGGACTGCTTTTTCTAACGAGTTGCTGTACTCTAGAGTTGTGCTCCCTAGAAAAAAAGATGAGCAGATGATGAGTAGAAAGCAGAAAGATAAAAGTAGCTGCTTAATGCAGCTTCTCTCTATCCCTCGCCCGTCATGCTGCCTTAGGAGGTGTGTGATAAACTGTTAAAAAACTATTTGTACTAATCACATCAGGATGGGCACCAGGAAACGGAACTAGTTCATGTTGCTGCTTGTTTGGAAAACTTCCACCTTGTATTCATGGCTCTGATGCAGAGGAAGGTCCAAGCAGCGTTCCTAGTTGTTTCTGGTGTCGGGATAACTTTTTTCTTTAATGAATACTATGGAAAGGAAACTTCTCAAACATAAAATAAATAAATAAATTACTAAGCATCTGAACGTGTGTCCAAACTAAATGCTCTTTACTTAATGGAAAACGTGGCTGTCTGCAACAGGGAAATAGCCAGCTGTCCGCAGTGTGAAAGGCAGGGGGGCTGTGCCAGAGGGCAGGATCCCTGGTCCCAAAGTGTCGCTGCAGTGCGTGTGGGAAGAAGCCGTGCCCTTGACTTTTGTTCCTGCGCAATCCCATCCGCTCTCGCTTGGTTTTGGGAGCGCAAAGGGATGTCCCTGACTCTCGTTGCGTGTTGGAAAGCAAGCATGTGCAGGCATCAGGCAGGAGGACGCTGCCCTTTATTTTCCTGTACCGGGTCGCACGTGTGCGAAGCAAACAGTATCTGGTAATAAAGCACTTCAGGTACGCAATATTTGCATCCAGCTGAGGGTCAATTTGTGTTTACTCGTTCATGAGTTGCCAGTCATTCAGGACCTAATTCATCTCGCGAGCATGCTTACTTTGAAGTGACATCAGGAATTAATTTGACTAATAATCTCCGTAAGCCAGTGACCTGTGCAATGCCGGGGAGGCGTTGTTTGCTTTATTCTATATTAATTTTCAGGACTAAGCTGGTTGTTAGGGGAGGTGACAGGCTTGGAAATGGTGTGTTCCTGGTCTTGTTCTTGGTTTGCTGAATGACCTGGGGCAAGTCGGTTTATTGGAATTGGTGGGAGATCATGGGTACATGCAGACAGGTCTTGGATGGTGCCCATTGTTACCCTGTTCCTTTTACAAGAGAAAAGCCTGAAACCTAGTGTTGAAGTGCATCTCTAAAGAGCTTTGCTGTGATTTACCAGTACAAAAACAGTCTTAATTTTATTAAATCAGCTGGATTGAAAATTAGCCTTATCCCCCCAGAACGCTGATCGTAACAGATGCGTCCGGACACTTTTCCGCTCCTGTAGCAGTCAGGAGGGAAAAAGCAGTCGCTGGCTCCTTTAAAAAAAATGATAGTGAGACATGGTCTCTGCGGAGCAGAGTCTCTGAGCAGAAGATACCAAGCCAGGACCTGTCAAAACCTTTCATCTCGCAAGATTTCGGCTTAATAAGCTCTGCATTCATTCCTGTGGAGGGTTTCGGCACTGCCCTTTTATTTCTCAGCACCAAATGTACTGTTCCGCAGTGACCTATATAGCGAGATGTAAGGTGGATGCATCAGGAGCAGTCAGGTCAGCTTGCTTCTCAGCTGCAATGAATTAGTCTGCCTGAAAATGCCAGATGAAAAGCAAGACAGCGAACCGCTTGTTTGCCTTGCCCCGCTGTAGTTAAGCACCACACTGGGGATGTGACTCTCTTCTCATTGCTCTCTCAGGTCTTTCCAAGTCTTTTATCTGCGTTCCTTAGTTGAAAATGGCCTGGGATGATACGGGGTGGGGAACAGGGAGCCTAGTGCCCAGGCAGTGGAGGTGACGTGCACAGCTCTCTGCTCTTTGCATCCTGGTTTTTCTGCTTTAAATCCAAACGCGATAATCTCCCTGACAGACGGATTTTGCAGAATCACATAATGGGAAGCGATGCTGCTGTTTGTCACTACAAAACAGTATTTCAAACATTTATGGGTTTGGGAGTTTAACAGAGGACTGAGGTAATGGAAAAAAGAGGTTAGTTTTGAGGAAACCCCTGAAGTTTCCAAAGGATTTGTAGCTGGGCTATCTTGGTTTATGCCTAAACGGAATGTGCATGTTTTCTCCTCCTTATTTTAATGACAAATGTTGTTCCTCTGGTGCTTTTTGGTTTTTTTGGGTTTTTTTTTTTTTTGGCATAAAAGCTCCTTGCACAAGATTTCTGCAGAAGACCTGTACTCCTTTAGGGATTTGACCCCAACCACACATCATCTGCTGGAGGAAGTGCTGCTCTTCCCCTTACCCCCACTCCGTGTGTTCATATGACAAGACTCCTGTACGCTATGATATGGTTTCTTTTTTTTTTTTTACCTCTGCCCTGGATCTCGGCCTCTTTACCCATGGGCAAGTTTCTGAGACCAGCTAGCCTTTAATGGCAAGCGCTAATAGGGACTTGGCCTCCAGAGCTGCACCATGGAAAGGGGAGAAAGTCTCTGCTTGTGCGTTTGTACTAATCCTGAAATACAGCGAATTCCCCCTGCCCCCAATTCTTTTGTTTGTGTGTTGGGTTTTCTTTTCCCCCCTCTAGACTGTCGCCCGTCCATGACTTGCAGGTCAGATCCTCCAGCACGTAGCGGTTTTTTCATTGTGACTGTTGTTCGTGAACAAGGACATCCCATTTCACTTTCTCTCCTAGGTGCAGGCACAAATGAGGCAACAGCAAAAACCTCAAACCACTCCCCCCACAGCAATGCAAGGGCAGAAGCTGGGCTCTCTCACCCCTCCGTCCTCCCCCAAGACGCAGCGTGCAGGACACAGGAGGATTCTGAGTGATGTGACCCACAGTGCAGTTTTTGGGGTTCCGGCCAGCAAGTCTACCCAGCTCCTGCAGGCAGCTGCTGCTGAAGCCAGTCTCAACAAGTCCAAGTAGGTGGCTGCTCACTTGGTGTCAAAGAGTGTAGAGGGAGGAGGGGGTAGATGAGGCTCTTTGCAGATGTCCTAGGCAAATCTCTGAGATGAAGGTGGGCAGCAAACTCTGTGAGGTCTAAATGAGAGTCTTTCCCTTCCCAAGCCCACAGTTTAGGGCTTGGCAGAAAGTTGCTGAAAAACTTCTGCAAGGGCAGAAGTCCTCCTGAGTGCTTCCATGCTCCCCAAAAGCTAAACAAACAGGACCTTCCTCTGGATTACGGCAGCGAGCATCGTTTCAGCTGTTCTGCCAGTAGCCCTGGTGCATGCTTCATGTTTGCCGCTTAGCATCCGCGCTTTCCCCAGGAGTACTTGCTGGGTCACTTTTACAGTGCCTACAGGCAGGAAGCCTCCACGTGGGCATTGCAGAAGATTGTTTCAAATAGGATATTTATGTTGCTTCTTTTAATCCCTGACACCAGGATGCTCAACCAGATGATGGGTAGGTAAGGTCCCAGCTTTCTGGTCATGCAAGTACAAGAACTTGTGCTGAGTGTTTTAAGTAGGAAATAATTATAATGCAGTAGCTTGGACCAGCTCTTAGTGCTGGCCAGAGGATTTCAGATGGGTTATTAATGACTCTTCTTTGGTTGGGGTGATCACATCCAGATCTGCTTCCACCACACCCTCGGGTTCCCCAAGGACCTCACAGCAGAATGTCTATAACCCGCCTGATGTCTCCACGTGGAATCCCTTTGACGACGATAACTTCTCCAAGCTGACAGCTGAGGAGCTGCTGAACAAGGACTTTGCAAAGCTAGGTGACGGTAGGTGCAAGGAGATGGTTTAATGCCAACCTGCTCTCAAAATGGAAAATGGCATGGAATGATGATGCTTTCGGTCAGATGCTGTTGGGGTGCTCCCATGTTATCATGGTCCTCTGTGCCTGTTAAGAGCCAAATCCCTCCAGTTTCCCTTCTTAGTCCCTGTCCCCTTCGCTGAGCAATTGCAATTAAACGAGCACGACCCTCAAAGGTACTAACTGCTTTTAAAGTGGCCTCGATTAGTTGGTTGTAGAAGCTACAGTTTAAACTCTGCTTCCTCTGCAAGTTATGATTTGCAGGAAGGGTCTTAAGTCACATGCTGAACTAGTGTCCTAAAAATCTAGGTAAGTAAGCAACCTTCAGAATGGAAGTTTTTCCCCCTAAATCTGTGTCTGGCGTTTCAGGGAAAGCTCCAGAAAAGATGAGCAGTTCCACAGAGAACTTGATTCCAGGTTTCCAGCCAGCTTCATCTGCAGCCCAGGCAGATGCATTCGGTGGCTCTTCCTTCACTGCTGGATCAGGTGAGTTCGTGAACGCATCTGAGAGGGCAATACCCTGGTCAGCACTGCAGAAAAATGGCAACTCCTTGTCGTAGCCTCTTTAAAAGGAAGGTAAAACTGATGTAAATTGAGTTGCCCCTTGGCACTGAGAACTGTAGGATAGGGTTGGCCCTTCAGTAAAAAAGGGAAGTACTCGTCACAGTTGGGTAGTAGAGACAGGAGGCGCTGTCTATAGGCAAAGGTGAGGCTTTTGGTGAGGGAAGAAACTAAATGAGCCCCTTAAGGTCACAAGAAAGCTTCTTAACATGTTGAAGTTCCATGAAGCTCCTAATTAGAAGTAAAATATGTAGCTTGCAATAAGGGAATTGGACTTAGAGACATTGGTCAGACATGCTGGAGGATATTCCTTGCCTGCAGTTGTTAGGCTGTATGAAGGAGGAGGGGAGCAAGGATAAGAATGTCTCCGCCGCTGAATGAGGAGAACAGCAGAGACAGGAGAGAGCAGGGAAAATCTCAGGGAAGAGCACAGTTTGGGTCATAACTGACATGTTAAATGGTGAAGGCAAGAAGTTTTGCCAGGAGTCCTTGGCTGGTCTAAGAAGCTTTTCTGCTGAGGCCTCTGCGTGTGTGATCTTGTCTGATGTCTCCTTTGGTGCTTGGCTACCAAGGTTTTGCCGTGAGCAGCCCCATCTATGCTGAAAAAACTCAGTGAGTGCTGCTGCTTGTCTCTAGTTCTTCAGCATCAGTTCTCACTGAACGCAGCAAAGACCTCCCAAGCGCAGTATCGGAAAACTGCTTCCAGGAGCCCTAAACGCAAGTGATCCTCTCCCCCATCTTATGCAGCCATTGTTACTGGGGACAAATGCGACCGTTTGATGTTTCCTCACTGAAGCACACCAACCCTTGGTGAGAGGAGAGAGACTGAAGAATCCTTTGTGGGGCAAGAAGTGACAAATCCATTTACGCTTATTTCTATTTATAAAAAGAGATTTAGAGGAGCTTATAACTGAGCTTGGTATTGTTGGCTCTTAGCTGAGAATTGAGGAGTTGGAGTCCATGATGCGAGAGTGCTCTAGGGGGTTTCTTTCTGAGTTTGTCCAGCTGTTCAGTGCCCTGTGAACAGTTGATGATGTTCCATCAGCCTTTGTGGAGTAATGTTGAGTAGCAGCAGCTCCAGATTCAGCTGTAATGTACTTTCTGCGAAGCCCAGAAGCATCTGCATGTTCTGGGCTTTCTAGAGACCGTAGCACGTTTGATTCTTTTTGTAGCTGTCTTTAAAATGTGCCCCTTGACTCTCCTGTCCCATGGTTTGGCAGAGGAAGGTTTCTTGGGAATTCAGCGCTGGCACTGGGCTGGGCATTTGTAGACCTTCTCTTTTTCTTTGCCCGTAGATATGAGCCTGCCTAAGCCTGTCTGATGCAGGATACCTTTTATTTCAAAGAGGCCCGACGTTGGGGCCGGCCCGCTGCGTGCCCTTTGTCGAGGCGTTTCACCTTTTGTGCCAGTGTAAAGTGAGACAATAGTACTTCCCTTTCGTGGAACATTTTGAGATCTGTGGGTTAAATTGTGTTGGAGAGCTACATGGTAATAGTTGTGGTTTTTCTCTTTTTCACTAGGAACACAAACTTAGTCCGAGTGTTTGTGTGTGTTCTGGTCAGGCCCTAGCTTGGACTCCGCAATATCGAGCTGTGCTCCTGCTGAGATTTCGCTCGATGCTTTCTGCTTTTCTCTCTGCTCCTTCTCACTCTGCCTTTTCTCTTCCTGGTTACCAGCTGAAAAAACAAAAGACATTCTGAGTCTGGACGCTAGCCCTCCTCTCCTGACTGTGCCTGATCCTTTCACTCCTCTCGCATTATCCGACACGCCAGGTAACCGGAACTGTGTTTGCGGAGGGGGGCAGATTCTTGTTTGTTTTGTACTCTTAATCTTCCAGTTCTAGTTCTAAGCACACCTGAAATGGTGCTGGGTGCTGACAAGCTCCGCTGAACTGAGCGGTAGCGATGATGTGCAGCGCTTTCTGCCATTGAATATCTGCTTGGTGGCAGGAGCAGTGCTGAGCGCAAGAGCGCTTCGTTTTCATGGCAGGCCCTGGGGTTATCGTATTGCTTCTAATGCCAACGATGTTGGTGTCTTTAAAGGTTCAGCGTTCAAAGCCAGAATAATCACTGGGTAATTACCTGTTCTGATGACCTAAGCCATTTTCAAATTGGTCTCCAACTTTGAAACTGTAGTTTTATTATTGTTAAAATATTTCTTTCCCCTAAGAGTCAGTGTTTCTTTGGCTTCCAGGGTCTATCGCAAATGCGTGCTCCACGTGAAGCACAAGTTAACGCGTAACCTTTTCTGATTTGGCAGAATTTCCTAGTGCAGTTGGTAGCTATTTCCATTTACTTTGCAGTACTACTTAAAAGTCTTTCCTGTGTGCGCATTTCTGACTGCAGCAGCCAACACTTTTTAGCACGAGATTATGTAAGTGCTTAGGAGCTTATTTGCAAATCGGTGGGATTTGGAATATGGTAATGATTTTGCCTTCAAGTTTCTCTAAGGCCTCTGGCAAATGTGTGTTACAAGTCTCTTCTTGTCAGATAGCCCCAGAGGACAAGTGCTTGTTACAGCTCTCGCCCTTGTCCTCAGCTCGAGTTGCGGATCACTGGTGGTTTGGTGGTGGAGGACCCAAGCTTCATAACGTTGTGCTTGTAAAGACAGCATCTCTCCATGGAACGCTAAGTGATTCAGGGAAAAAAAGTTATCTATTTTTTTTCCATAACTGAGTGGAACTTGCTTTCTTCTGGTTGATGCTCAAAGAGCACAAGAAATATGTTTTGGTTCAAAAGGGATTTTACTCTTAAATGCTGCAGTTCAAGAAAAGCAGAATTTACGGGCTTTCTCCCCTGTGTGAGCATGTGCCAGGACCTGACCTGCCCAGCTATAATTTGAAAAGAACCCACAGAAGGCAGATGGCTGCACGTTTTTCTTCCCCTCACAAAAGCTATTGGAAGGGTTGGTTTTCTTGACTTGAAGTCTGTCAGCCTGGACGACTATTTAGTTCTCTGCCAGTGTGCTCGAGGCGTACAGTTGCACACCAAGATGGTTGTTTCCCTTATTGCCCACTGCATTTTGATACAGCACAACCGTAAGAAGGATCTTGGTCTGCCTTGACTTAAGCAAGGCGTTTGACACGGTCTCCCACAGCATCCTCATAGGGAAGCTTAGGAAGAGTGGGCTAGATGGATGGACAGTACGGTGGATAGAGAACTGGTTGAAAGACAGAGCTCAGAGGGTCGTGATTAGGGGCACAGAGTCTAGTTCAAGTTCAGTGACAAGTGGTGTTCCCCAGGGGTCAGTACTGGGTCCAGTCTGCTTCAATATATTCATCAATGACCTGGATGAAGGGACAGAGTGCACCCTCAGCAGGTTTGCTGGTGACACAAAGCTGGGGGGGGTGGCTGACACCCCAGAAGGCTGTGCCACCGTCCAGAGAGACCTGGACAGGCTGGAGATCTGGGCGGAGAGAAACCTTATGGAATTCAACGAGGGCAAGTGTAGGGTGCTGCACCTCGGGAGGAATAACCCCCCGCACCAGGACAGGTTGGGGGTGACCTGCTGGAGAGCAGCTCTGTGGAGAGAGACCTGGGAGTCCTGGGGGACAACGGGATGACCATGAGCCAGCGATGGGCCCTGGTGGCCAAGAAGGCCAATGGCATCCTGGGGGGCATCCAGAAGAGCGTGGCCAGCAGGTGGAGGGAGGTCATCCTCCCCCTCTGCTCTGCCCTGCCCTGGGGAGGCCCCATCTGGAGCACTGGGTCCAGTTCTGGGCTCCCCGGTTCCAGAAGGACAGGGAACTGCTGGAGAGGGGACAGCAAAGGGCCACCAAGATGATGAGGGGACTGGAACATCGCTCCAATGAGGAAAGGCTGAGGGATTTGGGTCTCTTCAGTCTGGAAAAAAGACGACTGAGGGGGGATCTTATAAGCGCTTATAAATACTTCAAGGGGGGGTGTCAGGAGGACGGGGCCAAGCTCTTTTCAGTGGTGTCCAGAGACAGGACAAGGGGTAATGGGCACAAACTTGACCATGGGAAGTTCCATCTCAAGACGAGGAGGAACTTCTTTGCTGTGAGGGTGGCAGAGCCCTGGCCCAGGCTGCCCAGAGAGGTGGGGGAGTCTCCGTCTCTGGAGACATCCCAAACCCGCCTGGAGGCGTCCCTGTGCCACCTGCTCTGGGTGACCCTGCTCTGGCAGGGGGTTGGACTGGGTGATCTCCAGAGGTCCCTTCCCACCCTATGATTCTACGATCAGTCGCAGCCTTAGCTGTGGGAGATCTGAAATTCTTTATAGTACAGAAACCACTGTGGAGAAATTGCCTTTCAGCTCTGCCCTTGGGTGCAAATTATCGGAGCAGCAGTTGTCTGGACTTTTTGTGGTGCCAGGTTGCTCATCTCACAAATCTGGCCCTGACCGGTTGCATATCTTTGCAGGCAGGTGCTAAACCTTCTTTTCGCTAATCCCCCCGCCTGCGTGTGCCTGGTCCTGTTGAGTTCAGTAGATCCCCTTCCATGGGGGCAAAGGCGGGGGCAAGGGCGTGCAGGAGATGGGGCTTTGTTGTCTTTGCCGGAACCTGCAGGAAGCCATCTCTCATTTAGTGTTTTGTTGGGGTTTTTTTTACATAAAATTTTTCAAGGACCAGAGATACAGACTTGTCCTTAGCTTTGAAGACTGAGAGGGGTTGTTTGTGCTTCTCAATTCAACAGAAAAGATGAAAGTCCTGGATTTGGACTCAGCTTTTCAATCTGTCCGTCGGTCATGTGAACAGTCATCTTTGTTCTTCTGTGTCCGCAGAAACATCCCCACCGAGATCTTGGACGTGAGGGATGTGCCAACTCGCATGTGAAAGGCATTTTTTTAGGTGTGCCCCTTGGGTCAGTAGCGCTGGGATTGACTTTAGTCTCTTAGCGTATCAGCGTCTCCAGTTGCGCGTGTCCAAGCTGCTGTGGTTTTGTGCAGAAGCAGCTGAATTTCTTTGAATGGTTGCTAAATACTTGCTTTCTGCTTGGAATATTTTTATTTCTGGGAAAACCTCGATGGTGAATCTCATTGCTCTGAAAAGATTTTGTCTGTCTTTTTATAGACTAGGAGCATGCGTAGCCCTTTCCGGAGTAAAAGCGTGAGCCTTAACCTCTTGGTTACAAGAGCAGTGTTGTTCGGGAAGGCTTTCAGTACAGGCATAAGCGAGGCTTTGATTTGGTATTTTCCCTGTTTGTTGTACAGAGCCAGTTTTGTCAGCGCTCTGAACCTGAGGCAGCTGAGGGTCTGGCCGGGAGCTCAGCTGCTTTTTTTGCTTAAGCCACAAACTCGCTCCTTGTGCTGGCACCTGAGGGCGCAGGCGCCATCGCTTGAGTGTTGGCCAGAGACCTCCTTGGGCTTTCCCACCTTTCCCCCGCATGCTTAGAAGGACAGACGAGCCTTTCTGTCACAGGTTCCTGAGAAACAAATAAATGATGCTTAACGCGTGACAAACAGCAGCAGGGTACCTCCCCAGACAGCGGAAATCCGTTCAAATGGAGGATCGCGCTGCCGTGGAGCTACAGCCAACGGATGTGGCTCGAAGTCGGACTGCTCGCTCGTAGGTTTACATCATGCTTTTGGTTCTGTGCAGTCAGTTAAATGTGAACGGCGAAGGCAAACCTTGGGCAGCAAGTTCTAGCAGACTACCCTGTTGCCGTGGATCGTGGTGTTGGAGATGCTCAATATCTTAGAGGAGGTTGTTTTTTCATTTACTGTGGGTAACAAGCTTCTCGGTATGTGCTTCTAGAGAATAGGAAAGGTAGCACGCTATAGATGGCGGAAGTACCATCTCTGGACAATAATCAAGTGGAAGTAGAATGATGTTCAGTATATTCCTCCTTCTCCAACGTGTAATGTCTGCAATTCTTAATGGAATTGTAACTAGTAAGAGGAGCTGGCAAGAGGGATGTAAAGAATATGGCAAAACATCTGTTAAAATAAGGGAGAATTAAATATTCATGCTGAAAACATTTTTTTCCTTGTGCATGTGTAGGAAAGTAAGCCAAGTTCTTCTTAATAAGCTTATTGCAGGCTTCACTGCTGATTAATCATGATGGAGTGTTTGATCAGAATAGTAATTTTTCTGCTACGTGTGGCTACTTAATGTCTATCGGCATGAATTTAGCTCATACAAGCATGGGAGGCTAAATTTTGCTCAGGGTATTCTGGAGACCTGAAATTACACTGAGTTCTGGAGCTTCAAGGCAGATTCTTCCCTTTGTCATTGAGGCGTCGCTCCATGAATAGTCCCAAGTGTAGAGGTTTTATGCCCGTTACGTACAGTAGGTTTTGTTTCTTTTGACTTCATTTCTCTTGGCATGAATGGACTTGGGACTCAATCCTGAAAACCTGCTTTGTGGAAGTATTTAATTAGAAGTTTGACCCAGAGCATGTGAATACTTCTGCTTTTGCCCATGTCCCTTATTAATCGCTGAAGTTGAAATGCTGAAGTGCTGTCTTGACATAGTTACCTGCGCTCTCCAGACACCCAGGAAAGGTTTTCGATATATTCTCTTTTCTCTAGGCACATCTGCTCAGACAAACAAGTTTTTGAGTAAGTGAAGGGTGGACCCAGTGAAATGCCCTCTGAGATGCTGCCAAAAATATTCCTTTCCAGTTGCTTGAGGGCTGGTTTGTTTGAGGTGGGAGCAAGAAGTTTCCTCCTTGCTCTAGTTCCAGATAAATGTTCGTCTCCCAGGTACCCTGGGCTATTGGCAGTCCTGCCATGTTCTTTCCTCCCTGCAGAAGAGGAGAGAGATGAGGTGGTGGGTGCGGGTCCTTGGCAGCAGAGCAAGCAAGGAGAAGTTGTTGAGCAGCAGCGCTGAGGTGTGAGGGCCGAGAAGGAGAAGCTCCGCTCCTCCCTGTCGCTGCATGGAGGGCGGACTCCCCCAGGCTGTGGATTGCACCGCGCTGATTCACGTGCGGGCTGCGTCCGTGCGTGTGTAGGGTGGTGGTGCTGGTGGCCTCTCTGCATCAGTACTGAGTACAATGCTGTCTCTGCGCAACGAGTCAATCATTTTTTATTTTTTTTTTTTACCCCATTTCAAAAGCGAGGGGATCGCTCTTTGCGAATTTACACAACCATTTACTCCCTGCGATAATTCAGCGTCTTAGCTGCAGCTGAGACACAAACGTGTCTTTAGTGTAGGTATCTGTTTGAAGAACAGCAACGCCAGGCAGCCTCTGTGACATCGTCTTGGCCATGACAGAAAGTGAGAGAAGAGAAATTCCATGGCTGGCACAGCTAAGTAAACGTGCAGACGTAGCTGGGGAAGGAAACGCAGGCCAAGGCAGGATGCCTGTGCCATGTGGGCACGCACTGGATTCTCATTTTTGATGAAAAGGCAAATGGCATTGCTTATTCAAGAGTCATTGTCACGTTGGAGTTCTCCAAAGCTTTTAAATAGCACTTTAAGGACTATTTTTGCCTTTTTGTTTCCTTCAAATACCGACGGACCTATGTGTTTTTACATTAGCATGAGAGGATGCTTATCAGGGCTAAGGAAGTAGATATCATGCAGTGCAATTTCAAAACAAAATGCATCCACGCCCTTGGCCTGTTCCTTGAGATAGCTATAAAAAAAAAATGTGTGGCCCTGGTAACCACTCCCGCTCAAAACATAGCTGGCTTCAAAAATAGGAATTTCGAGCAAAACTGGGTTTTTTCTCGTTGTGTTCTGGTGCGTGGCCTTCAGGAACTGGGTGTCCAAGCTTTCTCTGCAGGGCGCTAAAGCAGCGGTGGGAGCCGGAGGTGAGTTTTAGGCTATTGCAGCATTTTGAAGAACTGGAAATGGGAAGGAATCGTGACGCGTTGAGATCAGACTGCTGAAGCTGGCCGTTTCTAGCAGTTGGAAACACGAGCTGGGACTTGAATCATTGACATCCCTGTCAAAACACACAAGTTCAGCTGCTTTAACAGGGCCGCTATGGCAAATGTAGGAGGGCGCTCTCACTTTTTGGCACAAAATGCTTAATGAAATGTTTTTAATCGGCATAATTCTCTCCACCCCAGGCCCTTAAATTCTGAGAAGATAATGTATGCCCACCTGTGTCAGGGTGTTTATAACAACTGTAACAGGGGAACCGTATTTCTAATAAGAACTAATTTTACTACCAAGATGACACATCGAGACACAGCAGCTGCAGACACGCACAAACGCATACTGGTGTGTACTAATGATTTGAGTTTACATCTTGAGTTGGGAAAATGCAGAAGGGGAACTACTCACCTGTAACTTGATGAATTAATCGCCGTAGTATTAACTGAGAGCCACAGTGTGGTGTTTTGATGATTTGGAGCAACAAAGCCATTGGACCACTGGAATCCCAGTTAAATGAGAGTAAATAGTACCTAGCGTTGTTGCCATCTGGGTTTTGAATTTGATCCGAAGGGGTATTATTTGACAAATATTTGAGATCTTGAAAGTTAAACTCAAATTGTTTGATTTTGATCTCTTAAGGAGCCACTGTTAAATGTCCTACTGTTCCCCACGGTGTTAACAGTGTCATGTGCGGGTGTATTTAAAGCATGCCCATTGCTATCTTTTTTTCTTCTCTTTGCGCTGTGTAAGAAACACTTCCATTTGACAGAAACTCCGTTAGGAAAACGGAAGTCCAGTGCCTTCCCTTGATTAGCCAAAAGTCCTCTGTTGCTGAATAATGCGCAGGGCTTCCTTTAAATCTTTAAAATTGATTGATTAATAGGCAGAAATCTTCCTGAGTGACTAATCTATACCTTCCTTGGTAATTTGCCCTCCCACTCGCAGCATACTTGACTTGGCAGGATTTTTACAACCTTGTCTTTCTTTCTCAGTTGACATCCGAAGAAAAGAACTCTGCTGTGTGCTCTATTGAATTGTCTTTCTTTTTGCTATTCCTCCGCAGTACATGAGTGAGTAACGTTCTTACTCTGTGCGGTGCCTGGCTGGTGGACTTCTTTGGCTTTGAGATGTTGCACCTTGATTGTTCAGCGTGTTACCAACCTGTGACAGATTTTTGCCCTCTGTTCCTTTTTTAACTCGCGAGTTTCTCGGGAATCTTTTTATTCTTTCTAATAGCCTGCTCCAACTAAAACCCCATTTGCCTCCCTTCTCTCTTGATTTATATTTTCATAATCCAAGTCCTTCTTAAAATGCTTTCTGCATATACTTTGTCGCTTAACCAGTGTATCGTATCACCAAGTACAAGTGCAGCATGCCAACTTGTCGTCTGCGGCAGGGGGGGTGCTGCAGACGCAAAGTCTGTGCAAATTGACTAATCGTAAACCTCAAAAATCAGATTTGTGCATGTGTTAGAAAAGAAGGGATCTGAAGAAAAAGGTCAATATTTTCTCATTGGATTGTCCAAAGCTGTGCTCCTCAACCTGCGCATGATTGATCTTGCTTTCTTGTCCTAGGATATAAATCCATAGTTAATTCTGTTGATGGTAAATGCCATTGCTTCCTTCTTATGTTGGTGCAAAGGCTCTCGCTTTCCTTCCCAGAGGAAGGGATTTGTTTTTTCCGTCTCTGAAGCTGCCAACATCTGCCATTTGGGGATGCCTCTGAGAGCTGTTAGCTGTGGGCTCCTGCTTTGCTTTTTCTGCAACATGTTTTGCTCACTCTGATAGGAAACAATCAATAATTTCTTACTGCAAGGAACTGGGATCTTTGGGAAGAATGTGAAACGTTTGCCTAAAGGCTGCACTATGTGGCTGGGCTTTAGCTCTGGAAAGGGTTGATCGGGCACTTTTTAATCCCCCCTACATGCTTTTAAGCTTAGACACCTTCTTAAGGCTTGCTGACGGATCTCGCTTACTCAGCCAGCATCCTCACTAGCTGATGCAAAGCCCTGGCAAACTTGCTGCTATCCTGTCAGGACTGAAGACCCAACAGAAGACGAAGTATCGTTGATCAGATCACTGAGCCTGAATCAAACGTGCCTTCCCTCTGACCTGGGAAGCATCTGGCAGATTTTCCGTAGGCTGTCTGGGGAAGAGGATGCCTCCAAGAGGCAGCCTTGTGTGGGAGCACAGTTACCGATTAAAGCACACATTTCCTAGCTGGAGTTTGATAAGAGCCCTTCAGGAGTTGTATGATGTAAAATGTCTTTGTATTGGGTTACATTTCCTTAACCTTGTTTATCCTTGGGCTTGTTCATATGTCTACATATGAATAATCTGGATATGTCTATTGGATTTCAGGCAGAAGGACCTCTGATGCTTAAAAATCCTGAATTTAACTGCATGGTGATTGATACGGAACGTGTTTTGTCTTGTCACGCTCCACTTCGAGCTCTATATGTGCACAAAATCAGTTGTAAAGGGCCGTGAAACCGCAGCGTAGAAGAAGCTTCTGTTTGTTTATTTCTTGTTCCGTTGCTGTTTGCTGCATAACTGATCATCTTTGCCATCATGACCACTTCTAAAATGCGGCTTGTGATTGCGTGCCCACGTGCCTGGAGAGTCAAAAGAAACTGGGACTGTAGTGGCAAAACACCTCTCTTGGTTTCCCTCCAGTAGAGGAATCTTTGCGAAGGGGATGGCAGATGGGAGAGGGGGTTGTAGAGAAGGCCCTACCCAAGGCTGGAGCCTTCATCTCTTTCTGCAAACGGCAGATCCATCCTGTGTGCTGTTGGCTTTGTTAGTGGAGTCCGTTCTGCAATGGATGCTCACTTCGTATACGTGTGACTTGGAGCTGTTGTGTTTGTACAGGTGACAGAAACGGGGCTAGTTATCCCAGTTTCTCCTCTCCTTGCACTGCTGTATTTCTTACTCATTCAAATCAGTTACCGCTGCTGGCTTCTCACCGTCTCAGCCGTGACTTCGCTTGCAGGTGAAGCAGCTTTTCTCTCGGAAATTCAAGTGAAACTTCTGCTAGAGAATTCCCTTGGTAGCAGGACCCAAAATGCAGTTCAGTATCATGAGAGAGACTGGTTTTTCTTTCGAGGTCTGCATGTAGTTAAACTGCAGCTGCCTAATATTCACGCAGAGGGAAACGGCCTAGTGTGTAGAAGGTGCCCTCCTTCAGTTGCTGCTTTGATCATTGGAGCTGTGGATTCAGAAAAGCTTCCTTTAGCACACGCGTGTTTTTAATAAGCGTGTTGTGCTAAAGAGACCAAACCTAACTCTCGTAGAGAAGGTGTTCCTGCTAATACAGAACCATAGATTTCACTGGGCCTTCACTAATTTTCCCTTTGCCTCCTAGTTGGACGTGAAGTTCCCACCACTCGAATGGCCTGCTGTTCCTTTATCTCATTCCTACGGGTTAGTTCAAGATGCAACACACAACAGAAACAAGGGAAACGCTCTGCTAGGCCTCAAAATGGACTGAGGCATCTGATTTTTGTCACTTTTGGTATCTCCTTTCCCCTTCATCCTGACACCTTCTTGTTTTTGTTGAACTTCTTAGCCTCACTCAAAAGGGATAAAGTTCCTTTTAGTCCTGCCCGAAGAGATGCAGTGGCTGCCTGGAACAGCATTGGCAGATCAGCACCAATAACGAAGGAAACAAGAAAGGAGATCTCGTGAGACAAGTAACAAAATGAGACAAAGAACCATTCATGGTCTAAAGCTTTGCATAAAACCAGCTGAGCCCAGGGGGCGGGAGGGAAAACTGACATGTAGAGAGAACACCACCGTGGTTTTTTTTTCTCAGAACTTCTGCGTCTTTAAAAAGTGTGGCTGAGCTCACTAGGCGACTTCCTAGTACCTGACCAAGAGGCAGATTCACTGTGTTAAACGGCGAATCTGCAGTAATGGAAAAGGAGGAAACTGTTTGGAAAGGTAAGGTTGAAGGAGGCAGACTTCAAGGAACAAGACACTTGGAAATGGGATCGTAAAAGGAATGATTACTGGAGATATGGGTGTGAAGATAAAGGTTGATGCAAGTGCCTTGAGAAGAGCTGGGCGTTGGCAGGCAGACCTTCTGTAGGAATCTGCTTTGAAAGGGGTATCTTAGGCCTGAATCGGTAAAATGGGAATACGTTCACGACATACATACACGTCACTTCACAGTTTACAAACTTAATCTCAAAGTAGGAGCCAAACCCAATCTGAAACTGCCCAACTCTGAGACAATCCATAATTTCTCCCACAGTTGTGTCCTGTGCCTTGCTATCCTGGATTAATTGATTTAAAACGCTGGTTTTAGTCAGCTGTACTCTGGGTGGATACCTGTTACCTCACCGCTTCCCTTCCGGGGAAAAGGAATTGAGCATGTTCCCTGTTGTCTTGTCCCCTAGTTCCTCTCCTGTGTTGTGTTATGTTTTCCCAACATGTTTCCAATCAGTTCCGTCCTTCTCAGCCTACTTCTGATAGCACTAACACTTCTTGTTGTTGCCAAGTCCCTGCTCCCGGCCCCTCTGTTCACCCAAGGAAAAAGGCCGCCTTTGTGCAGCTGAGAAGCCCAGGATGGTACCTCTGCAGTCGGGGTACATTTGATCTGTCAAATCCAACGTTTAAAACTGAGTATTCCTCATAGAGGTGGGAAGATTTCAAGTACGTTCAAGGCTGCTGTTCCCATCAGTTGACCTTCAGGCCTTTAACCATAGACCAGCAGCCTCATGGGTTGCTTTTTAGGTTTCTTTCCCCTCCCGGTTGCTTTAGTGTGTTGGCTTGTGAAGTTTTTCATGGGAAGTAGAATTTGTCCTGCTTTGAATAAGTAGTTCCAAAGCCGCTAGGCTATTTTATTATTTAGAAGGGCAATAAAAAAGATCGATATTATTGCCTTGTACGTAACAGTACAACTTAAGCTTTTCTTTGGCTTTCTCAGCGTGGTGAGTCTTTTATACAGCCGTATTCCAGAGCCTGTGCTTTTGTGCAGTTGTGGGCATATTTTCTTTGGATAATAAATAATAACACCAGCTTTTGAACTCAAAACATAAAATGTAGATGTACATATTTTGTAAAGGTATGACTGTGGCAGGGGCACAGCTCATTTCAATGTTAGATTGTAAATGCAGTCGTTTCAACAAGTCGAAATGGCCAGATTTGTGCTGCAAATTTTATCAGTGCTGTTCTACTGAAGGTGATTACTTCTGGCAAATCCTGAAAATGGTCTTTATCATCTTGTTCTGTGAAGAAACCCTGGTGAAGGCTAAATAATTAAGCTCATTATTGAAAACCTGGTTAGTATGGTTGCAAAATCACTCATCCGCCAGATTAATAATTGAGATTAACTTTTTGCCCAGGCTATCTAAATTTCTTTGTGTGAAGGATAATGGGAACCACAGGAGTCGTACTGCTGGGAATGACATGTCTGATTTGAAACCTGATAGTTGAAATAATTAATTGGTAACTAGACAGCTGTTTAACCCAAGGGCAAGTTCAGATGTCTGGCACTGTAGCGCCGCAGTGATTTCTGGTTTTGCCCAAGCTCTTAAGGGCTGTAAGTATTCCATTCTCAAGCGAATTAATAGGTGTTATATACCTAGCTCTAGCCTCTTGGGCTTCTGATATTCCCTTCCTGTTATACAAAGACAAAGACCTCCCTGGCATAGGAAGGTGAGAGGGGAAAAATTGCAGGTTCCCTTCTCCTCCCTTCTCCTCCCTTCTCCTCCCTTCTCCTCCCTTCTCCTCCCTTCTCCTCCCTTCTCCTCCCTTCTCCTCCCTTCTCCTCCCTTCTCCTCCCTTCTCCTCCCTTCTCCTCCCTTCTCCTCCCTTCTCCTCCCTTCTCCTCCCTTCTCCTCCCTTCTCCTCCCTTCTCCTCCCTTCTCCTCCCTTCTCCTCCCTTCTCCTCCCTTCTCCTCCCTTCTCCTCCCTTCTCCTCCCTTCTCCTCCCTTCTCCTCCCTTCTCCTCCCTTCTCCTCCCTTCTCCTCCCTTCTCCTCCCTTCTCCTCCC
Organism: Rissa tridactyla; assembly: GCF_028500815.1. Classification (NCBI taxonomy): domain Eukaryota; kingdom Metazoa; phylum Chordata; class Aves; order Charadriiformes; family Laridae; genus Rissa; species Rissa tridactyla. The sequence goes on from NC_071485.1 coordinate 2,547,483, forward strand.
TTCTCCTCCCTTCTCCTCCCTTCTCCTCCCTTCTCCTCCCTTCTCCTCCCTTCTCCTCCCTTCTCCTCCCTTCTCCTCCCTTCTCCTCCCTTCTCCTCCCTTCTCCTCCCTTCTCCTCCCTTCTCCTCCCTTCTCCTCCCTTCTCCTCCCTTCTCCTCCCTTCTCCTCCCTTCTCCTCCCCCCAATTTGATTTTCATTGGGTCAAGTTAAGCTTTTGTGCTTTGGGTAGGAGTGAAAGAACTCCGTGCTGTTTTACAGTGGCTCCTTAGGGAGAGCAGCACACAGTGGGTGAGGATGTTCTCAGTTGTCTTAGATGACCATGGGCCGCTGGTGAATAGCTGCCCTCTAATACTTCTAAGGGATATCAGTTATTTGCACACAAAATTGCACAGATGCTCTTCTGAGGCTGACACACTGAACCGAGCACCTGATTAATGTTGTCTTTTCTTGGGTTTTTTTGTGTGTGTTGTTTTTTTTTTTTTCTTTTTTCTCTGTTGCCTGCCTTCCTCCTTTTCCTGCTTAACCCAGAAAAACTGATTGAGGGACTCAAATCTCCTGAGACTGCGCTTCTGCTCCCTGATATCCTGCCTCTCGCTGACCCCTTCGGTAGCACGTCAGACGCTGTGAATGGTAAAAATAAACTCAGGGCGCCTCCTCCCTCTGTCTTTCATGGCATGTCCTGTCCCGCATGATAACTCTGCGTGTTTACCCCCACCGGGCTCTCGAAACAGCCGCTGATGGCGGTGAAACGCAATGTGATAAGAAGTTATGGATTACGCTGAGACAGATCTGCTTTTTTCCCGTGAGACTAGCATGTGAACAGTAAAGACCGGGTATTCGCATTGAAAATATATACTTAAAGCTTTGGCATAATAACATGGCATGGTTGTGCCTTGTGTGTTCTTCTGGTCTTGGTAGAAAAAAGTTAATTGTTGACTGAAGGAGAAGATGCAAAAAAAAAAAAATGCATGTTCATTAATCTCTCTCAGGTTGACCAATTGGGCCATTTCTGGTACTAGCGTTTGAGCGCGTCCTTATTCTTTAGTTTGGCTTCTTGGTGATTACCGTGAGGAAGAGACCCAGAGAGGCGTTGTACCTGGCTGTGACAGTTATCTTCCATGTCTCTCCCCCTCCCTTTTATGGTTTCTATAAAAACGAATCCTGTCCAGCCTTTGTAAACATCTCCTTTTATATCCCCATAACGGACATCAACATTAGACGACACTGAGGGCTGGTGTTTTCAATAAGATGTTGCCACTGCGCACGCAAAATGAAAAAAAATGTCCCAAGTCTTGGCTTTTTACAAGCTTAATTGGGAATATGCAAAGGGCTCCACAGTAGGTATTTTAATGATTTGCTACTTCTAATGCAAGAGGACTTCTTAAAGGTCAGTGTTTTCCTTCTGCTGGAAAAGGATCTTGCAAACGCTTGTAGCTGTTTGCCCAGCCCCAGGCGTTCTGCTTAGCTGCAGGCCCTGCTCCGTTAACCTCCCGTTCCAGCCCCTGCGTCTTTCCAATTGGCCTTGCACAAATTAAAATGCATAAATAAATAACACAGAAAAACTCAAACCCAACAAATGCTTAATGTGTTACAGTCTTCCCTTGTTATTAAATTAACGTTGGTCTAACGTTGGCTCCTGTATTTGCCAGCGTAGCTGACGCGTATTAAAGGGTCACTAGAGGATTCAGACAACTGCCGCCTTAGTTCCTGCTTGTGCTGTGTCTTGCAAACTAACCTCTGGCTTCTTCTCTGCTCTGGTGTTTTGCGCGTTTGGAAAGGAAAACCCGATGTAGCTGTTGAGAGTCTCATACCGGGCCTCGAGGCTCCGTTGCCCCAACGCCTTGTGTCACAGACTGAGTCGGTTGCCTCCAACAGAACAGGTTGGTGAGGCAGGAGGGGTGTTGGGTGGGGGGGGGAAATGCATCGTACCGGTGCGGGCTGTGTAAATCAGAAAGCGCTGTCTGCTTGAACGTAAGCATCTCCGCTGCTTTTCCCGCCAGTGTAAACTAGGCTTGCGTGTCTTGTAAGCGGATGCTGCATGGTTCCCTGAAAGTCGAGGATGCTCGTCTCCTTGTGAGGAACGGTCTGGCATTCCTTCAGCCCGCCGTTACAGACCTGTAGGTGCCAGAGCATTGCTCCGATGAAGGGCTTTTGAAATCTGGAGCAGTCTCTGGTTTTCGTCTGTTCCATCGGGTAGTAAGCAGTGCGTGTCCCTTCTTAATGTGCAGGCCTTGGTCTGGCCGCTGCTGCAGCAGATGGACTCCACCTCTCCTCAGAGGTCGCTTGCGAAACAGGCAGCGTGCTTTGTTTTGCCAGAGAGTCCCCGCAACTCTTTCCCTCTCTATGCTCCCTTTCACTCCCCCTACTTTAACCTGTCTCTTATGTGGGATTTTGCTGTTGCACGCTCAGCTTTAGGGGGTAGTTAGCCCCAGAGAATGTGTTATATGTTGCTAAAGGTGTTGGGAATCCCTCTACCCTCACTGCAGAGCAGTAAGGAATGGTTTTCCAGCACAAAAAATGGTATCTTTTGTGCTGGCTTTGCATCAAAGCTCTGTTTGTACACTAAGCAGCCAGGAACAGGAATGTGAGAATATGAACTTAACGGTGTTTGTGTCCTGTTTAATGCTACCGTGCGGCCTCTGGATGCTAACCTGGATTCAGACTCTCTCACTGGGGAAGACTCTCTGCTTGACTGTTCTCTGCTTTCTAACCCTGCCGCTGACCTCTTGGATGAGTTCGCTCCCGTAGCTTTCGCAGCTCAACCTCACAAAGGTAAACTGGCCCTCTGTCTCTAACACCCGATCAGTCCTGGGACGCGGTCTTTAGCTATCATGAAGCGAAGCTGATGCTGGTTTACACAAACAGATGCTCTGACCTGTGTTCTGGTGGTGGGTTGTTTTTTTTTCTTCCCTCCTTTTTCCTCCAAGCCATTGTTCTGTTTTCTTCCCAAGCTGGTGAAACTCGGAATGCGTGCTGAAGTACTAAGGGGAAAAAGTATTCATCTTGACTGTAAAGACAGAAGGTTTGACAGGACTGGTGGCATATTCCATGAGATGGGGATACGGGAGAAGGGCTACAGTAGGCTTAAAGGGCAGGCTTTTGTAGGCAGCCCTTCTCGAGGCTTGTAAGTGAATGCACGCTGGCTTTGCTTTTTGCACATGGGATTTAAGACCTAGTTTTACGCTGCGTTATTAATTCTGGAAGAGGGGGCTGATAATCATCTATACTGGTGTCACAAGCTTTTGAAACGAGAGGAGTTTTTCGGGTTTGTTTTGTTTTTGTTTTTTTTTTTTTTGGTTTGCTAGAGTTAGCGTCCGAGGCACAGGACTGAGCTCCTTCAGATCTAGAAAATGTTTTCCTTTTCAGTGGTTATCAGGATTCGGTGGTTTCAGTGGTTCTTGGGTCAAACTGCAGTGTCGCAGCAAATAGGAATGAAAGTGTAAGTGCACTATCCAACTGCGAAAAGGAACAGTTTCAGAATAACAGAAAAAAAGGCAGAGCTGAAGAGGAGAAGCAGACAGCGTGCGGCCATACCGCCGAGCTGCACGTCAGCCCTCGCAGTACGGCGGTATTTGAGCTTGAATGGAATTGTGGAAACACCGCGCAGTCATCAGAGTTCTGTTCTCTTTCCACTAACAAGCAAGAGCGGAGGACCCTGGGAGGCTGGGTCCTAACTCAGATGGTGCTTTATTTTTCTATTTTTTTTATTTATTCCCCCCCCCCCCCCCCCCCCCTCAGAGCATCCAGCTGAAATCTGGGCCCTCTCCATGCCGCGTGGCTGGAGCGGTGGCACTGGAGTAGTTTGAAGAGCTATCAGCTGGAGTGCGACTCGCACGTGAGTTTTCCCCGCTCTGTTCTTGCGCGTCCCAGTTAGGAGCTAAAGCAGTTGTGAGCAGTTCACGTCTCCGTGGGGGACAATGCCGAATGTTAGGGGACGGCTCTCACGTCAGCCAAGCTTATGGATGTTGGGTAGTACACATACACCTGGGGGGCGAGAGGGAAGACCCGGGAGTTCTGTGCTATTTATTGCCTTGGAGAGAGGCCCAGAGCACAAATGCCAACTACTGGGTGCCCCTGGATGGTGGGTTTTGGTTAGCTCATTTGGTAAGTATCCCTATAGCGACAGAAAACGATCTGTCCTCGGAGGAATCGCTGTACAAACAGTCTGTAATCAATTTTTACACTTGATGGCACTTCAGAACGAGTTTGTGTTTTTCATGGAGCTTTTGGGTTTAAACAAGCAGTTGTTCTAATTGCTCATTGCTATAATACATTTCCATGCCACTTTATTTTGAGGAAATGGCTGGAAATGTCTGTCGAGCAGTTATTACTCCATGTCTGGAATGTAGCAAAGCCAAAACGTTGTTGGTGTGACTTAATGAGGAAATGAATTAGCAGGCTCCTCCATGGCTTCTCCCAGGCTGCCCCGCTGTTCCCTTTGGGATGAGGAAGGCTCACGTTTGATGAGGAAAATGAGACTTCGGTTAGTGGGGCAGGGGGGCCAAATTATTAAAATCTTCCGAAATTCATTTGTGCCTTCTTTTCAAACTCGGCTTTTACGGCTCTGGCTGTGGTCGTTAACCGTACATCCGGCTCGATCTTTTCTTTTTGTTTGCTTTGTTTAGCCAGTCCTGGCTTTGGTGACGTAAAGCATCCACGGGGCAGATGGTGTCCATGGGTATAATCAGCCTGTGGAGCTGCAAGTTCCCAGTGGGGCCAGGGGGACGTGGAGAAGCAGACACGGCCTGGGCAGGGACTGATGCTCCAGCCACGCCGTAGCAGCCTTTCTGTTGTCCTTTACTAAGCTGTTTTCTGGCCTCTGCCTTTTTGCTCAGCCTTCAGGATTTCTTAATTTGCATTTGCTGAATACAGCCCCAAGCCGCACGTATGCGCGAGGGGAGAATTTTGCTGCTCACGGTGGGTATGTAGTCACCGAGGCGAGCTCAAACACTTTTTATAGCGGTTTCGGCCGGATTGGCCGATCAGAACGACAGATGGGCCCCCCCCACTCCTCAGAGAGGAGAGGAAGAGAGAAGGAGATTTATGAGTTTAGAAAAAGAACTAAAGTACTTTAATAAATAAGAAAATAGTAAATAATAATAGAATAATAAAAATAAAAAAGTATACAAAATATACAAAACCGTACCCAGCTCCCAGGATGACGATCGCGTCACCAGCGGACACAGGGAAAGTCCCAGACTGGAGTCAGCGACGGACAGGAGCTGAATTCCGGAACTAGAGTCAGGAATGCTCGGATCGGGATCAAAGGCAGACGAACAGGGTCCTCCTCAGACGTCGGCCATTGAAGAAAGAGCGAGCCAGAGCCCCCTTTGATCCCTCAGCTTTTGCACTGAGCGTGAGGCAGATGGGATGGAATACCCAGTTTTGGGTCCGCTGTCCCGTCGGCTCCTCCCTGCAGGTGGGACCCCTCTGCGCTTCTCCGCTTCCGACCCTCCAACGGGGCAAGCGGCGCAGTTAGCCGGCCTTGGTTGTTAGAGCGATAAGTCTAAGCAAGAGCCTCTGCGCACACCGTTCCTTGGTACGATCAGGTCTCACCCCTCTGAGAGCGAACGGTTTCTGAACAACGTGCTGCTGATTTCAGACTTCAGTCAGGTGGAAGGGGCCCAGCTAAAAAGTAAAATTACAAATCAGAAAATTGCTTCTGTTTTACCTCAAACCAGGACACCTTTGAAGGAGTTTTGCCCAAACAGGGACACTCGCCAGCCTTTCTCGCTCCTTAGGAAAGACAGTCTGTAACTGGGCAGTGCTCCCTCAGCAGCTGCTTGTACAGCAAACAGAGCTACGAGCAGCTGCGTGTATAAATGGAGGGAAGCGGAGATAGCACGCGTGCGAAGGCTTCCAGGTAGGTTGAGAAGAGCCACAAATAAATAACTCCAGAGACGGAGCGATAACAAGATGAGACTTTCGGTTAAGCTGTAAACGTCTTTGTGTTTTCGACACTTTACATGCTAGTCTTCTATAAAACTTGTGGGGGTTTTTCGGGGTCTGATCCTCTAGAGGACAGCGTATTTCCACAAGTGGTTTCTTGCGTCATCTCACACAAAACCGCTTCGCATGTCTGTCAGCTCTAGGTAAAGAGCTATTATTCATGATAGGAGTCACAGGAACGTTCCTGTTCCTTGGAAACCATCGACTCGTACATGTCCTTGCTGGGCTTTCAGAAATATTTCACGTAGTAATTGAGGGCCTTGTTTTGGAAGGTATTTTAGGTGTCTAAAGTAACAAATAACGTGAAAGTCCCTAAAGGTATGTAATTGCCTGATAAGGCAGATAAAAGTCTCATCTACTGTGGAGGCTGTTGGAAGTGCCTCCCCCCAGGTGTCTAACTGCAGTTGACGTGGTTTGAAATCGATGGAATTATGTGCCAGAGCTGCTCTGGGGGCCTTTAACAAACAAACAAAAAAATCTCTCTCGGTATCTAGTTACATCTTCAGGCATTTAAACTCCTTGGAAATCTGACTTCATATTGCACTACTTGTTTTATCGCTCTAGGTGAAAGCTCAGGGGTTTTGTTTTGTCTCACGTACATGACTGGAATTTCTTCCGTGTTATTTTTTCCCAGCCCTTTTCTTCTCCCTGTGCGCGGGAGCCGGTAACCGGAGAGCCAGACTGCGCTCCCAAACCGTACTAATATCTGACAGCCGCGGGGTGATGACAGAGGACACCTTCTGTCCTTGGGAACTTAAGCCCCAGGCTTTTAGCGCAGTTTTGAACTATGCCAATGGTTAAGCCTTCATATTGGCCGAATTTTATTCTGGTTCTCACGACGTGGCTTGCTTTTTGGTTTGTTTCTACGCGCCCCCTCCACTTCTGTATTTAATTGGCTCTCTTACTTCTTACCTTCTTTACCAAACACTTACCGACTTTATTTCACCTTTTAAATGAAACTCCTGCTTCTAAACCCTGTCTCTGAAGACGTAAAGATATTCTAACACTTTTTTAGCAATTCTAACCAGCCTTCTCTGCTATCTTTGCTTCTTTTCCCTTTTGCTGTTTCTCCTTTACGCTGCAGAAGATACTAACCTGATATCAGGCTTTGATGCTCCTGAGGGCTCTGAAAAAGTGACGGAAGATGAGTTTGACCCCATTCCAGTGTTGATATCCAAAAATTCACAAGGTAAGCCAGGATTCGGGAGTGAAAAATGCAAGGAAAAAAGGAGAAGTTCTGGGGCAGTGGTGCTGCAGCACGTGTGAAGTGTCAAATTGTAAACCGTAGGATACGGTCATTGGAGTATTCAGTGAGCTTAGTCTGCCTCTGACTTACGCTGGCCTTGACATTTCTCTAAATGCTCTTTGTGAGAAGATTGCGTGTCCAAAAAGATAAGAGACATGCAAGCCTCTTTAGGTCCCACGCAGTAATTTCTACCAGTCTGCCAGGCAGGCCACAAATTCCTGTAGCTGAAGCGCGACGGAGAGTTGCCTCCTCTGACATTCTTATTTACTGTTCAAGCCAATGGAAGGAGGTCCTTTGACTTGGCATGAGGTGCAAGAAGGGGAGATGATGATGATCCTCTATAACTCTGAAACTCGGGCTGAAAGTGAGGGGTGTTTTTTCCCCTTCCGACTCGTGTCTTTCAAAGGCGCTTGTGGGAACTAAGCATGAGAAGTTTGGTAGATGGTACCCACCTCCTTCGAAGAACTCGGAGCAGTCAGAACCCTTAGGACAGAGCCTGGAAAGTTTCTCCTTTTACAGTATTCCCGTAACCTAGTTCACATTAATGTGGGATCTCTGCAAACGGTTTCAGTCTTATGCAGGGTCAAGTCTAAGAAGCAGCACTGGTTCCTTAACAGCAGTAACAGCGCTGCGTTCCGTAACCCTTGTAGGGAGAAAAATAGGCAGCGTGTCGTAGTCTGGTCAGTCAAATAGGTGTTCTCCCTGCAGTCAGGCCGTTGAAAAGTTTTTATTACAACTTTTAATATGCGAGCATAGGTTTAAAAACCTACTCCAGGGCTCACTTTTTTGTTGTTTTTTTTTTGTTTTGTTTTTTTTTTTTTTTTTTTTAGTTTGGTAGAATTTTTTTCAACTTCCCTAACTCCCGTTTTTGTTTACAGCAGGAGCGTCCTGTACGCCTGCTCTGCATCTAATGCTAGCTTTCAAAGACTGACGCCCGTTAGAAAAAGTTGTCAGATGTCAGAAACTCTACCCCTGCTCAAAGTCAGAAAGTCGGGCCAAGACAGGCTACCTCGAGTAAAGAGGAGCATCTTCCCTTCAGTATCAAAGCACCAGTTGTAGAAAGCCACCTGATAACTCAAGGAGAGCTGAGCGATCTGGCAACTCAAAGATGCTCTTAAAACAGCAACTCATTTTCAAGATTTAAAACTCTGAACAGCCCGTTCTGTAGTAGGCTGTGGGAGTTCTTGTAATTGCTTTATAGATCCTTTAGGAAGGATGCAATTCTGCAGCTTGGATGTGAAACTTGGGAAAAAGAACTGGTCGGGAGAGATTTGCGGGCTGCTGCGGTGTTTGTCTCTGCAAGCTGGGGTGGCGGGAGGGGGGAAGAGCGAGCCGGGGAATGTTGTTGCTATTGTGCTGCAAGTTAACGAGAGAGCTCGAGCAAATTTCCTGTTTTGCTTCGACTTTTTTCTTTCTTGCTTGCTCTTGAACATCTGAAACTGTCGTGTGTGTGTGTGTCCTATTCAATACTGAATTCCTATCTCTCGCACTTTCAGGTGGGCATTCTAGAAACAACAGTGGAAGCTCTGAGTCCAGTCTTCCCAACATAGCCAGGTCTTTACTGCTGGTGGATCAGCTCATAGACCTGTAGCAGTGACACAGTAGCAGACGCAGTTTCTGTAACGTACCTAATACTCTGTTTTCATTTCCAGAAGAGTTACCTTCAGTTGTGGTTCTTTTGGGCTTCTTTTTTTTTTTTTTCTTTCTTTTTCCTTAATTAAAAGAAAAACTAATCTGCCACCGGGAGACTAGTCACCCACCCTTCTCCCTGTCTTCCCATGCCCTGGGAAAGATTCCCTCTTGGTTCTCCAGGTAGTCCTCTCTAAAGCTGGTAAAAAAAAAAAACAACCCATTGTGGTTCCTTCTGCACCTGTCTTTGCTAGCCCACGTCTAAAGGGAGCACCGTCCTTAGCCGCCCCGCTGAGATGTACACGTAGCGCCATGGAAAGCCTAACTGTAAATGAATTAATAATCGTAGCTGATGTATGATCCCTGCGTACAACAGACTCCTTTCTCCTTAGAGTAGTGCGTGAACAACTGTGTTTCAATCTTTGCATTTGTGTTTTTGGGTTTGGTTTTTCTTTTGTTCCTGTTTTCTGACGAATGGGCAGGAGGAAGGGGACAGGTGAAATCGGTAGGGACCTCCCTCTCCTGCGGAATCCAGGTTTTAGGGGAGCTGATGTTTCTAAATTGCCAGGATAATGCTTCAGAGGAGGAGAAAGCACCGCGTTCCTCTGAAGTAGTCTTGCCTAGTACCGCTGGCGATGGTGCAGATGAAGAGAGTTTTCCGGACTGCCCCCAGCTAATGGTTTGCTGTTTAACAATCCTGCTTGTGAATGAACTGCGCTTCCTTGGGGAAGGGGGGGGGGGGAAAAAAAGAAAAAAAAAAAAAGAAAAAAAACCAAACCAGATTGTTAAAGCTGCAAAAGTGACCCGAAGTGAAATATAACAAGGTTTTGAACCAAATACATACGAATACGGCTGTGACTAGCATTTTGTTGACCTTTTTTTGGATGAAAAGGGCATTGTGGCAGCAGCAGATGTATTTTCTGTGGCTTCTTTTCTGTGTTTGACTGGAAAAAAGAAAAGCCCCCCCCAACCTACTGTAAATTGTGTATGAAACAAATTGTCCTCCGGTTGTTTTGTCTATTTTTAATCATGGTTTTAGTCAAGCATCTGGTATCTGTTCTGGGTTCCCCGTTTTCCCTTGTAACTGCATATAGTGCAAACCAGTTAAGTATGGAACCATTTGTTTCAGTAGACAAAGATTACCGTGGACTTTGTTCCGCTCCTCGGTCTTTGCGGAACAAGCATGCACTTGGTTCAGATGGTTTGAAGTAAGTGCCGCTACAACGTGATGGGTTTTGCCTTTTCTTTTTCCCTTCACATGCTTAGTTTGTCAACTAGCTGGATACACTAAACTTGTTTTCATTGGCTTACGGCCACGGAGTCCGGAATTTCTACCTTGTGTTTGAAAGCTCTTTCTGAACAGAAGGACTCTTCCTCGGTAGTGGAATAATTAATAGCTTACCGCTAACCTTGTGTATGTGTATGTAGCCGTATTAGTAAAAGTGCAGTTTCCCCCGTGTGAAAGTACGAACGACTGAACCGTGTATGTACTGACCTCTTGCTAAGAAGGAAAGAAATCAAAGTCCGTGACTACTCCTTTCCTATCTCCAGTCTCTCCGCTATTCCCCCGCCCCGACACTTAGTTTAACAAATTCTGTACATAGAACTACCATTGATTGTGTCTGCTCTACGTTACTCTTCTTTTAAAACCTACACTTAATAATAAAAGTATTGCTTAAGTGTGTTGTATCATTACATGTGTATACTGCACTTTCCAAGAGAAGCTTTACATGAGAACTATGGAAATGACCTTAGTAAAATTGTGGATAGAACTTTATTATTTTTTTGTTTTATATTCCTAAAGCACAGGCAAGCTGGACTGGAAAACATGAAGACACTATAGATAGAAAGTTATTGTATAGTCAGATACTGAGATTATATGAAAAGAGAATGGATTTTAAAAAGTAACCATCTACTGTATATTAGAAACAAAGATTTCTGTGAATTAAAGTACTTTTAAAGAATGTTTAAGATTTTAAATCTAATGACACTTGTTCAAGGGTTCTGGAAAAAATTATAAATGCGCTGGGTTGTTAATAATGCTATTAAATAAGCGGATGTGAATGTTTATTTTATTGCTTTTTCAAGGAGCTATTCATGGATCCGGGTGGGAAATACGATACGCCGGAAGCATACGTTTTTAGAGATGCCCGTTATCTAGACCTCCTTCATCAGAAAATATTTGCCGCTTATTTGCAGAATGAATGGAAAAGGCGAGAGAGATGAAATGAGTGGATATTTGGGATTGATTGTAAGCTCTCCGAAAAACGTGAATGTTCTAAAGGCATTAGGTTAGTGTTGGTGTGCTGCTCAAAAATGGAGTAGTTTGTGTGGAAGCTGCTGCCGTGAAGGAACAAACTGAACTTTCACCCAAGGTGTTTGGTGCCCGACATTCACACAGTGGTGTAAGAGTGTGCGTTTCTTACAGCCGTGGCTGGAGCCTTGTTTGAAGCCACGGGAGATGGTTCTGTCCTCTTTTAAGGGTCGGGGGGTCAGGTGCTGTTAAGTAACAGACTACAAACCTACGGTCAGCAAAATCACGGCGGAGGGGTTCTCCCTCTGCCCAGCGTGTGCTGTTTGTTCACGTCGGGGTGACAGAGGAGCCGTTCTGCCCTAACAGGCTGGAGCTCGCAGTAGTGTTCTTGGCATTAACTATTTTGATGTATCCTCCCAATGAGGATACTACACGCGCAACCCCGGTACACAAAGCAATTTCCTTTCGAGTCAAGTTTGTGCTTTGGGTGCAAGAATAAACTCTGGGTTTTGGGGTGGCGAGGTGTTAAAAGGAATAGTGGGAACTTCAATGTTGGCCCTTGTTTCCTCTGAGGGATGTTGGGTTTTGAACTGCCCCTACCTTTGGAAATCTCCCCAGTTCATCTTTTAACTGGAGGAGCGCAAGTGTCGCACTCACAATTCGGAGATGGGTGGGTTTGTGTTGTTTCTGACTGTATCCACTGTGCCGAGAGCATCTGTCCCAAAACCAGAAGGTGCAGCTTCCTGAATTCGAGTTGTCCAAGTCTTCACGGGGTTCCTTGGGCCTTGGCCAAGTATGAAGGACTGGGCCAGGGTTGCGGGCGCTGTGCAGCCTGCCGGAGAAGTCTGAGATAGGTGAAGAATCTTAGCCCTGATGGCTTTGTGACAGACCTTCTGCATCCTCGCACAGCCCGCGGAACACAGCCCGGTGCAGCTTGAGCGAATCTCTGTGTAGAGCAAAATTATTTTTAGAGAGGCTTCCTGCGAACGAATGATGATGGCATTCTTCAGCCTGAAAGTTCGCAGGTTATTGCCTCCAGTGACTTTCCAATTAAAAATTGATGGGAAAAAAAAAAAAATATGTTATTGCAATGAAATTTCAGATGCAATTCAGACCAAAGACAGAGTTCAGCAGGTTTTGGAGTATCCAAGCAAACCTAAAATGTGGAGCATATGGGTCTCTGACTACAGAAAATGTCATCAAGCGTACGGCGTGCTGCGCTAGCCTCCGCACGGAGTAAATTATTTCCTTTTTAGCCAATCCATTTTCTAGTTCGAGAACTTTCATGGGAATCAGTCGGAGTTGGGGAGCAGCTGGCATGGGTGTGGGGGAAGCCGGAGTGCGACACGGGAGAGCGCTCTGATGACCGGGGCTGGTGGGTCAGCTCGAGTACCGATCCCTGGGCGAGAGGAGTTCCCGTGGCTTCTTTGCTGAGCTGTGTGGGTGCCGCACGCGGGAACTGCATCGGCTCCAGCGGGAAACATAGATTTGAGGGGGAGAAAGTAAAAAGGTTTTCTTCGTATTTTTTTTTTTTTGTTCCTGTGTAGTCTTTATTTCTGTAACTCGAAAGCTGTGCCCTGGGGACGGTCGTGCCTGCGCATGGGAGCGCGGACGCCACGCACGCAGCATCAGATCTCGGTGTTCCTGGGGAGGAGGGCGGCGTTCTTTGGCTGGGGTTGTTTGAAGGACATTACTGAGGCGTGAGACTTGTGCTCCTGCCCTTCACAGGAGGAAGTTCAGCCCCTAGAAACTCGCCTTATGTTTTTCTTAGGTGGCCACAGGCTGCCTCTTAAAAATTACTTGCACGCGTAACAGTTGGCTTGTGCACAGTACAACTGAAGCAAAAACCAAAGGATGCTGTTAGTCCCCAGGTGGGTGGTCTTGTTCATAAACTGCTGGAACGTGGTGGGCAGTTGGTGCGTTTAACACCTGCCCTGTCTCGCTTTGCGTGGCGCAAATGACTGTACAAGCGTGCCAAAACCGGAACGTTAAATTCCTTACCTTCTGGAAGCGGAGAGCCCTAGATCTGCTCCCGGATCTGCCGCTGTGCAGTGACTTTGGGCACAAACGCTTCGTTCTGCTGTCGGGATGGCTGTCCGGTGGCACAGCCGTGGTGGTGTTGGCCTTTGGTGTTCTGCTTTGATGCCTCCTCACCGAAAGCACTGGGCGGGCTGCCTCTGTGTTTGTGTTTAATGATCTTGCCTCTAGGAATCGGTGTGCAAGGAGAACTGCCGCTGTTTCAAGAATGAAGGAATGAGAAGTCTTTTGACCCTTTTTAAATGCTAAACTAGTAATTTTGCGTACTAGGAATTGTGCTGATTTTTAGCTGCCTGTTACCACACGTTGAGACTTTCCCGACTTTGGCTTTGTGAAATCACAGTTATTTAGTGGAAGAGCAGCTTTAGACTCTAGGAACGCCTCTGTCTCCCCCCATGTTCTTGTTTTGGGCTCTGCTCCATCACCCTGGTGACGGCTCTGCCTCCTTGCAGCCCCCCGTAATAGGGGGAGTAAATCTTTTACAGCTTTCCTGACAGTTACTTCAGCGCACCGTTTTCCTTAAAAGAGGGGGGAACTGGATGTGTCGGTGCTGTAAGTCGGGGATAAATGGTCTTTTCTTCGGGTTGCTCTCTGGATACGCGCAGGGTGTATTCCTGGGGTACCCAGTAATAAGTATTTTTATTACAAAGGTTCTCCCTGCAGAAAAGGGAGCCTGAGTATAGTTTAGAAATTGTTTCTTTAGTACGTATATCTCACCCTGGAATAATAAAAAAAAATACAAACGTTGTACAGGGGTAGGGAGAAACATTACCTATGAATTCAAGCTTCTATAAAGATTTTATGCTGTAAAGCTTGCAGCTGTTAGGAGTACGTATGTGTTAAAACTGAGCATTAATTGAACACGTGAGGGATGCTTCCCTGTGAAGTAACGCACAGCTCTCGGGAGTCCGGAGGAGGAGGGGACCAGAGAGGCAGCTGCCCCTTGGCGGTGCCCGTCTTGGCGCGGGCAGACGTTAGGAAACGCCGCCTCTGTGAAAGAGGCGTCTCTCTTTGCATGAGGGGTTGTGGCTGCTTTATGTGTTGATTCACGCAAACCATCTGCCTGTATCTTTTCAGGCCTCTTGCACAGTGTGCCCTTGGCGTGAACGGGAGCCGAGTCATCACGGAGAAGGGGCAGGGCTTCAAACAAAAAGGCCCTGTCTTAGTTTGACGAGATTTGTCCTTTACCCTCATGCTGTCACCAGCTCGGGAAGTGACCCTTTCTCTCCTTTGCTGTAATACAGAAAAGAACTGCCATGCCTTTTCATGTCAGTCGGTCCCTCGAGCGCTTCATTCTCACTGGTCTCTAATCTCAGACCTGCCGAAGCATCCCTCGGCGCTGGCTAACTTCGATTCTCTGTCCTCCTAAAAGCGGTGTAGCATACGCCTCTGAAACACTCCCCTACGAAGCCGGTAGCTATGGCTGCTTACGGGAACGCACTGACCTCGTCTCGCGAGCTCTAACCTGACCCGAACACAAAGGAGTCTGGGTTTTTTCGGTTTGATTGCACATTTCAGTGTCTGAGCGCAGCCGTTTAACATACGAGATTAACAGCTGTGAGAGCAGATGTCTAAGCCACTGTCTAGTTAGACGTGCACCCAGGTGTTAGCTAAAGGAAAACGCTGGGATAATGTTGTCTTCCTTGTTGCAGTGATGCTGCCACAGCTCCTTCTGGGACTGTCCTCTTGCTTTCTGCAAAAGGAAATAAACAGGGAAGCTGAGAACATGGGAAAGAAAAGGTGCCTGAGATAGTTACTGTGAGGTGGCGCCTGGAAGCCAGGTCTTCCGCTTTCAACATGAGAAAAATAGAGCATGGGAATGTAGACGGCGCTCCTCTCTTGTCAGGAAATCCCCACGCGTCTTGGGTAACGCACTGCGTTTTAGTATCCCTGTGCCTGTTTCCGTTGTTTTCCCTTCTTGTTGTATTGCCCAGCAGCTCTGAGCGAGAGCAGCTCCTAACTGAACCAGTTCCTACTGAAGCGTCGCTTCATTTTCCCTCCCAGAGTAATTCACAGCTCCTGTATGTCCCTTAGCGAGGGAGAAAACTGCTTCCAAGCACGCTTGGTGCCCTTCTCGCTTACGATGGGCAGAGAGAGGAGAAAGCATTAGAAAAAGTAATTTTTCTGAAAACAGAGCGTGCTGCCTGTCGTACAGTGCCTCCCAGTTCAGAGAAGCATGCTGCTCCCGTCTTAAGCAAACGGGCTTATATCCATCCTGCCCACCCTTCTCTTGCTCTGTCCTGAATGGCACCGCTCACCTGAACGGAGACACCTACTAACGCAAGTAACTCTTTAAAAAGACGGTTCTAAGCAAATGACTTGTTTGCGCTGTTCTTGTGAAAAGCGGGTCGTTGGTTTGCACTGGCACGATATTCACCGTGATCGATGCCTTTTCCCTTTCCTTGTTTTCCTGTACGCTGTATTTCAGTAAGGACGGGGTAATTGAGAGGCGTTTGCGCGATGTGGCAACCGATCTTGCTCTGCTTCAGCCTGTATTTGCAAAAACCTCACAATGACACCTGGTAAATATATAACCAACCTCCTGGAAGAAGCAGCCACCGTAGTCGTACTGTTCCTGTAATCCGAGATTAGCATCTAAGGTTAAAGCGTTGCTGACAACACAGGCTTCAGGAAAGACGGACAGTATTTTTGTAGAGTAACTTATAAAATGTTCACATACCTACACTGTCTTTATTTAGCAGTGTAATGTATCTAAGTTAATAGTTTCCCAATAAATACTGATTTTGATGCCTAACGAATGACTGCTGTGTCTTTAATTGCGAGGAGCGGCTGCGGATGGGTTAGCTCGCCTACGTGTACAGACTCGACCAAGAAACCGTGCCTTGCGGGCTGCGGTGGGTGTGCAAACGTGACCGATTAACCTGGGCAGAGGTTGGACACGATGATGCTATTTTGCCGCAGCAGGGTTGGGTTGGGTAGTGCCTCGCTTGCCCATCGCTCAGTGGGTACCAAACCACCTCCTTTACTCTCCTTGTTCTGCCTGCGATTCATTCTGCTTAGTTTTCACGTGCCTTTTTCCTATCCTCTTGCTAACATGGGTACAATGACATACTCCTAAGCTGCCAATAGTTCTTTGAAGGTAAGATATCTTCTGTTCTGTCTGTGTGAGTCGTAAGGCAAAACCAACCCCATCTTGGGCTCTTGTAACTGGAGAAGAGCAGAATAGCAAGCCTCTCCCTGCCACTGTCTTGTTACGCTAACACAGAGAATAGCCGGGTCGTTATAATTATGTTAGATACTTTGATTTGAAGTCATGGTTATTTTTTAAAATAATTCGTCTCGCAGTGGTTTAAAATGATGCTGCCGTAGTTACCGGGGTTCATTAAAAGCTATAGGCTGACCTTCGTTCTTTGAAACGTGTATGTTATTTGAGCAGATTGTAGGGCATCCCTGTGTGTTTTACAGGCCCGAGTGTAATTCCACGTATCCGTGGGATGGCTCTCAGAAATAGAGGCTACGCCAGTCTGTCTGCTTGTAGGGCAGTCAATAAGCAACTGCGCAGAACGAAATGGCAAAAACTCTCTGTTTGCTGGAGCCTCCCGCCCGGCAGCAGCGTGATGAAGTGAAAACCTCTCCCGTGCTGGTGGTTGTCGTGGGTGGCAGAGAAGACCTTGTGGAATGGTGCTGAGAGAATGCTGGGTGTGCCCATTCGTGTGTCAAACATCTTCCATCTCTCTCTCAAAACTAGTACTTGTGGTGTCCCCAAGCTGTGAGGCAGTGCCGAGTTGCGTGTCAGTTTGTGTGTTGTAAATACTCCCCCTGGCATTTTTGATTTTCTTTTATTTGCCCTCCCTCTCCTTCCCATTTTCCATGCGTGATGGTGGTTTAAATCTGAACAGCATGATATTTCTTGTTTGATAAGTACCTTTCATTCTTATTATGACTAAGGAGATGGAGCTTGTTGAGTAACACTCTTCTCTTGCATTTTTAGGTCTGCAGAGGGATCCAGCCCTTTTTCCAGTTGTAGCTCTCGAACTCTCTAGAGGACCTTCCGGCAACGATGGACTTGCTTTGTACAAGGGTCAGTCTGAGACACTGAAAACGCAGCACAACGCAGAGTCAGACTACTTAGCAAGAGATGGTCCTTCAAGCAACAGCTCCTTCTACAGCAGTGAAGGAGAGGGGACAGACCACGAAGGAGATATTTTGGATTGCAGCGGGTCCAGGCCTTTACTGATGGATTCGGAAGAGGAGGAGGAAACCTGCAAGCTGTGCGCAGGGTCCCCGCAGTCTGCGCCCCGGGAAAGACGCGAGGCCTCCAAAGAAGATCCCCACTCCCAGTCTTCCCAGAGTAGAGCGGGGGAGATGCTGTTCCCTTCCTTCCAGTCACACACCGGGGAGGTTTTTAACGAACCGGATGTTTTCGCCACGGCTCCTTTCCGAAGCTCGAGAAAAGTGCCTGATGAGGTGGATGTCTTTACCAAAGCTCCTTTTATCTCCAAGGGCAACGTGGCTCACAGACATCCAGAAGAAGCAGATGTATTTCTGAGAGCTCCTTTCACTAAAAAGAAAAGCATGGAAGAGTTGACTTCCCATAGTATGTCTAAGGAACCGTTCGCACCACCTGTTTTCCTAAGTCAAGGAGGTGATGTCCAGCACAGAGCTAACCCGATGTTCCCAAGTCTGGATTCAGCAATGTGTGGGTCCGTGGCCTCAGTGAGATCTCAGTATTCCTCTGCCGGGTTTACCCAGCCAAGCAATCTTCATCCCTCATCTGTAAGAGCTGTGGAGACCCAGGAGAACGTCCCTTCTAAAGGTGTGCTGCAAGAGCAGGCTGGCATTCCCAGTGAGAGAAGCCAAGGAGGACACGCGCTGCCCCAGGAAGCGGTGCTGGGCTCCGTGGTTAACCAGCCTTTCCGTCCACAATCTTTGTCAAAATATTCCCGTCACTACAGTCCGGAAGATGGGCAGGGTCTCGAAGTCAAGCCCATAGCTGCTTATAAAGTGGTTTCTCAGACCAACAGACAGGCGATATCAGGATCTGTCTCGGTTGCCCCTCTGTCTTCCAGGACTACAGAGCTGCCCGGCGGGGATCCGTTTGCTTCCGCCCCCTTTCCTTCCAAAGCGGGAAAGCAAAAGCCTTAATCTGCTGTGAGGTGGGAGGGGTGCTTCCCACAGGACCGCCTCTCACAGGACCTTGAACCTCGTAGTTGAAATGAATGACATAGCGAGATATATATATATATATATAAAAAAAATAATTATTATTTTTTGGTCAGAACTCTATTTGCAGTGATACATAGTTGAACCATTTTAAGTTATGTTAGTTAGTCTGAATGCCTGGCGCTCAGGATCTTCATATCCTTTTCAGTTGCTTCTTACCTTCCTCCTCTCACTGTCCTCCCCCCCCGCCATTTATTTTTTAGGTGCTTTTCCAAACCAGTAATCTGTATTTTCTGAACCTGGCTAGGGAAATGCATTATAAGATGAATTAAAAGGCTTATTAATTACAGAGCAAGTCAAGCGGGACTTGCTAGTGCTCTGGAAAGGAAGTGATTTCACAAGTTAAAGGGTTATGGCGACTTCTTTCCTATCAGCGGGGGCTTGGGGCAGAGAGCAAGGCTGTATATTCCGGCTGCTTGGCAGCGACGGCAAACCTGGCAGCTGAGGCTCCAGAGTGATTCTGGTGAGGTGCAGACGGAGCGAGAGCCGAGCAGGCGATGTGTGGTGCCAGGTTTGTGCCGCGCTGATGCGAGCAGAGCCGTGGCATCACGCACGCAGCATTTCTTTGCTCGCTGTGGCATGTGACGCGTGGAAGCGGTTCTGCCCGGGGGCCTGTGCTGGAGCCTGGAGGAGTTGGTGTAAGGACTCGCAGTGCCTTCAGTCACTTGTCTTGCGAACTCTCAGATGCATGAACTTCAGCAAAGCAATCTGTCAGGCTGTTACTGTTGCTGCTGTTTGGAAAATAGAATAATCAGGCGAAGCTTTCCGTTTTACGTGCACATTCTCTGTCTGGTTTATGCCAAAGTGTAGGACCCAGAAATTTGCTTATGGTGTTGTGAAGGAGAGAGCCATGCTTTTTTACAGTATTAAAAATACGCCTTACGGAAAAATTTATTATGCAAATAACTCAGTAGATGTCCTGATCTGCATACCTCGTTTGGTGTAATTCAGCATTGGCTGCAATCCGGTTGGACTGATTTATACTAGCAGAGAACTTGATTCCATATTTGTAAATCCTGCCTTTTGTTTTTCTGTTGATTAAGGACGAGCCTAAACAAAATCCATTCACACTCCTTCGCTAATGTTTGCTCAGCTTCAAAAATGTTGTGCTTTCTACGCTATTCCCAAACAGAAAGACAATTTCTTATTGCTTGTTCAGTCATTGGTGTGGTGAATCCCGATATGGTGTTTGGAGGAAGGATCACCCGGGCTGGCAGCTGGGCAGAAACGAAGAAGGCTTTTTGCTCCCTTCTCTATTCACTAATAGAAGGCAGAGATTAAGAGTGAAACCTCCCGTCTTGCAAAATGCCTGGTTGCTAAGTTGTCTTGGATCTGCTATTTCTGGCCCACAAGGGTTACTTGTAAGCGTGGGCTGGCTTTCAAAATATGCAGTTATAGAGACTCCCAGTCGCTGATGAATCTTTGCAGTGCAGGAATCCTTCCTCCGAACAGCTGTTGGTGCTGCAGAATGTCTCCCAAGAAAAAAATTTGGTGGTTTTATTTTTAAGGACTTAACATCTACGGAAAAAAAAAATCCCCATTGGCTCTACTAGCACCTGGCCAAGTCTCTTAAAAGCCTCGTGGTGGCCATTTCCCAAGGAAGGTTGTTCCTTATCGTGTCAGATGGAGCCTTGCGCTGAGGGTAAAGGACACAGTTTGCCTTTGGGAGCGGCTTTGAGGTCTTTGGGCGTTTGCAGGGGAATTGTTGGAGCAATGGGTGGGTTGCTGAGATCAGGACCGGTTGTAGGCAGAGCAGGTTCCTGCCCTGCTCGTTTTCTGGTGTGTTTGTACTGGGAAAGGACTGTGAGTACTGTCACGCTGGGAGAGGGAAGGATCAGGCACCGCTCCTCCTAACTCACCGGAGCCACACCCGGGAGAACTTCTGCAGCCGAAAATAGACCTCAGTCCAGTTTTGGGGGGAAAAAACCTGACACCAGCCCCTGTACATAGCTTTGTCCAATGTCCAAATAATAAGCATTAAAGGAATGCAACAGGCATATTAAAGATTCACGTGAATGCTGCTTCAACAAAGCAGAACTTTGCACAGTCCAGGGATGACTCGCTGCCGACTTTTAAGCCCAGCAGTGTATGGGGAGGATGGATGGAGCTCAGCCAGGAGCTGACTAGCGAAGCATCTGCAGATAGGAGTTACCACCTGCCCCATGTTTCTTTTCCCCTCCCCGAATTCACTTCCCTTCCAAAATATCCCCAGTTGCAAGAGATGAGCCAAAAGTTCTGCTGGACACGCTCGGCGTGGGGATTGTCTGGAAGGGAGAGGGAGAAGCTCGGCCTGAGGTCTTCGAGCCTTGGGGACGAGAATAGTGGAAAGCAGGGAGGCTACGCTGGCTTGCACAGACCAGTTCCTGGCAGGTAGTGACTTGCCAAGCCCAGCTCAGGTCGAGTGGTGGGGAGCTGGGAGCCTTAATGCTTGGAGTTAAGTGATACTGGTGCATACTGGTGGTTTAGGGTTTTTTCTGTTCTCCGTCACTGCCTCTTGAAAGCAGAAGTACTGTAAAGAAATTCCTGGGTTTCCCTTGAGACATTTCATCAGCAAAGCTGAGGCTGTTGTTTATTGTGTTTTGCTGTTGTTGAGTTTTTTTGTTTAAATCTATACCCGAAAGATGGTTGTTGGTTTTGTTTTCAAACTATACCCACCCCCACCCCCAAGTTGGTTGTTGCTGGATTGGATCATCGAGAGATGCCGACGGCTGCAATAGCAAACTATGAATTCAAGGGGTAGCAAGGAGCCCCAGCGTGAAGGCCCAGGTTCGTTTCAACACGCAGCCTGTGTCGTGGCCGCGCGTGCTGCCGGGAGGCTGGATTTGGCCTCGAGCTGTTCAGTTCGCTCGGGAAGCTGCTGGAGGGGAGGTCAGGCCTTGGCGGCGCAGGGATGAATCTGCACACCAGGGAGATGCTTCCCTGGAGCAAGCAGGATAAATAAGATGTGGGTTCAAGGTATTACCTCTACTAACTGGATTCAGGTTCTCCTTCCTTTCCTTCATTTTTACTTGAAAAATTGTTTCTGGATAATTCTGTGAAACTCCTTTCGATGCCGCATCCAGGTCTCACTCAGACGATGCTGGAGATGCATTAGCCTGTTCCCCGTCACGCTCGGAGGGAAGGCCCTTGCGTCTTGCGTGCGTGTGCGTGTTGGCGAGGGGGGATGAGTGTGTCGCTCAGACCTTGCTGTCCTGCACTGCCAGCCGAGGGAGAAAGGGAAAATGCACCGAGGCGCAGCGAAGTGTGCGGGCTTGTTTACAGCCCTGATTCAGGTCAGGTCAGGCTGAATTTCCAGCTAGCGTTTTGGCAGCTTTTATGCTCTTCAAGCACTTTACGCGTAGAGCAAGCTAACCGTGCCCCAGAAGCTAACGATCCTGCCAGCATACATCCAGTGCTTAAATGGTTTTAAATCTCCTTTGAGGGATGGAGGTGGCTTATTTGTATCTCTGCATGTGACCTACGAAATAATGGGACTTTTGGTTACGGTCAGAAAACTGAATTTCAATGCCTGTTAGTCGGATATCCTTCTCACTTCCACCCGTATTCCTCCTAGTCCTGCACTGCCAGTACTGTATCTTCAGCGTGATGACTTCAAAGTGGAAATTTCATTTCCATAGTCTCTGAAGCTTACTTTAATGAATGTGGACGAATAATGCTAATTGTTTTTCTTTGCCACACAACCGGTGATCTTAATGAAATAAGACTGGTATGCCCTCAATGCAGTGTTTCATTTCCTGAACAGAACCACTGGTTTCATCTTTTTTTTAAAGCTGTAGCAAATTCTCTGAACTGCCCTGGGTCCTCAGGCACGGCCAGAGGGCCGCAGTTATTGCTGCAGTCCTGCGGCAATCTTAGATTCATGCTGGGAAAGGGACTGGTTCGTACCCATTGCCAGCTTCAGCATGAACGCACTTAAAGTCTCTCTTCAACGTTTGTAGATTTTTTTGCCGTGACGTTTGTACAGCACACGTAACGGGACCAGCTGCCGTGGTGTTAACCTGCATTTTCCGCAGCCTGCTGCAGTATTTTCCGGACTTTCCCCGTATCTCCTCTCCCTTCCAGCCAGCTCAGCACTAGTCATACGTGGTGTTAAGTTTACAATCGTAGTCTCTTGAAGCCAGCGCACACTCAATCTGTAATGCACACTATGCATGGAGCACATAAGTGACATTACGCTCTTAACAGCAAACCCGTGTAAGCAGTCATGACACACAGCACCCGAAGCATGTCTTCAGTGGGACTTAAGCAAGACTGAGCGAGATCTGTTTAATCACTGAACTCTCAATCACTCCAAAGTGGTAATCGGTTACTTTAACTCAGCTTCCACCAAAGACTCTTGTGTTGGGGAGTTGAATTTTTTGTGGTTGTTTTTTTTCCTCATGGTGTTAAATCAAGGCCTTTCGGTACACTGAGAGACTCCAAAGCATTTTTACAGTAGTATCTTAACAGTGAAATCTTGTTCCAGTTCTGAAACACATTCCTGAAACCTGATCAGCTGTGTTAGTGTTTCTAAAAATAAGCCACGGCCTGTAGTTTCCCTTGTAGGTAGGGTAAGTACTGTCACACATACCTAGAAATACTCCCTGTGAAGACAGAGGGATAACGCTGATCCACTGTTCCCTCATCCCTCCTCTCCTAAGGCAGAAATACTCGCTCACAGGGGTGGGGGGACAGGGTGCTTGTTCAGGGCCGGGGGCTCCGGTGTAGGATGCAGCTGGTAGAGCATCACTGCACGCCAAGTCCAGCAGGGAAAGAAACTCCCTTGTTTCCACATGGAGCGGGAACCGGAGCTGAAAGCATCCGTGGTCTCCAGTAACTGTGACAAACAATCTGTGATTCGTGTCCTAAGAGCAGTGTTTCGTTTGCACCACGCTGTTATTAAGGTAATTCTTAGCGGTCTTGCAGATTTGATGGAGTCAAGTTTTGCACTCCGGGTGTGATCATCTGTATTTCTGGTAATCATTATGAAGAAACCTTTGAGTTGTATACTTATGTACATTTTATTAAAACTGTATCTGATTACAATACATCTTCTCTGCTGCGTGTTCCTTCTCCCCTCCCCACGCAAAATATTTTTGCTGGATACAAAGAATCTGGTTTTTAATGAGTTCTCCCTACCCTTGGTAGGTACCGAACTCAGTCTGTCCCTGCTGTTTTATGTGGCCATTGTAAAGTCAGACCGATCTTACTGCTTTGAGCAGAGGCCTTAAGCAGTGGATATTGCAGTTTACTAGGGCGATGCTACAAGACAGCGCAGAGCTCGAGCCCTCCCTGCAAACCAGGAGCTGCTGCTGCCAGAGAGGAGGTGCAGAACAAACCCATCCCCAGAGAGGATCCGCTGTACATGAGCAAAATCATCTGTGACCACCCGCTGCCATGCAGAGCTGTGCACGTGTTGGGGGGGGGACGACACACGGGGATGTCCAAGAATAGGTTTTGGCAAAGCCCAGGGAAAACGTGCTTTCTTTGAGCACAGCTGCCTGCCAAGGTACAGTGAATCCAGCAAGGAAGGGATGGAAGTTTGTTTAAAGGGCTTGGTTGGATTTTTAGGTTGTATTAGTTAATTATAAGAGAATAATTGCTTGTGCAATCCCAAGCACAAATCTAGGCTGGGCGGCTGAGTGGAGAATGGCTGGAGAGCGGCCCTGAGGAGAAGGATTTGGGGGTGTTGGTGGATGAGAAGCTCAACATGAGCCGGCAACATGCGCTGGCAGCTCAGAAAGCCACCCGTATCCTGGGCTGCATCCTCAGCAGCGTGGGCAGCAGGGTGAGGGGGGGGATTCTGCCCCTCTGCTCCACTCTGTGAGACCCCCCTGCAGTGCTGCCTCCAGCGCTGGGGCACCAACAGCAGAAGGACACGGAGCTGCTGGAGCGGGGCCGGAGGAGGCCCCGGGGATGCTGGGAGGGCTGGAGCCCCTCTGCTGTGGGGACAGGCTGAGAGAGCTGGGGGGGTTCAGCCTGGAGAAGAGAAGGCTCCGGGGAGACCTTGGAGCCCCTTCCAGTCCCTAAAGGGGCTCCAGGAACGCTGGGGAGGGACTCTGGATCAGGGAGGGGAGACATGGGACGAGGGGGAAGGGTTTTACACTGAAAGAGGGGAGATTGAGATGAGATCTGGGGAAGAAATTCTTTGCTGTGAGGGTGATGAGCCCCTGGCCCAGGTTGCCCAGAGAAGCTGTGGCTGCCCCATCCCTGGAGGGGTTCAAGGCCAGGTTGGCCGGGGCTTGGAGCAACCTGGGCTGGTGGGAGGTGTCCCTGCCCAGGGCAGGGGGCGGCACTGGGGGGGCTTTAAGGTCCCTTCCAACTCTAACCACACTGATTCTATGAATAAGCAGGCATGATTGGCCTAATATAAGTGACTTCTGGTCTAAAATCGGCAACACTATAATCTTATTCTAAGGAGGGAAGAGGCAGCTGTGGCACAGGTACGAACCGCAACTCTTCATCTTGTTGAAATTGCAAATGTGTCTCCTTCCTCCCTCCCTGGGAAGACTCTCTCCTCTTGTTTCTCGTGCAACACCCCTGCGCGTCGGGTGCCATCTGCAAAATCAAGAGCTTCCACCTCAAATATATTGTGCTCAAAACCCATTAAACCTAACCTAATCTCCAACTTCTCCTGCAGCCCCCATCTCTGGAAGGTTTCTGGGCTAAATCGGCAGTTTCTTGATGGCTTGTAAGACTTGGAGGGGGGGAAAAAAAGAGAGTTAGAAGGGGCTTAATTGAAGTGTAAAATTACTGAAAAGAAAATTGCTTCTCTTTCACCTCAAAAACAGGAAAATGTGGTTCTGAGGGGGCTGTTTCCAAGCCCTGCCTGCGTTATCCCACGCTGCTCCTTCCAGAGGGTGATAAATTGACGCTGGCAGTCGGGACACGGACAGTCACATTCTCGCTGTAGAACGTGCTGCAACGGTAAGAAATAACTTTTTTAAAAAAAAAAAAAAGAAAAAAAAAGTATCCGTTTAAAAAAATAACCAAGGAAGCGTGTTCCCGCCCGCTGCCGCCGCGAGGGGCCGCGGCCGCGCCTCAGCCGGGGCGGGGCGGGGCGGCCCTCAGGAGCGCCAAGATGGCGGCCGCGCGGTGGCTCGGGGCTGTCGCGGGGCTGGGCGGCCGGTAGGTTACCGCGGGGCTCCCTCGGCTCGTCGCTGCCCCCCGCCCCGAGCAGGGAGCCCGGCTTTTCCCCGGAGGGATCCTTCCTCTCGTCCTTTCCCCGCGCGGCTGGGGAGGGAGGGGGGTGGCCATGTCGTAGCGACCTGCCGGGCCGCGCCGGACTCTTCCCCGCTCTTCCCCTTTCGTTCCCCGCTGCAGCGGGCGGATGAGGGTGGAGTTATTTCTTCCTTCTCCTCGTTACAGGCGGGCAGCGAGAGGCTGTTTTTTTCCCCCCAACTCCATTACAGTAGTCAGGTGTTAATTCCCGCCGACACACAGGTGCTGAGGGCCTTCCCCTGAGAGACTGTTCCCCCCCCCGCCCCGCGCACGGAGATGTGAGTCGTGAGGGGGAATTCCCGCCCCCCGCGCTCAGGGCTGTGCAGCGAGGGGTGATCTCCCCCCCCCGACCTGTGCTCTGGGCGGTGCGGCGGGGAGTAATTCCCCCTCCATGTGCTCAGGATCACGGAACGAGGAGTGATTCCCGCACACACACACGGGCACGGGGTCGTGCAGGCGGGGGCAGTTAACTGCCCCACACGTGTATGCTTAGGACCAAGCAATAGGGGGAAATTCTCCCGCCCTAGTTGCTAAAGACTGTGCATTAAGGGGAAATTCTCCCGCCCTAGTTGCTAAAGACTATGCATTAAGGGGAAATTCGAAGGATTGTGTGGTGGACTGAAAAAGGGACTATAATCTTTGTTGCCAAAAGCTCAAGGGAGAAAGGAGAACTTTTCTCTTGGGAGACCTTCCTCACACGTCCCGTTGTGGTCTCTCTAGCTGCTGTCAACGCCAAAAAATAAGCAAATAACATGATTTAGACCTTTTTTGTGTTCATGTCTCCCTCACTTGCAGCGGGGAAGTCCATTTCATCTTCTCCTGTTCCCGTGTTTTGAGGAATCTGGGCTTAGGTGTAGTGCTTGTGTTCTCATTGACCACCCCCTGAGAGAATGAGCCACCTCTCTCAGTAAGAGCCCCGCAGATATAATTTAGTTTACCTGCCTTCCCCCCTCTAACTGATAAGGAGGAGAGAAACCAGATAGGAATTAATTCTCTGTATTATCCATGCTGTCTGTGACACGAGGTGGGTTTTGGTTACGTTTTCTGATTTTCACTCTGCTCTGAAATACCTGGATGGTGTTGGCTGTGCGTAAAGTTACAGAAGTCAGAGGTGCGAGCAATTATTTACGCTTTTGAAAGTTAGGCCTGTTACTGCATCACTCTGCCTTGCCTTTTCTATTAATGTTTTTTTCTTGTTTCCCCTGTGCTCTCCCCCCTTTTCACTTGGTCTGAGCAGGTGACGCTACCCATATTTTGACTGCTAGTGCAAGTTGTGTGGCCAGTGTGGAGTTGGCCATCTCTTGTCCAGCCTAAAAACCATCTTTTTAGGTGGTCTGGTTTAATTCTGGAAGAGTACTTGGATGGGAATATACTGAATTTCTTTATTTCCCAAAGGGAAGAAATACAGAGAAGCGGACAGGGGTGAGGGACGGCTCGGTACATGTAGCTAATAGAGTTTTTATCTTTTATCCAATGAGTTGTGCCGGTATTTTTTTCTTGCGGCAAATTTTTGTGCAAGAGTAGCCATTGCATTACCTTTTTAGCCTTTTTGTATCTTCTAAGAGTCATATAGGAGAGCCTTATGGTTGACCAGCTAAACCCCCAGAGTAGAGGAGTAAATTCTGGCCTTGATTTAGCCTCAGGTGCTTGGGGTTGGATTCATCTCAGCCATCTGTAATCTGATAATTAGGTGTTTAGTCCAAGCTAGATTTCCAGGTGCTTGCTGCTGTTGGAGGGAAGACAAAAGGCTCCCTCAGGGTGATTTATCCTCTTCTGTTCTAGGTAAATAAGGGGATTTGCCTGTCTTTAGTGACTGTGAAGGAGTCTAGATTAATTTTTTTAGGTGGCAAAAATTGGAGAGTTATGTCTATTTTGTTATGAAAGGAGAGAGAGGTAGTGCTGAAAAGGGGGAAAAATAAAGGACGTTTTGCGATTTAACCTGCGAGCTCGAAACACTACCGGAGAGGTTTAAGGCAGATGAGCGTCTTGCTGAGTTTGGCGTTGCTAGAAGTGTGTGAAATACTCTCTGTGAGGTAGTGCGGACTTGTAATCTGGAAATTGTTAATAAAATTATTAAAATCATTTTTCTCTAGGTTCTGTCATATGATGTTAAAAGATCACAATTTGACAACTCAACAGTCTTTCCACCAACTTGTGACAAAGAAACCATGTCTTCCATCTGCAGTATGGCATAATGCAGGTAAATGCTAGTTAAAAATGAATAGACGAGCACTTTGTGAGTTTTTATGTCTTGTGGTAATAATGAAAGACTACTATTCTTTCAGAGATCTAGGTGTGGTAACATTTCCTAGGTGGTTTTAATGAAGTGCTAGTGCACCTGGACATTTGGAGCTTGGGGAGGAGGTGTGGATGGCTCGCCATGTGCTTGATTATACATGTTTTTTTTCTGTTATTCAGCTGCTAAGACTTATAAGGGGCTTTGTTTGTGCAAAATATTATTTGGGTTTCCCGCATTTCTTCATTTACACTAAGATAGAAATTAAATTTATCCCTTGTGAAAGATTTTGTGTTGCCTTCTGTCCTGCTTTAGCTGGTGAGCTCTGCCAGATAAAATTGCTGGCCAGCCCCTAGCAGGGATGAAAGCAAAGCCTTTTGTTCTTAGAGTTACAATATTTTCTTTTTTTTAATTTTTCCCCTCTTGAACACACGTCGATGTATAGCGCATCAGTGATATTCTCCAGTAATATTACCTGCAACTTGGTATTACCCTGAAAAAACAATGTTTTAAGATTGAGTTTGATGTACCTACCATTTTTTTAGTAGACTGTAATGCTCAGGAAAGAAAAAAAAAAACCAAACCAAAAAAAGCAATCTGTGAAACTTGCACTGCAGAAAAACACTGTGCTTTTGCACCTGCCTGAGGCATTTAGCAATTGCTCTCCAATGCTGTAGAAGGAAGGGTCTAGGGGGAAAAAAAATCTGCAGGTGCTGTTGTGTGGAATTAGTCACAAATAGAAATCTTATTTAAATGAGTCTGCTCAGGCAGAAGTTTCTTTTCAATTCTGATTTCAGAGAAGTTCAATCTTATCTGGTCCAGCACCATTTTTTCTAGTTCATTTCTAATCAACAGGCAGACTCTGACAAGTCGACTTAGTATTTTACCCGCTTCTGCAAGTGTCCTACTAAAGTCAGGCTCTATTTGGTGTCTTCTTACCTTGAGCAGATGGCAGAGCGGAATAATAAGCAGGTACACGGAGTGTTCCGTAGAGGCTTGAAACAATACAGATGTTGATGTAAATACAGCCAGTTACCAACTACTGAATAATAAATTCCAAATGGGTTTTTCACAGCTGTGCAAAGAAATCTCCCGGTTGATTAGTGATTGCAAAACCAGGTTTTAGGAAGACGATCTTCAACTGCAGGACGCTTTTTAAAATACAGTGGCTACCCACGTGGACACCTTTTCCGAGAGCTGAGACAGCCATTTGTGTTTTAGGGTGTTAAAGATGCTAGATGAACAATGTACGATAGCTGTTAATGACCCGTTGCTTTCAAAAAATTGGCAGAGTGCACTCAGTTTACGCCACCCAGATCCCCTGTTGTTGGTTATTTGTTAACTGTGCTGTTAACGTTGGATGTGATTTTGGATGCCAGCTGGATCTGGAAGATGAGTAGCTCTTCCATCCCTATGGATAAAGCGGACTAGTTGCCTGCTCTATCAGTATTATTCCTTTCATGTTAAGACTAAGTACTTCTGTGTGAAGTCTTTTTTCGCTTTAAAAAAAAACAAACAACAAAAAAAAGAAAAGAAAATGTGGTTTGTGCATTCTTTGCCATTGTGCAGGTTCAAGGCGAGGGGGTTGTTACCATGAGAGGTACATGCAGTAACAATTTGGCAATTTATATATGGTATGATTTGTCATCTGATACTAGGGTGCTATGGGCAGCTCTTTTTTGCTGCTTTAAATCCCTCTATTGCATGTTTTTTGAAGTTATGTGAGCTTGTTTCTCAAGTATAATTTACTTATAAATATTAGTTCCTAGAGATTTTTGTTTTTAAAATGCATTTTTTCTTTCCTGAATGTTCGTATATCATTGTGTTATTTGATGTGCAGGGAGAGTTAGAAAAAAGGAGATCTAGAAAGAGAATTAGAAGACAGGAAACTGCCCCTAAATGATGTTCAGCTTCGGTGGGATATCAGGCATGTGCTGCGTGGACATGTCTACAGGAAAATACACTATTAAATGTACGCCATTAAATGTAGAATAATAAATTTTAGTCAAGATCAGGCTTTTTTACACTCTTCTAGTGAAAGAAAGACCCGTGCCTCAAAAGGAAGTTCTGTAAAAGTTTATCTTTTAAACATCTTTACCAGTGAACTGTAAATAATTTTTTTTTAATTGTTCAGTCAGTTCAATTTCTGGAGGATAAGTGATAGCTTAAAGTAATTTTTCACTCTGTAGAAAACAGTATAAACAGGGTGTAGGTCACTGTAACTGTTGTTATGCTTCTGTTTCTTTTTTTTATAGTACTGAAAGATGAAATAAAAACCATGCCCCTAAATTATGTGTATCCTCAAGAGAGGGTTAGTAAACCTGATTACGCTTTGAACAGGAAGTGATAATGCTGGAAGAGGGAGTTCCCAGCATCTGAGGATCATAAAATAAAATAAAAAAAGCAACAGAGAAATTAAGGTTGCATCTCTCAGCCTTGAGCAGAAAGCGAGGGTGGTACTGGCCTCATGCAGTTCGATGCTGTTGCAGTAGGGTGCTTTTTAGTAAATAAACGTTAGCAAAAGATGCAAAGACAAGGTTCTGTTTATCGTCTTGTTTCTGTGAGGTGACATGCCTGTGCTTATCGGTCTTCATGTCAGTCTGGAGGCTTTCATGGAACCCATTGCATTGTGCTTTTAAAATAGCGTTGCAGCACAGGCTGCTGTTTGCTATAGCACAGCGATCACCCGGGCCTTGGCTTGTGAAATAATCAGGATCCCTGACTTTCATTTAAGCTGCTTAGGTCTGATTATTTTTCTTCTTTTTTTTTTTTTTTTTTTCTTTTTAAATTTCCAGTAAGATGTATGTTTATTCAAACTCAGGACACACCAAATCCAAATAGTTTGAAGTTTATTCCGGGGAAGGAAGTGCTGGAATCGAGGACTATGGAGTTTTCCACACCAGCTGCGGCATTTTGCTCACCTCTGGCAAGGTATTATCAAACACATCATAATTTGTTTGGGGGACCAGTATGGGCTGTGTGTCTACAATTGACTACAATGTTTTTAAGCACAGCTTCTGATCATTCTTCTCCTCCTCATACTTGGGAGCAGTTTGATTGGATTTAAGTTTTTAATACCGTTTTACTTGTGCATAAAATTAAAGCTGTGAATATTGTCATTACTAAGCAGTCTTTCTATGCGTCTGTACTCCCCACGGCTGTATCATAGCAGAGTGCCTCAGGGTTTAGTTTATGCAATGGGATTGAGTGATGTTATAAATCAGTATTGTTGAACAGTTGCTGCATCCCCAGTGAGACCTCTGGCCCTGATTTTGCAAAATTGTTCCTGTCAGAACACTCTGAATTCAAGCAGTTACTTGGAAATCATGCAACTTTTCAGAACGGAGAAATAGATGGCTGAAGGAAGTAGATAATCTCCAAATACTTCAAAATAAACGTAGTAGCTTGCTTCCTTAGGCAGATGGTGGTGGTAACCTGAACTTCAATGGATTTTTACTTAGCAAAAGTTTTACGCCATTTCTGTCAAAGGAAAGCCAATTTTGGCTGCTCTTTCAGGCTGTATCTGTAACAGGTCTTGGGAGTTGCAGCTTTCAATACCAAAATGTGTGATCTGGAGTAAGAATTGCTGAGCAGATAATCGATTCGTATCATCCTGTTATAGAAGGGGTCTGGAGCACCATCACAATATTTGGAATATTTGGAAGTAAACATTTTTACATGTTTGTCATAGCTCTCACATTAGCCTCTGAAAAGAAACTTAATCTGTTTCATGGGTGGAAGGGCTTCAATTTGAGGGTGAGATCCTGAAATGCTGCAGTAGGTTACCTCCAGAGATCCTAGTTTAAGTCATCTTTGTTTATATTGTAAGAATTACGTGCAAAAGTAGAAGCTGTTTCATTTGACAGTCTCTCCAGGAAATTGTAGGGTTATCAAACATGAGCACTGACGTTTCCAAACGTCTCTTGCAGAGTTTGAGAGCAAACAGGGATCTTTAGAAGCAAAGCTCTGTGACTTAAAGAGAAAAATACAATGTGAAAGGTTTTTGAGGACATCAAAACATGTTAGTGGAGTACTGAAGCTCTAGGATCTGATTATGCCAAAGTGCCTCAGGTTGCAGAATGCAATCGGCTGTCAGAAAGTGGCATTTTGTTGTTGTATATCTGCAAATAGATGTTTTCATCAAAGACGACGTGTGTGCTAGAATGTGTCCCACAGCAAAACAGCTTCATTATGCGTATTATGCAGGTTAATGGAAAGAAGTTGCCTACTATACATCGTTAAACTCCCGATTATGGTTTTTGTAAATGGAATGCTCACTTATTGTGAAAGGGAATATTCATTTTCCGAAGAAGTAACAAAAGCTTTATGAAGGGGAGGGAGGACTATTTAATTCATCTAGGATAGTTTGATGCATAATTGAACTTGCATAATTTCATTGTTTAACTTTAAAATCCAGTTGGTTTAGTGATATAAAAGCCCAACACCTGTATAGCTGCTTCATGTGTGGAAATTCTTTCAAATGGGTATTGTGAAATCTCTTCTGTCAATTCTGGTCATGCGTTCCTTTGTGATAAGATTTCCAGTTCCTTCATTCATTGCGTTTGGATGTTTTCCAGTCCTTTAGGAGAAAATATCTATTTTTTTTTCCTTAATTACAAAACTACTCTTACAGCCTTATGCTGTATTTAACTCTGGGTGCCTCATACTTTTAATGATTTATTTATTTATTTTACTCTTCAGGAGTAGCATCATTTATTTATTCTGTAGATGAATTAGCTGAGTTTTATTTAACCATTTGTGGAAATTGGTCTTTACATTCTCGTTCTGCTTTTTATACTTAAAATATTGTCAAAAATATGGTCTTTCCTATGATCTAAATTCTTGTGATGCATTGGAAGTGTGCTAATTTACCGCCTTCTTGTTGGGTGCTATATGGGCCACCTCAAGCAATTTAGTATGAATCATGAGACTTTACTAAACCTTCAAATTTTTCATGTGTCGTACAAAAGACTAAAAATATTGAAGATTGCTCACAAAGTGAGTTGGTGTGTTAAAGCCTTATGGACTGCTTGGCACTAATCCTTTTATTTAATGGCAATAGGATTGAAGGCAGTTATTGTTGAGCACAATTACTTTAAATAACTTGCTTTAATCTGAGGAATATTCCTTGTATTTGCACTAGTCCTGCCTGAAACAATAGGCGCTTACTGGTTTTGATGCTGAGCAAATACATTTTTATATACAGAATATAATTTTGCCTCCAAAGAAGAACCGGAGAGAGAGAAACTCTTTCATTCATCTTGTAGAAAAGTCCTGTAAGATGTGTTCAGTTTTACTATGTACACTGCTTCACAGCAGGATCTCCTGCCTCCTAGTAAGCTCTAGGTGCAGTAATTCTGAGTTTCTCTTAGTGGTTCTGGTTTTAGTGGTTATTTTTGCCTAGAAATGTATTCTAGAACGTTTTTTCTGTGATAGATTAAATAAATCCTTATTGCCTGAAATGTGACTGCATTTTGGTGTTTGTGTTTTTTGTTTTGTTTTGTTTTCCTAACAGACAGTTATTCAAAATTGAAGGAGTTAAAAGTATTTTCTTTGGACCAGACTTCATCACAATCACTAAGGTAAGCAGAACAGAGATTCAAATGTACTAAAAGATGGCCATAGAGAAGGTCCTGTTGGATCTTGGACCTGCACAGTGAAAGTACCAAATACAATGTTCACAAGAGGCACAAAGGGAATTTCCTTTAATATAAAAGAAAAAAAGTAAATCGCAATGTATGGATAAGCACTGGAATAGGTTGCCCAGAGAAAGCTTTAGATTCTTTGATCTTGGCAATGGTCATCATTGGGCTGGACGAGGCCCTGTGCAACATGGTCAGCTTGGAAGCTGGCTCTGCGTCAAAGAGGAAGCGGGAGTATATGACCTCCAGAAAACACTTCCAGAGGAGATGGCTGTATGACCCCGATGGTGGGACCGCAGGCAGTGTTGTGTTTGCCCAAGGCGTGGAGCTCATGTCAGCAGAGATAAGGTGTGGTGCAGTAACCATGCAGTTATGCTGTTACTGTGTGAAGAGCATAGGGCAATTCTGTGAATAATAATTTGGCTCAGAATTAAATGGAACCAAACAAACTTGGGTCTCTGAAATGGTTCGGTAAAAATATGTGCCAAATAATGTATTTAGGAGCTTTATTTTTCACCTGTTCTGAGATAATATTTTAATAGCACTTGTCTTGTGAGCAAGGAAATCTTTCTGTTGACTGTTATAAATTGAGTCTTAGTGAACTTTTTTGGCAAAGTTTGACTTGACAAAACTGTGAAACCAAATCTATGCATTAAACACAAGAGCCCATTATGATATTTGTAACATAAGAAGCAGCTCTGCATAATTATTAGGAGGCAGATACTCTGTTTTTATTCTTTTTTTTTTTTTTTTTTTCCCTTATGATTCTCATAGGAGAGTGAAGACCTGGATTGGAACTTACTGAAACCAGATATTTATGCAACTATAATGGATTTTTTTGCCTCTGGCTTACCTGTAGTTACTGACGAGGCACCTAGGACAGATACAGGTAAATCAAACTCTTCAGGAAGAGGCCAGTATCTGCCTTTGGGTTTAGCTTTTGTGGCATCCAGAAGAGCCTCCACTTCTCCGTCAGAAAAGCGTGCAAGAGGATTTAAAGTGATAACTTCTAGGATTAACACAAGAGAGAATTTGCAGAATGTGTATGTGCTGGCAGAAGCAGTGCTGCGCTGTCTAAAGGAGTTGCTTACCCGTGAATGTAGAGCCTGGTTCTCATCTGCTGTAGTCTGAGCAGTGTCTCTCCGCAGGAGCTGTGCTGAGCTCTGTGTTTCGGCAGCGTGGACCGTGTTCTGTTACACTTTGTGTGTGTGAAATATTTTTGCAAGTATTGAGGCTGTGTTTAGGAAGCTGAGTGTTCCTGCAGATCCTTTTTGTGTGGGCACTTACAAAGGCTTTTATTTCCCTCCTTAAATCAAAAAAGAGCACCAAAGCTTAATGTCTGTGTCTTAATGATAGGTTTATGGTCTTAAATGAACAAGAAATAGTAAGAAGTCTTTTCCAAACTGTAATAGAAAGTAATTGAGACAAACTTACGATTTAACTCAAGGGCAGTATTTAGCCTTTTATTTTCTCATTTGCAACTTAGCAACTTAAACAATTCTTCCAGTGTTTTAAGGAAGATTATGACTAGTAAATTCCTTTCTGCTCTCTTATGTCTGGATTTAATTTCAATATTGATATAGACTTTAATTTATATGAAAAAGGCATCTTTAAAAATGCTTCTGCAAGACTTAACAGTGAGCTTAAAATCGCATCCAGAGCTGCTAAATCCAGACACATTCCTAATTCTTTTTTTGATGAATTTTTTAGGTTGCTAAAACTTTCCTTCCGAGAACCCTGCCTTAACCGATGCATCCTTATTGAATGTTAGTTGCTGCTTCCTTTGAAAGGTGTCGCTTCTATTGCCTCTTAAGGCCTTTGCCTATTGAGAACAACTCTGAACCAATACTGGTTTTTGTCGACAAAAGCCTGCAGTGGAAATGAGGATAATGCAGGAAAAGATATTTACTCTGAATTAAAACTTCTGCCATTTGGTTTCAGTCATCTCAGCAATGTTTTTATGCGATTTCATTCTGGATTTGCATTATGGATATGCAGTGTTAGTAATCATATTGGAATTCTCTCCGGTTCTGATTTGCACATTTTTCTTTTCCCCAAGCTGCATCAGAAGAAGATGATGAAGTTGTACTGATGATTAAAGAACTGCTGGATACAAGAATAAGGTAAATCAGGAACGTTACTGCTAGGTGGAGCGAGTTAGTCTTGGGGTTTGGATTTATTTAGGGGCCAGTGCATTTTTCTTTGGCTATGCGTGATTTCATGGCTCAGCATCGACTGTGGGGGTTAAAGGGCAAAACTGGCCAGCGTTCAGAATGCTGTTGCCTCTGTTTGAAAACCTTCTGTCTGGTTTTCCTGTTCAAGCAAACTGTATGCTGAACAGAGGCCTTATTGCTGGGTGATTTTAGAACCGTGTATAGTCTTACCCTCCATAGTGTGTTCAAAGAGGTCCATTGGGTTTAAGGTGGTTATTTTTAAGTAGGGAAAACAACAGTCTTTGCTTTTGCAGTAACATTTTTCCCTCTGTTGTATTCATCTGTGTCTTAATTATACTTGTCCTTCCCTTACAAGTGTCCCACAGTAGTTTATACTCTTGTGTCCTACTCTAAAGGAAAAATTTACTAGTGGGTTTCCCTTGCTGTCTGGTCTTCAATGGATTTTGTCCTCGTATCCTGCTTGCATTTTACTGGTTGCAATTTTATTGGTATTCTAACAGAGCTTGACTTTAGAAACTGGTGGTAACTAATGAAGTCTCAAGAGTGACTATGGATCATGTTGTTTACCTGAAGTGTATTTTTATGCTCATTAATTGCGTTCCAATAAGCAACTTGACATTTTAGATGCAGGGGAAGATATCTGACATGTTTCTGAAGCTGTGATGTCTGATGGCGGCATCTTCTCCAGCTTACAAATTTCAGGAACCAGAAACATGTATGGGAGTTAAAATCACGGAATTCAGTTTAATTTTTCCAGAAGTTACAATGAACTTGGGTTTTTAAATTTTCACTTTTTAGATGCTGCATTTTAAAAGTGATATTTAAAAATACCATTTTGGTTATCTCGGAGCTGACGCATGGTATTGGTTCATTTTCCTGAAAGGAAAGAGGGAGAAAGGCAGAAATAAGCTGGCATGTTCTTCCCAAGCATATGTGCTAAGTGTTGAAATGTGTAACCCAAGTTTACTGGTGTATAAAGCCGTGGCAGAAAGTACCATTCGGGAGGCCCTTCTCTTGCTGGGTATGTGGTCGTTTGAGCTCCCTGTAGTATGTCAGTCCTTGATTTCCCAGTGGCCTTTCGTAACAGTCGTGGAATTTCTGCTTCTCCCCACCTTTTTCTTTCTTTCATTCCCTTCCCCCTGCACTTCTCAGTGGACCAAGAAGCTGTTGGTGAGAATATTAGCAGTAGTGTATCTTACTTCATTTTACAGCAGCATGGTTTGCAGAAGCTATATATAAACCAGTGGTACGTACAGAGCACTTCTTGTTTAGTCGTTCAAAAATATGTGCAAAGAAGTGGTCAGAAAGTGCAGGATGGAGAGACTGTAGATTTGCAAGGTCTTGTAGTGTGTTTAAAAAAGTTAATTTCAACTAAGAAAAATGGAATTTTTAGTCATGTTCTTTGACTTTTTGGAATGGAGGTGATTTGCTATGGTGAGTTGTTAATAAGTGGGTCAGATTCATAGATTATTCTCTTGGGAGCGTAGCTCTCAAAAGAGTTATTTTGGAAATCAGTATAAAGAGCTTCTGTTAGAGTAACTTGATGGTTTTAGCTTGGTCTGGCAAAATGTTGCTGTGGGGATACAGTTACAATGCTGGGCATTTGTTGCTTGCAAAAGGAGACGAGGCTGCAGAAATGCTAATGGTACTGGGATGTGATTTAGCAGATGCTGGTTTCTTCACCTGTTAGCAGGATTAAGCTTTTATATAGTCGTAGCTTTTTTTTTTTTTTCTGTCTTGTGTCAACTATGGTGAACTCTGTATTTATGGGAGCACTTAAGGACTTCTTATCACTGTCCCTAGTCAGGTAACAACACACATGCATTGTGTGGTAGGACACATACCTATTACATTTGGTGCGTAACGGAGGCAATCATCGTTACGTGTCGAGAGGGCCTCAAGGCAAACCAGTATTTCTTTGCAGGCTGAATCAAGCTCTGCTCTAAGGTGCTTAGCCTGGCCTAGAATTTCAACGTCCTACGGAAAAGCAGTAGCCGTCAACATGAGAGAGTCCAGCAAAGTATGTATTGTTAGAAATTTGAAACAGGTGGTTGTAGAGAAAGAGGGCTTTAGTTACTATTCTTGACAGTTTGTTGTGTGTATTAAATTGAGCTTTACTAAAGATTTTTGGAAGGAAATATATTTCAGCTACACCTGCTTTAAATTGAGTCTTGTGTTCCATCAGGCCGACAGTGCAAGAAGATGGTGGTGATGTTATTTATAAAGGCTTCGAGGATGGGATTGTGCAGCTGAAGTTGCAGGGCTCGTGCACCAGCTGTCCCAGTTCCATCATCACCCTGAAGAACGGGATACAGAACATGCTCCAGTTCTACATCCCTGAAGTAGAAGGCGTGGAACAGGTGGGTTGGTGAGAGATAATAGCTGCTTTCTTTTAAATGGAAAAGAAGGTCCCTTTCCAGTGTGGACAGGCTGACAGTTTAAGCAAAAGTACAGGATGTACAAACGCAGTTTTTCCAACTCAGAAGCTGTATCTTAGCAAAAGATCCAGAACTATGCAAAGTCCTATGCAACCCTGTGCACCAAAATATGCTGGGGTCTGCCTGGTGGAAAGTGGCTTTGCCGGAAAGGGCCCGGGGTCCTGGGGAATGCCGAGTTGAACTTCCAGCTGTGTGCCTTTATGGCAGAGGAGGCTGACGATATCCCGGGCAGTATTAAGGGAAGTATTACCAGGAGGCTGAGGGAGGTGATGCCTCGTTGGAGACTCCCCAGTATCCCAAGTCCCTCTTGTTCTGAGGAGCCCAGACCTGGATGCTCTGTGTTTGCCAGTGATTGTTGCCTTTGTGCTTTGGTGACTTTGTGCGATAATAAGGGACAGGCTTTTGTCCCCTAAAACGCAGCTTCTTTTGCTTTCTCATTAAAAATCTGATATGCTGCAGTGATTGTTCTAGTGGCCTTCGTAATAACTTGAGCAACCTCCTACTATTTCAGCCACATTTCCTCCTGGCATTTTTGATTGCAAGTATTTTCTTACTTTTTTCGTGCGACTGTTGTCATTCCATGGTGTAGAATAACTGCAGCTCTCCTTGGGTCCAGCAAGGATTTAATGTAATAAATTCTCTATGCGATCCTACAGGGCTGAGAGCTTAAACTGTTCACCTAAGCTACTTCTGGATTTGATTTCAGGTTGTTGACGACGATGATGATGTGGAGAAAGAAGCAAATTCTACTTGAACTAGCATCAGCTATGGCTAAATACATATTCACCTCTTAGTGTACGTAAACTATCTTTGTGACAAGGAGCAACCAAATTTGCCTTTCTTTTCAGAAAAATAGTTCCACTTATATCTGTGAAAATGTATCATCAGTTTAAGCATTTGTCCGCTAATTTATTAAATGCTCTGCATTCAAAAAAGAATCCTTTTGCTCTACTTTGTACTCTGTCTTAAGAAAGAAATGTCAGGCTTTAAAATCTCTCCATTGTTCTTTCATACAAAAAAGCTAAAGACTGAAAAAAAGAGACAAGGCAGAAGTGAAGTTTCTTGACTGTTTTTTGTGCAATAGAATTATTAAATGTTTATTCCCCCAAACCTCCTTATGGGGCTTGCAGGACTATCTGCCCTTGCTCTATAATTGGGAAATTCAGGAATGTTAATTTTATCCAGTCTTGTTAAAAAGCTTTTGATTCATATCAGGGTTTTGTGTGAAAAATAACCCATAACTCCAGCTCTTCATTTTAGAGAATGTGGTATTTTCATCACTTGTGGAAAGTTACCTACTTGCTCACTGCCACTGTGCAAACAATAGCAACAAAAATGAAAAATGTGAGTTGTTTGTTATAAAAATTTTATCTTTTAAAATAAATGTTAGAAGATGATGATCCTTATCAGCTTTAGTAAATAGAGAGACTAATTAGCTTACTTGGAAGTAAAATTGTTCAGCCACCATTAGTGGTCTGTTTAAACTTGCAAAAGTGATTTCTCAACATAGTGCTCCAACATCAAGATGAATGTGCAGCGCTTAAGGGCACAAATTACATTTGTAGGATAGCAAAGAAAATTAATGTGTTTACCTGTGCCGTATCCTGTTTGTTCCTTCTGCAGTGCCAAAGAGTGCAGCGTATGCGTAACTTGGCTGCCCTGGCTGAGCGAGGGAAGACGTGGCAGAACGGAACAAGTTCCTGGTTGAGAGACTATGAGAACAGAAATATTTATTGTCCCGAAATGAAATACGTAAATCAGGCTTTGCAAGTACTTCTGTTTACTTATGCGTGTAGGATTTACTTTCTTCCTGGTGCCTAGCTTTAGCAGATGGCTCTGCTAACGGAAATACTGTTTCTTCTTTGCGCTGCCACAGTCGAGCTGAGTTTGGGGTCGTTATTTCACTTATGGTTATAGTTGTATTCCCTCTGTGCGAGGATTTCGCAGCCTCCGGTGTGTTCCCCTCTTTCGCGCCTTGCCAGTGTAATTCCACTGA
Organism: Rissa tridactyla; assembly: GCF_028500815.1. NCBI lineage: Eukaryota > Metazoa > Chordata > Aves > Charadriiformes > Laridae > Rissa > Rissa tridactyla. Next base: position 2,587,468 of record NC_071485.1, read on the forward strand.
GTCCCTAAACAGGATCAGTTAAGTCAGAAAATCTTTTATATAGCATGCAGATCAGCATGTGGTAACCATAAACTTAATATTACTTGTTAGAAATTTGAAATTAAATATTTTAGCAAAATACTTCTTCAGATTTCATGGAGAGTAATAACCTACAGTGATTTAAACTACCCTCTCAGGATTTGGAAATTAGTTTGAAATGACCATATTTTCTTTACCCTTTTATGAAGTACGCAGTGCCTGATCTTACAGGTATATTGATAACAAAATTCCTCTCGAGGGTAGCCTCAGACTATCCAAAAGAGAGCTTGTGCAAACGTTGTCGCCATGTTCTTTGTCAGCAAACCATAGAATGGTGAGGAACGTTTCTCAAAAACAGAGCTTTTTAGGCCTAATTTGTCAATTTAATGCACTATATAAGCCAAAACCGAAACAGCAAAGTAGCTGTTTTGTGTGTTAAATAAAATGTTATCTCTTAAAGGCGTGGTCTTTATTATTCAACTAAGCAGTACTAATATCTTCCAGGTCCAGTAAGGATCCAGTTCTGCCACTGTCTTAGTATTTCCAGTCCTGTTTTTAATGGGCTTTTGATTTGTACAAATAGGACCAAATTAAGCCTGTGCATACTGAGGCTGAAGATGAAGCATCTTGTGATTTTGAGACCGAAGAGATTCCGTGTCCAGCGTGTATGCTGTGTGTCCTCAAGTTCCTCAAGCTCTGTTGTGGAGAGAGAAGCGCGTAACGCTCGCATGCCATCCTCTTTTATCCGTTCTGTCCCCCTCCAAAGTAAGCTTTTTAGGGCAGTGGTTGCATTTCTACAGCGTAAAGCAATGGCGGGGCTCTCCAGCTCTGGAAAAAGGGAAGCAGAGGGGAGGGGTTAAGTGCCAGTTCTCACTTGGGGAACAAAACCAAACCCGACTGTATTCGCAGCATTAACAATAACCATAAACTCTAATGCTATGGCAGCCCAGTGTGGCAAAATTGTCAGCCCAAACCGTTAGGAGTTTGTGAATCTTCCAAGCTCTGTCTGGAATAGCTTAGTGCATGGAAAGAATTCCTGTTAGCGAGAGGCGTCCCGTCTCCTCCACTCACCCAAAAGACCTTTCACATTTCACAGATGCTGAGGCAAACAGGGGAGTGACTGTTCAACGTTTAGCTGAGGAGTTAACGTGGTGGCCTGCGTGCTCTGTGGCGGTACGGTATGGAATGGCATGTTTTTGCTGTTCTTTTTTTAAAGTGGGCCCTTCAGTTAGGGAGCTGGGAAGCTGTGCTGCCGTAACGCTCAGGTCAGCGAGGTTTTTTGACTGCGAAGTTTTTCTATAAATTGTGGTTAGTCATTGCATTTAAAATAGCAATGACTGCTTGAAATTATTCTGGTATTTTTTTAAAGAAGAAAATACTTTGGTATTTTTGCTGTGCCATAGATAAGTACAAAATTGTAGGCTGCCGTTCAGCCATTTTTGTTTTCACCCGTCTCAGCTAGAGAAAACATGTAAAATCCATTCATGTTTCCTAAGCACTGTTCTAGCACTCTCTTTCAGAGGAGAAGCTGATTACAGCTATCTAAGCTCTTGTCATCTTGAAACCGGTCACAGGTGGAGATGTGCTTTTTGTCAGGATGTGACTCATTCCATGGTTCTAGGAGAAATTAGCCTGTTTGTCTCTAAGGCAGCCTTCTGCTAACGCTGTAGTGTTCGGCGTGGAGCAGTCGCCAGCCACAGCCTTCGCCGACAGCAGTTTTGGAGCAGGTACTTTCAACACAGTAGCAGGAGGAAGTGTTTCCCATTACCTGATGTTAACGTACAAAAAGCATTATATTAGGAAAACATACTCTTTTCCATGAGGTGATAGTTGGCAGTCTGTCTGAAATTTGGGACTTTAGCCAGAACTTCTGTTTCAAGTGAAGCATGTTGAGCTTAGAGGAGAAGGAAGTGGGCATTTTTTTTCCCAACCATGACCCATTTCTGTTAATTTTAAAAGGCTCACGTGTGAGAGAGAGTTTGGGAGACTGTTTTCACGTTTCTCCGTCCAGCAGTAAGTTGAACATCTGCATCCGCATGAACTATACGTGGTGGTAAAACCATCTACTGTACATACAGCGAACCTCAGAATAAAGTAACAAGTTACGTAGGGGATAAATATTGGCTTTTATAGGGAAAAAAATTAAATAGCCACTCAAGACTAAACACACGGAGCTTAATTTCTGTAGATGTAAAATTCTGAGGAATTTGCACCGGATTAGTACATATGGATGGATGAGTTAGCCTCGGTTTGAAGGGTTCATTTATATATGGTATAGGTTTAAGTTGTAAAGTTTGGTATTTGCTGTGCTGCTGACATGAACTATGTATTTTGGGAGCGTTTGTAAGGCCCGGCCGTGCTCCTTCAGGTCTGGGGCATCCCACGCTGTAAGTAGAGTCGTATCCTTTCCATTTGTCTTCAGATAATGCTATGGATTATTTTAGGTTTGTCGTGAATACCTTAAGAAATTTCGCTAGTGAGAAGAAGTGATGAACTGCAGGGCAGCAAAGGAACCCCCAGTATAGAAATAAACCCGCAGATGAATTGGGTATGCCTGGCAGACCAGTTTGAACAGTGGCCAAAGGTGAGGAGAGCTGTATTTCGGCGCCGGTGTGTATTGTGTGTACTTCTGGTGATCACCTTTCTATTACAATAGGTTAATAGTCCCCTTCTCAGCCGGGAAATCGACTTCCACTGCCACAAGGCATCCAGCTTCCTACTTAGAGATGTGGAAGTGGGGGAAAAAAAAAAAATCAGAGTTTGAAGTCAGCCTTCCTGCACCTCCCAGCTGCCAAAGGGGAGATAAAGCAGCGAGCACCTTGGCTCCAGGTCACTGCTTTCCGCAGGCCGGTCCTGGGAACAGGGACTCGCTGCCTTGGGCTGTCCCCGCAATGTCCTCGCTGCGGAGCAGAAGCAGGGTGTGATGGCTGCGAACTCTTGACGCGTCTTAGATCGGTGACCTTCCTGCTTCTGTTCGTGTTCTAGCAGCGAGTTCAAAAATTGTTTTTTTTTTACGTATACTAACATTTTGGGTTGTTTTAAGGAAATCTTTCTTTATTGTTAAGATAAAGCTAAGTGAATGGTGTTTTTTCTTAAGAAGGAGATTGCTGTCTTTTTGTCGCCTTAGGCTTTTAGTAAGTTTGTCAGCCGGTACGTGATGGTGGTGGTTGCACGTGGACGGTGTAACTAAGCGGTATCTGGCGGTACCAACAAGGCTGTCGCTCCTCCGCCAGCACACACCACCCCCACCCCCCCACCGGCCCACTTTGCTTTGCAGATTCATCTTAATGCTTTCTTTATCGTGCTTCTGAATAAGTGCTATTATAGAGAAGCAGAGTAGAAAGAAGGGGATGGGCCACGTGGATTTGTGTCATTGCTGGAGGGGGGAGGATGCACCGTGGGGGGGGGGGTACGGATCCTGCCGCTGTCCCTTGGGGAAAAAAAACCCTGGGGGAGAGGGGGGTGAGGGTTAATGATTTGGTCCTCTCCAAACGCCGCTGAAAGGCGTGGGGATAATCCCGCTAATATGAATTATTAGGGGGGTTATCCCCCCCCCCTCCACGGGCTGAAAAGCGGGCCGGGGGAAGGGGAACGCTCCCATTAAAAGCTGGCGGCGGGACGGGCAGCGCTCCCTCCCTCTCCCGGGCGGACGCGGGGCTCCGCCGGCTGCCCGGGGGCAGGACCCCTTTGTGCGTCCCCCGTCCCCGCCCCGCCACTGCGGGCCCGCCCGCCCCGCTCCGGCTGCCACGTCCCGGAGGGGGCGGGCGGGCGGCGGGGCCCAATGGCGGGGCGGGCTGCGCGCCTGCGCCCTGCGCCCCCGCCGCGGGGCGTGGAGGCGGGGAAGGGGAGGGGGGGGGAGCGGTGCGGCCCCGGCGCGCAGAGGCAGCGCGGCCGCGGAACGGGGCGCACCATGTGTGGTAAGGGCAGAGCGGCGCGGCCCCTGGGGTCGGGGGCGGGCAACACACTCAGCGCATCGTGGTAATGCGGGAGGCGGGGGACGGTGCTCCGGTGTGGCCTGGGCCGGGTCCGTGCCCTGCTTTCCCCCCCACCCCACCCCACCCCTCTCCGCCGGGAGAGCAGCGCTAGGCCGGCCGGTGCCGTGCCGAAGGCGTGCGGCGGCGGAACGGCCCGGCCCCCGGGCGCCCCCGGCAATTTGGGGGCGGGGGGGAGGAAAGGGGGCCGGCCGCTTCTGCCTTGCTTCGGTTATAGGGAGAAGGGGCCCCGTCTCCGTTATCTGAAATTGTCATCATCTCCTTTGCCGGCCGCCGACGGTTCCGCCGGGGAGGCGTCATGCGCTGTATTTATAACTTGAAAAGGCAAATTCTCCCCAAATTCTGTGCAAACGTGGCCGGAGCGTAGAAAAGGCCGGCGCCCTCGGTCTGCGGGAGACACGGCAGCACTAAAAACATGCCGTTTCCTCGATGCAGAAGCCGCCGGGGCACTCGGTGGTGTCGGTGGGTTTCGGTTCAGCGGCGGGTGGTGCTGAGGACGGTGACACTCCCGTGTCGGGTGGGTTGGCGAGTTGTGGTGTTTAAAAGCAACGAAGTGGCTTAGGAGCCTAAACCCCAGCACACGTCGGTAACGTGTACGCTATAGGAAAGGGATACAGGTTTCACCAGTAGCGTTTCCAGACGTGGGTCTGGTCGTATCAGAAGAACCACTCCCACTTTTAGGTGGAAAGTGTCGTTTATTGTTAGTTTTTAAGGCGTTAGAACTTCTGATGTGGATACTCCTGCATTGATTCAAGTTCACTCAATGTAGGTTGTGAGGCAGACAGGTAAATTGGTTTAAACGCGGCTTAGAAACGTCCGATGGAGGGTTTTGCAGTGGCTCGTCTCGCTCTGTTCCTGCCCCCGTGGAACTGACCTGTGTTGAACAGATGCCTGGAGTGAGCTGGAGCACGAGCCAGTGAGGCTTTGGTCTCCAAAGTTCCTTAGGTACTCTCCACTCCCGTTTGCCACATTAGTACAATTATTCTACCTCGTCTTTTAGACACAGGAACATAATTCACTCGTGCTTTTCTTCTTTCTATCATATTTGCTTCATGTTTTTCCATGGAAATTTATGCGGCAGTGATTTGTTGGCTCTTCTTATTTGCCTTTCCATGTTTCCTTCTTTGTTTTTTTTTTTTCCTCTTTATTTTTAGGTGCAAAATTAAATTTATGTTCTAAGCGAGATTGTGGGTTTTATACTTAATATGCAAGTTGCCATTTCTTCCATTGTTTTTGTGAGACTGAACCGGTATCACCTTCAAACTGTCAACTCTGTGGAGCGCTACAAAGAGGCGACCAGAAATTCATACGTCAGCTTATGTTTAGCGCTATGTTAATTTGTGTTAAAAGTACGAAGTGGAGCAAAGCTAAGAATAGAAGGGATAATTATTATTATAAATAGCTTGCTGCAAGAATAGGGGTGATTTTGGTGCCTCGTGCTTGCCTTATTTGAGGTCCAGCCTTTGAAATTCGTGGTATTAACATTCTGCTCTCTGTCTTTTTGACTGCGATAAGCCCTGAAAGTGCTGTGGGTAGTTACTTAGTTGTGTTCAAGATTTAATGTGCTTCTCCTCTTTTTGCTATAAGGAAAGTTCTTCTTGGATATTGAAACGTTTTACAAAACAGTAAGAAAAGCATCAAGGATTATTGGCTCTGTTGTCGAGTCTTGTTCTGGGAGCCAGAGGTATATCCTATAGTGAAAACGAGAAGAGAGCGTTAACTGAGCGTGTTCATACAGAAAATTTGGAAATTGAGGAGCTCCTGAACACAGGAAGTTTGTGGCTGAATACAGGGAAGGTTCTTGGAGGGAACAGGAGGAGAACTGTTTGCAGTCAGAGGGTGCTACCGCATGAACGCTTGTGACTTGCAGTTAAGTGCAGTTGGCAGAAACTAAGGACTACAGTCTCCTCTGCCGCTGCCATTTGCGGTCCGGCTGGTGAACGCGAGACAAAATTGGCGGTGGTCTCGGCCCGCGTAAGGCAATGTTAATTGCAGGGACGGTTTGAGCTTTTCTCCATACAGCAGCAGTCGACTCCAGGTAAACAAATGGAGGCGTTGCCCTCTCAGATAGTCCTGCAAATGTCGTAAATAGACAGAGCTGGCGCGCAGGTGCTCTTGAGTACTTACGCTAACAAGACCGAATTGTCTCAGGATCCTAAGTGAAGAGACAGTAGTCTCCATCTTGGAGTAGAGGGTTCTGGTTGCTCATGCTGTGGCCTCCACGAGGTCCAGGTAGCTGTGTTCCGCAGTGTAGTGACAGCCGTGCGGTCCCGGTTGTTTGTGCGAACCCTCAGACGACATTTCTGTAATGGAGTTGTAAGTCAGGATGTGCACTGCTTTATCCCGCCCTGCTGTCTGGTGGGTACATGGTCCCCGTTCGGATTCTTATCCGATTCATCTCAGATAGAAAGGTAGTTGTTAAGATGAATTTTTTAAAAAGAAGGTGATGATGCTGCTGTTGTTATCCGAGTTCTCCCTGTGACAGCTTTAAGACTGGAATTACCAACGCAATGTTTTCAATGTGCTGATGATCTGGTGTTCAGGTTTACATGCACGCGGCCGTACGAAGTCCTGTGATCTGATGTGCTCATACCACTTGACGGGTAAAGGACAATAGACGCACAGTTCTGTTCCTTGATGCCTAGCATAAAGGACAGGCTTGCTGTGTAGGTGTGCTGGGCTTTCGTTTTTAATAGTGTTAGTAAAAAATAGGTTTTGTTCTTGGTATTTATTACAAACTTGCAGTTTGAAGACCTAGCTAGGTATAAATTGGGTGCGAATGCACCAAAACAGTTCAATGGAATCTGTGAAATAGTTTGGAAAACAGGTTTTTCAAGGTAGCCGGGCTCAAATACACTGTTCTGTAAATAAGTAAACCTGTTGTATGCCATGACTGGTTTTAATGACAAAAGTGATAGTAGAATTTAGGTTTCGTGTTACTAGTGATTACTGCAGATAAAAATGGGCTTAAGAAAGACTCAAGCTTCAAGTTTTAGGGTTGCAAGTACATCAGTGGTATTGCCCTCCCGCCTGCTGAAATGCCGCTGGGACACCGAGGTGTATGCCGTTCTGTGACACGTAGAGTCGTGGCTCTTGCCCAGAATGAGTCCTTAGAACTGATTTTTTGCTGGTTGTTTGCTCTAGGCGGGAGAAATCCTGCCCTTTTTAGCCGGAGAGAGAGAGATGCGTTCGTGGGCGGTGAAAGAAGTGTCCAGTGGACGAATGTCATTCTCCACCAAGTGGGTATTTTTCTGTTTTGCTTTTTCTCCCAGGGTGGCCTTGATGAATTGCATGTAAACGCTCCCGTATCCAGCTAGGGGACATAATAATGATAGTCTGCTTGTTTCTGACCTTGCATTCCTTCAACTGTGCAGAATTAGCATTGTTTTGGTACGTGGGGTTTGGCACAGCGTTGCTCCCCACCGGTGGTTCGGGGAGGCAGCGTGGAGCCTGCTCCGGTGGGTTTTGAGCATCGGTTCTGGGGCTTCGTTCTGTATGACACGATCAGTATCCGCGTTAGAACTTACTGTTACTGCCTAGTGTCTCCCCGGCTCGAGTTTGAAGAAAAATATTTTTATCGCCTTTCCCAGCCTGTAACATATATTATGTATGTGATATTTAGTAGCCTGCGTCTGATTCGTTGAAGACTTGAGGCCTAATAATCGTCACCAGGATAAAGGATTCTTTGGAACTGCCAAGTGTATGTACTGATAACACTGTCTGTTGAAATGGTATAAAGGAGTTTGTAAATCCGACAGTAGACCTAGCCTGAAGGATTTTATGCTTTTGCAGGAAAGGGCGGGAGCTATTCCTGAGTAACTTTCGTGTATTCAAGACACTGGAGAAGATGATTTATTCTTACCTGGAACTGGTGATGAATTTCATTTTCCTGTTAACTTACCATGAAATAAAGGAACATGAGCATCAAAAAGGTCACAGGAGAATGAAGTTCTCAGAAAAAGTATTTCGGTGATTGTCAACAATAGAAATAATGAACGTCCGCTTGGTAAAAATGTTATTCTGTTAAAACCCGTCAGCTGTTCATAGGGAATTCTTTATGTAGCCGTCTTTAAGAAGGCCTGGGTTTTGTTCTTGCATATTGAAAATTCGTTCTAAGAGAGAGTTGAGTTTCACAAGCGGCTGAACGCCGGTGCTGTTGGTGGTTCACCAGGTAAGGTTTTGGATACAAACCTGCAGGAAAGGAAATGTTGTATGTTCTAAGGTATATTTTTCAAGGTATTTCACTTAAGAGAAACACATACAGGACTTCCTACTGCGGCGGGTCTTCGTGTGATTCAAGACTTACATGATAAGCTGACAGACTTTGACAATTTTTTGTTCAGTCCATATGCGCAAAGTCCTGTGTCAAGTTACTAGTTGAAACAGTTTATTATGTTGTAAAGCGTGACTTCTGTTCTAATCCTGAAGTATATTCGTGGCAAATTCTGAAGTATATTGGTGTGTTCCAGACAGGGGTATTGTGTTTTCTGAGCCCGTCAGATGTAAATTCCTGTAGTATGCTTGCTGCTGTCTTATTTTAGCTGGGAATTCACCATTATAAGCGGTGCTGGACTAGAATGAAGTTCCCAGGGTTTTTTTTTGGTTTCGCATGGCATGTATTTGACCTCGAACAATGCCAACTCGGGGCTTGTCAAGGTAGCGTAATTAAATGGCATTCATATATCCTGGTTTTCTGTAATACTTCCTCTTTCTGGCTTGTTCCGGAGCCTGAGTTACAGAGGGCAGGTGTGGTGTAATTACTGAAAAACACTTGCGTTGAACGGTGTAAATGCGTAAGTTGAGCTTAAACTGAAACGTCTCTTTTTCACGGTGGGTTGGTTTCAGGAACGTTCTGCTTGGACTTCAAGGTTTCTGCGTTTCAGGCACCTGGCATCTAGGCTGGCAAGGGGGATAAGCTGGTGGTGCACCAGGTGGGACCGTGGTGGAAATTTGCTAGATTTGTGTTGGAATTTCATCAAAATCAACACGTTTCCGTTGACTGTTGTGATTTAAATGAATTGTCACTTTGAGAGAAAAATTGGCGCTTTGTGACAGAGCACTCCTCACGGAAGCCTTCAAGCAGCTGTAAAGATCTGTGCAGTTCCTACCTCTTCATCTTTGGAATTGTGTAGATTGATCTGAACATGAGCACAGGGAGGGAGAGGACAAGGCATTGTGATTTGGAGAAAAACACGCCTCTGGTGCGTGGAAGAAAGGTCTTTTATAGTCTGAACTGCAAGGCAGAGTTGCTGTGCGCCATCCCACCTCTGCCGCCTTCCACCTCGCAGAAGGCTGTGTTTCGTAGCTGGATGAAGGGACCCCTTGTTCAGCTTGTAAGTAAAAAGAAGTTCTTTCCTTGAACGGCCAGGGCTTTGCATCGTGCTGGGGCGTAAGCGTCACCTGGGCGCTCAGTGGCTCAGCACGGCCGCGTTCCTTGCTGTACCTTTACGCCGATGGGACCGAAGGCTCGAGGTGTTACTCCAGAGCAAAAATTTCATCTGCAGGGTCCCTATTGGTGGCTGCTGGGAGAAATAAACGTTTTTCAAAAATACACTTAGATCAGTGAAGCGTAACAAGCAATTACCGCTTTGAGTCTTGTCTTTTTTTTTTTCTTGTCAGCGTTACTGTTGGGGGCAGTGGAATCGTGCTTAAAAATGGAAGTGATTACAAGGTGTGATTGCGCGTATATTCCTGAACAATCCGATAGTTAGGGTGGAGCCAGTAAAAAATGCTGTTTTCTAAATGTGGTTTGAAACTTCCTCCAGCTATGAAGAATCACGTCATTATGGGATGTTTGAAAAGGGGAAAATTAAATGCCTTTGAAAATATTTCCAGTAAGTTAAACTGTTATTTACACACAGTTCGTCATGACCAGATGTCATAAATGGGTGATAAACCTTCAAATATTTGACTTTAGCTTGCAGATTAGTAAACCATGCATTTAGGAAGACTCTTGTTCATTTTCAGCGGCCTTATTGTCCCATTTTTTACTTTAATTATGCATCATTTTTACATGTTATTCCATTTAATTTTATTTCTTTTTTTTTTTTTCCTGTTTTCTCTAAGGTGAGTTTTAGAGCTGCTTGTCTTTCTTGCCTGCTCGTTTGTAAAATGTGTCAATCACAGGTGAGTTCCTAGAATTTTGTTTTCATAGTGGCGTCTCCATTATCACTCCAGCGCTTTTCCTGTTGAGATCTAAAAGCTGAACTGAATCAAAACTGAATCTCCCAGTGTTTACATCGTCATCTTTTTTGAAGAGCGTGTCCGCATATTTTGCAGAGTCGATGCTGTATTTGCATTTCTTTTAGTTGCCTTGGTTTTCTTAGTCTCTGTGTTCTCTGATAAGTGCTGAATTCCTTGGGTTTGATTTTTTTGGGTTTTTTTTTTTTGTGGCATTCTTAGTCTTATATTCAGTTTTTTTTTTTTTTTGCAGTCCTTTTGAATAGTCTTAATATAATTGTGCTGTAATTAGTAGATTTTTATGTTTTTTTTCAATGCCTGAGACAAATGCCAAGTTGGCTTCTTTTCTAGATAGATGTTTTCTGTTTGTTTACAGTAGAAGTAGATATAAACGCTGCTGTTTTTCAGTCTCGTTCCAGATGAGCCAGCCCTTCCTGGAGGAGGTTGGTTTCTAGTTTGTGCCCGTCTGGTACATGGTATTTTGCTGTAAACTGCCAGCAGTTGTGATCTGTGACAAGGAACCAGGTTTTGTTTTGTTGTTGTGGTTTTGTTTTTGGTTGGTTTGTTTGTTTTGTTTTTTGGTGGGTTTTTTTTTTTAGTTCAGGTGTGACTAAACTTGTTAAAATGTGCAGAGAAAATAACATTCGAAGCCGCTGTCGGGTTTGGATTCAGATTTAACAAAGCCGTCTGAAGTCAGCCCTGGCTAAGGGGAAATAGTTCTGGTTTTAAGCCATTTTTTTGGTCCAGAATAAGTTGGGAGCCTTGTACCAGAAGCGGGATGGAGACTAAAATGATCAATTCACATTTACAAAAATATTTTATGAAAGGAAACAGAGTTTCTGCTTAATAATTGTGCCCGTCTATTGAGTTACACTTTTTTCCATGCGGAGGGCTGCCTTTTAGTGGCCTTGCTGGGGCACCGAGCGTCTGTGGGGAACGTGCTGTGCAAAGGGATCCTCACAGGGGCTTGGAGCAAGACGCTGTCGTGTTTCCGTGGTGTCCCCCTGCCCCTCCAGGCCATGCCTGTTTTATCAGTTACAGGTGTGTTGGTGGGACACATGCTCTGTGCCATTGAGATGACCTCACTGGGCCCCCACAGTCTACTTCCGTGGAAAATGCCCTCATTTGAAATGCAGCGTCGTGGCCTGGAAACCAGTTACGTCTTTTGTAGCTGTGTGCCTGGTAGCATTACAGGGGTGATGCCCAACGTCCCTCAGGCACAGGGGAGCGCTGCCTTCACACGCCCCCGGCATGCTCTTGGTTGGAAGGGCCTGGAGGTGCTGGTGGGCAGCAATGTCGGGATGTAAGGTGTCAGAGCAGACTTTACAGTAACCTTGCTGTCCTGCCCTGCAGTACTCCCCATCCACCTTTCCTACAGCCCTCTCCCCTCTTGGCATATGCCCCATAGTACGTACGCATGCCCCAAGGTACATACGCATCGTACCTTTTGCACGCCGTTCCTTCCCCAAACGTTGTGGTGGCTCTCTTTCACCCGTCGCATGCCAGCTTGACAGCCTGTTCCATTTTTGCCCCCCAGTCACTCAGTGGAATGCCCTACCAGGGAAGAAGACCTCGTCCTTGGCCACCTAGGCACTCTGTGTGCCCAGGTGGCCAAGAAGGCCACCAGCATCCTGGCTTGTATCAGCAATAGTGTGGCCAACAGGACTGGGGCAGTGATCATCAGGACCCTGTACTCGGCACTGGTGAGGCCTCACCTCGAATGCTGTGTTCAGTTTTGGGCCCCTCATGCCAAAAAAGGCATTGAGGTGCTGGAGCGTGTCCAGAGAAGGGCAACGGAGCTGGTGAGGGCTCTGGAGCACGAGTCTGGTGAGGAGCGGCTGAGGGAGCTGGGGGTGTTCAGCCTGGAGAAGAGGAGGCTGAGGGGAGACCTTCTCGCTCTCCACAGCTCCCTGAACGGAGGGTGTAGCCAGGGGGGGTCGATCTCTTCTCCCAAGGAACAGGTGATGGGACAAGAGGAAAGAGCCTCGAGTTGCACGAGGAGACATTTAGGATGGATATTAGGAAAAATTTCTTCATGGAAAGGGTTATTAAGCATTGGGACAGGTTGCCCAGGGAAGGGGTTGAATCCCCATCCCTGGAGGGATTTAAAAGCCGGGCAGATGTGGTGCTGAGGGACATGGTTTAGTAGTAACTTTGCGGTTGACTTGATGATCTTAAAGGTCTCTTCCAACCATAATGATTCTATGATTCTCTGTGCTCCCGTCAATGAGGCTCTTGTGCCTCTCACACTGCCGCTCTTCACTGGAAAGGACTTCCAGGAACTGTCTGGCCATGGTCTACCTGATGTTTGAGCTCCGGAGCACCGTAATGCTCATCATCAGTCCCCATTTGCTCCAAAGAGCCAATCCCACTTGAGTGGCCTTTGGTGTTGTGCCGTGGTAGTGGAATAACCTACTGAGCAGCTGTATGCCTGAGTGGGACTGGTTATGCCGTAGTGAGATAGCTGAAACGCCCCCGAGGGGGATGCAGAGGTTGTAGGTGCTTCTGGAGAGCTTTTGGGCCCAGCTAATGCCAGTGCCATCAAAAAAGATAGACAGCTCCAGGACTTGGGTGGGAATGGGACCCTTTAGCACGTGCTTCCAGGGCACGTAAAATGTGGAGAGAGGTTTCAAATCAGAAATGATTTAGCTAATTTGGAAAAACGTTTGGAAAGATTTGGAAAAAGCTAATTGGAAAAATTATAACCCTGCTGGTTATAATTATGCTTTCTGAAGGAGCTTTACTTTGGATGCCATGGTAGGTGGCTTTGGTGTGAAGGGAAGCGTCGGGAACTGCTGGAGCCCAGCCTGCCTTTTTAAAGACATCTCACGTGCTTGTTTTCTCTGCTTTATGGTACACACTTGTTATTTTCGCGTGTAATGATACTGCTGCATTGGGGGTCTGTTTGTGAGGTTTCTGGGAAATACGGAGAAAAGGGCCTTTGCAGCTGCCTCCTCGTAAAGCCGCCTGCTTTGTACTCCTGAACTCCATACTAGCTGAAATGTGCTGTTCTTCAGCCTGGATGGTAGCTATTTGGAGTCAGTTTGCTTGTAAACAGGGAGGTTGCTGTTTGCCTGAAGAATGTAATTTTTAGAAACAGAGTGAACGAAGTATCTCAAATTGGAAAAGTTTATTTTTGCCAGAAGGGTGGGGAGGAGGGTTTGGCGATTAAAAGCATGGGGGAAGTATCCTTCAGCGGAGGCTTTTGAAATACGGCAGAGGCTGTTAACTGTTGCTGGGGTTTTATTATCTGTTGAGTTTTTAGCTATGAATTGGGAGGTTTGTGGAGGAGGACCTCGCCCTGTCCGTGTAGTTACTGGAGCCAACATTCGAGTTGAACAAGTGCCATCAGGAGGTGGCAGCAGCAGGCCTCTGTGCGTGATTGGTTTGGGATGTCAGGGGCAATGCAAGTGAAACGCAGATTTTTATAAACTTGGTCCCGATAGTCTTACAAGTGGTTATCAGAAAAGGCTTTGGGTGTGGGGGAAATGAATGTAGAAGCTGAAGAAACCAAGTGAAAAGCTCCTTTTGTTGTGGTTTTTTGTTTTGTTTTTCTTTTTTTCTTCATCTGACTAGGTGGTTTAAGGAAGAGAAACAAGAGAACGTGCATCTAATTTTATCTGGCAATATGGAAGGAAATAATTGAGACGTGGTGTCCTTTTTTTGTAGCAGGGAGATGTAACTTCTAATGCTGGTGCTTTGGGAACAGGAGGTGAAGCTGGTGACAAACTTGTCCTGAGGCCTGTGGCTAAAGTCCGTGGAAAAGGGAGAAGGAGTGGGAGAGTGTCAGAACGGTACATGGCTACGTACGACCTTGTTGTCCCTTCTCAGGCTAAAAGTCCCCTTTGTAAATGTTTCAGCCGTGTGGTTTTCAGTGGGTCCGGCAACTCTGAGTAGCCCGTGTTTCTAAAGACGTCAAAAGGCTTTTTGACTTATTTGGTTTAATTCCAAAAGACAAACAGCCTAAGAACGCAGTTCTTCAAATGTTCTTTAAAATAATTTGTGGCTAAACGTAAAGGTCTATGTTCCAAAAATCATCTTGGGAGTAAAATTTTTCACATGAGTAAAAGGCTTGGGAACTGCGAGGCGGGGTGTATGGCAGGACTATCAGGAAAAAATTGAAGATTTGGGATGCCTTTAAAAGGACTTTGGTTTTGCGTGTGTGCGGCTGAACTCTGTTCTCCTCCAGAGATTTTGATAAAGTTTCTCAAATTACAAACCGTGAATTACCAGTCACTTACATATATGGATGTCTGTGTGGAACCCGTCTTGCTTTTACTCTATGCAGATATATTTTTCTTCTTTAAAATGTCAGGCAGAGTGAAAAGGTAGGTTTGAAGTACAGATATTTCTAGCATCCTGTAAATGTCTTCTCATGCTACCGCTTTACGATGGCACCGAAGGAAATCTTTCTGAATCGAGCCATAGTTGGGATTAGAGTTGCGGGAATTTGTGTGTCCCCATCGCTGCTTAAAAATAGAAGCGATGATTTATCTCCCTTTGCAACCTACAGGAAAAATAGCTCTATTAGTTTGAGGGTGTTAGTTTGCATGAGTTAAATGATTATTTTTTTTTTTCTTAAGTGAGTCTGTGGGAGGAACTTGGAGAAAGCTATTTGAGGAAGAATTCCTTTTGAAGGTGGTTCTTCGGCATGCAAGGCTCGGCGTTAGTGAACCTTGAACTTTTCGTCTGGAGTAACGAGTTTCCTGTCCCCTGCATTGTCTCCTGGCAGCTCATTCTGTGGTGTAGGTCCAGCTCACGTGGAAATTCTTTCTCCCATCACGGCCCCGGCTTGTCCTGTTTAGTTGCTTTCAGTGTCACAAGGAGGATGCTGGCATTTTGTGCTTGGTTTTGATCTCTGAAATGTTAGTGGCTCTTCTCCATTGGACCTCAGGTTGGGTAAGGAAGAGCTGCAGATGTGGTGGTATCTGCCTGCAGGGGGTTCTCAGTACAAAGACTTGTTCAAGGTTTAACTCAGTGCACGTGCTGGGCAGATGTACATACAGAGTTTCCTCAGCTGTGGTTTTGTCCTAACATTATGCTCTTTTTCCCCATACAGGCATCTTTGCTTACCTGAATTACCATGTTCCCCGGACAAGACGGGACATCCTGGAGACCCTTATCAAAGGGCTCCAGCGGCTGGAGTACAGAGGCTATGATTCTGCAGGTAGCTCTCTCTGAGCAGCAGTGGTTCTTTTTTGAATTTTGGCTTGTAAATGATGGTTTTCCTGGTGTGTTTGTGAATTGGTTTCTACCGTTTGCTGCTTTTGGAGAAAGTTGAAACGCAAATTGGATGTGCCTGTGATCATGTGGTCAGAGGCTTGGATCAACTTGCAATATAC
Organism: Rissa tridactyla; assembly: GCF_028500815.1. Lineage (NCBI taxonomy): Eukaryota > Metazoa > Chordata > Aves > Charadriiformes > Laridae > Rissa > Rissa tridactyla. The sequence continues at coordinate 2,603,000 of NC_071485.1, forward strand.
AGATTTCTATAAACATTCTTGATGCATATTATCTAAGGCTTTAAAAATACCTACAAGATGACAAAGGGAAAACTCACTTCTAATCTAAGGGGTTTCTTGCCTTTATTTGGGAGGCAAGCTTCCCCCCCAGCTGGGGGGAGAAAGGGCACTGTAAAAAAAAAAAACCGAAAGGGTAAAAAAGCAGTATTTGTTTACATAAAATCGTGTAATGTACTTTCTGCATTTCACACCCTTTCTTCATGTTCTGTGGCGGTGCCTAGGTGTGGGAATTGATGGCGGAAACGACAAAGACTGGGAAGCTAACGCTTGCAAAATCCAGCTTATCAAACAGAAAGGGAAAGTGAAGGCTCTGGATGAGGAGGTTCACAGTATGTATTTCCCTTTTGATCTCCGCCTGCTCTCTTTCCTTGAAATGTCCTCTCATCTCGTTTGTGTTTTGAATATTGCCTGTTTTCCCCTAAACCCAAATAACTTGTGTATAAAGCACCAGAGATGTAAACGCTCATGCATGTGCTGTGAAGAACCCAGTGATCCTTTGGATGTTGTCGTGAAGTTACAGAGAAATCCTGATTTCTCCAGACAAATGAATCACATCCTGTTAAAGTAAAACAGACCAGAAATACATTTTAGGAAACAGACCAAAATAAAACCCAAACAAAAAACTCCTTAAACTGGAGAAAGGGGAATGAGTTGCTGGGAGATAATTATCAGAGACCTAGAGCTTGGGCAAAAAAGAGAAATGCTGTAATAACCTCATTAGTTGAATTTTAAATAGTCATATATAATGTTTGTCCCAGCTCAAGCTGTCCATCTGAGTAGCGATGGGCTAAGCCAGCTGGCCTTGGGGAAGCGCTAACGTCCGTAACTGTCAAATTGATGGGAACCCAGAGAGTGAGGTCTTCTGCACCCGTTTCTGCCTCTTTATGTTCCCTTGATTTAAACGTCAAGTTCGTTGAATCTGTGCAGAATGCAAAGAAACAGAGTTGTTGGGCGTGGGGTACAGGTGAGCTGTGCGAGAATGGGGAGATGCTTTTCAGAGGCGTCAAGATCGCGAGTTTACATTCAAGGCCTGCTATGTTGTTATAACTTAACTTTTTTTAAGCCATGCTTGTGAACCTCACGGTCCAGGGTGCTGCATATCTAAGAGGAAGGTGGGTCGATCTAATCTTAGTGGAGAGAAAACCAGGAACCGAAAAGGCCAGGCGGGGTGGTATGTGCGTTACAGAAATAGAAGATATACAGTATATTTCTGAAGAAATGTTTGCCTGCTCAAGAAAATTGCAGGATATACAGTTTTAAAGAGATTGCGGAGACACTCGTGGGACAAAAGGAATCTCTTTTCCCCAAGAAATATTAATGCTAATGGTATGCTTTCTAGAGACAAAGGTTAGTAATGAATATTCCAACCACAGTGGTATATGTAACCACGAAAGGGGCTGGTTTGGTGACAGCTGACAGCGTGTGGCAGGTGACAGGATGGCACAGTGCACCCCTGAGAGCAGAATTAGGGTTGGATTCTTTCTTAAAAGTTGTTTTTTTTTTATTTTGAGGGGGTGAGAAATGCAGGACGGTTGCTGGTGCGCGTCTGCATTCTGAATCCCCTGAAAACACGTTTGCTGGGTTTGCTAGTTCTATTTCCCTGTCAGTACTGCTGTCCCGTGGCCACAGAGGCCTGGTGAGGCTCCCGCGTTGACTGTCGTGGTAGGGACAGCCCCTCGGAACTAAAAACTTCTCCTGCTTCTGCTGCAGAGCAACAGGACATGGACCTTGACATCGAGTTTGATGTACACCTTGGAATCGCCCATACCCGCTGGGCTACCCATGGCGAGCCCAGTCCTGTCAACAGCCACCCGCAACGCTCGGACAAAAACAATGGTGAGTGTGTTCACTTGAGGAACCGCGCGTTCCTCGGCAGGTCTTGGAAAAGCTTGCTGCCACGTCCCTGCTTTGTCACAGGGAGGGCTGTCTGGACCCAGGGCAGTGGGTTTATTGCGGGCCATGGTGCCAAGCCCGGTTGCTGTGAAGCCGTAGGGGTTTGGCTTTCATTTCTGGCCGTGGGGTACGTTCACAGCAGGGAATGATCGCAGGAGGGGTCGGGATTAGTGCCCAGAGGCTCGGTGGGCGCATGGGTACAGTGCAAGGAGGAGGTAAACACACAACAGAACCGGATGGTAAGAATTTTTGTGGCTGTTCTTTGGAATGGAATTTTGTATATTTTTTTTTTTCCCCCCATTTATTCGTGATTTTTCCATAATCACTACCATACAGAAGGGGGTTGCTCTGTGCTGCTGCAGTGTGCAGCTTGGTTAGTGTTTGGTGTAGCCGCCAGAGGAGCAGCACCGAAAAGCTGGCAGGAGGAGCAGGGTGTTTAATGCCTTCCAGCAGGCTAGAAACTGCCAAGTGCTTAAGCACCTCCAGAGGCTTTGCAGGATCGCGATAGCCCATGTCCCACCTGTGTCATTATTGTCTTCCACCATTACCAGCCACACCAAATGGGGCAGAGCAAGGGAATCGCACTGGGAGGTGAAACCCTTCTCTTTATTCTGCCGAGTACGGCTTTTCACGCAATATAGCCCTGTGGTCTCTGCGGTCTGTGTTACGCGGCCGCAGGCACCCGCTGCCAGGCCAGGGCGCTGGTGTGGGGCTGAGCGGGGCCTTTCCTCTGTCTCCAGAGTTCATCGTCATTCACAACGGCATCATCACCAACTACAAGGACCTGCGGAAATTCCTGGTGAGCGATGTGTGTGTGTGACACTCACTCCCCTATTCACACTCTCCCACTGCTCCTTCGCTCTCCCGCTCACTCTGGCGCTCACACGCTTCTCCACTCGCTCCCTGACTCACGTTCGCACTCTCCCACTTGTCGCACTCCTCCACTCACACTCACTCCCCCCCCCCCCCACATTCCCACCTACACTTGTTCCCCCACTCATGTTCTCTCCTCCATTCGTGTTCCCCAACTCATGTTTTTGTATTTGCGCTCCTCCACCTGCACTCTCACGCTCATTCTCGAACATTCTCACGCTTCCATTCCCTCGTTCACACTCACCCTCCCACTCGCACTCCTCCTCACTCCCTACTGATGCTCTCCCGCTCACCCTCTTCTGTTCACAGTCCCTCGCTCATTCTCACACTCCTCCACTTACACTCCCCCCGACTCCTTCTCATGCTCACACCCCTCCATTTACAGTCCCCCACTCATACTCCCCTACGTGCACTCACCCACGTAAGCTCCATCCCTGCCTCCCACTCCCACTCTCTGTCCCACTCACGCTCCTCCACTTGTTCCCCACTCACACGTATGCTCGCGCTCCTCCACTCACTCCCCCACTCACATTCTCACATTCACTCTATTCACACTCCCCCCACTCACACCCCTCATTATTCTGCTCACTCCCTTCCCCGCTCGCAGTCATCCACTCTCACTCCCCATTCACGCTCCTCCTCACTTCCCCACTCACTCCCCCATTCCCCCACTCGTATTTGCACACTCCGTCTCCCACTCGGATTCTCCCACTCATGCCTTTACTCTCACCCCCCTGCTCCCTCGCTCACCGCTCACGCTCACTCCTCCGCTTCACTCCACTCCTCGCTCTCCCCTACTCACTGCCTCGTTCCACCACTCGTATTCTCGCACTCCCAACCCCCACCCGGTAGCCCACCTTTCACTACCCATCCCCCACTCATAGCTCACTTACACTCACTCCCCCACTCACACTCTCCCAGGAATTTCCCCCACTCACTGCACACTTGTTCCTCTTTTCCATTCACGCTCTCCCACTCCCACTCCTTGCTCCCCCATTCGTATTCTTACACTCTTAGCTCCCACTCCCGCACACTCCCCCCCGCCACTCTTCACCCTCCCACAGTCCTCCTCGTTCCCCCACTCACTTGCCCCATTCCCCCCTCATCCCTCACACGCTCCCCTGTCAGACTCGCTCTCCCACCCGTACTCTTGCTCACGCTTCCCCGCTCACTAACTTGCCCTCCCACTCATACTCCCCCTTGCTCGTTCTCACACTCGGTTCACTTCTCTACTCACGCTCACCGCTCATATCCCCCCTTTACTCTCCCACAACCTCTCTCCCTCCTGCTCGCCCTCCTTCACTCAGTCGCCCTCCCTTCCCACTCCCCCACTCCATACTCCCCCACTCACTACCCCATTCTCCACCCTCACTCTCCCGCTCCCCCCCCCACACCTCTTACTCTCCCCTACTCTCACCTTCTCAGTTCCCCGCTCACTTTCACACTCCCTCGCTCACCTCACACTCCTCTGCTCATTCCCGTACTCACACTCACCCTCACCCCTCTCACTCCCCACTCGCACTCAGCCCTATTCGCAGTCCCACTCTCATGCTGCCCCTCCTGTTCCTTACAGTCATCACACTCTTGCTCACACTCACTCTCGCACTCACTTTCCAATCACGTTCTTGCACTCATTCACTCCCATACTCACACTCCTCCTCGCTCCCCACTTACTCTCACACTCACTCCTTTACTCTCACTCCCCACACTCACATTTCCCTAATTAATCTCACCTCCCACTCGCACTCCTTCCACACGCCCACCTCCCTCCCCCATTCCCCTGTTCATGCTCTTACACTCACACTCTGCCACTCATTCCCCCGCTCGTATTCGCACTCACCTTCATTCACGCCTCCTCATTCTCCCTCCTCTGTTCTCTCCTACTCCCTTCCACACCCCCCCGGTTTCCCTCCTGCACTCTCACTCCGCCACTTACCCTCCAGCTCACGCTCACTCCCGCACTCCTGCCTCCCCACTCGTTCTCACGCTCTCGCTCCCCGACTCACGCGCATTCCTCCATCCGTAGTCACTCGCGCACTCCCCAGCCCGCTCTCGGGGGAGCACTCACACATGCTCTCACTCCACGTTTGCACTCACCCCCCCCCCCCGCCCCCCCAACTTAAACCGACTTCCCCCAGCCGCGCTCAAATTCTCGCACTTGACGCTCACTTTTCCGCTTGCACGTTCTTGTGCTGTCCATCTTACGCACTCCCCGCTCCCTCCCACCCTCATTTGCACACTGTGTGCACACTTGGTCCCCGCTCGCGCTCCCAGCTGCACTCGCGTCACTCTGGCACTCTCACACGTACTGTCCCCCTCCCTTTTGCACTGTTGCGTGCCCTCACACGCACCGTCACTCCCCCGCTGGCATGCTCGCTCTTCCATTTGCGCTTCCTCACTCGCTCCCTCGCTCTTCTGGACACTCACACTCACTCTCCCACTCGCGGGGTGGGAAGGCAGGAGGAAAGGAAAAGGAAGGAGATGCGCTGGACGGAGGAGAAAGCTGGAAGGAAAAGGGAAGAAGAGGGGGTGAAAGGCGAAGGGAGTGAAAAGGAGGGCAAGGAAATAAAGGGAAAGGAAAAAGAAGGAAGGAAAATGGAAAAGGAAGGGAAGGAAAGGAATGAAAAGGAAATGGGAGGAAGGAAAAGGAGTCCGAGAGAAAGGGAAGGAAGGAGGGGAAAAAAAGAGAAAGGAAAAGGGAGGAAAGAAGGAAGAGAAGAGGAAAGGTGCAAAGAAGGATCAAAGTAGGAAGGAAGAGGAAGACGACAGCAAAGTGAAGGAAGGATGGATGGAAAAAGGTAAGGTAAGAAAGGAAAAAGGGAGAGGAAAGACAGGAGGGAAGGCTGGAAAAAGGAAGGAAAAAAGGCAATGTAGTATGGAAGGATAAAAAGCAAGGAAAGGCAGGAAGAAGGAGAAGAAGAGAAGAAAAGGAAGAGGAAAGGCAGGAAATAAGGATGAAAGAAAGCAAAGTATGAAGGAACAAAAAAGGAAAGGCAAGAAGATGAAAGGCAGGAGGGAAGGATGGAAAAAAGGCAAGAAAAAAGAGAAGGAAACAGAGTGTGGAGGAAGGCAGCAGAAAAGGGGAGGCATGAGGAAAAAGTAAGGAAGAAGTTAGGGGCAGAAAAAAGGAAAGGGAGGAAAGAAGAAAAAGGCCAGAAAGAAGGAAGGGAGAGGAAATGCAGGAGGAGGGAATGGAAGGAAGAGAAAAGGATAGAGGGCAGAAAACGGGAAGGGAGAGGGTGGGTTACCCAACACATACTGTCGCTACAGGAGAGCAAAGGCTACGACTTCGAGTCGGAGACGGACACGGAGAGCATCGCCAAACTGGTCAAGTACATGTATGACAACCGGGACAGCGACGACATCAGCTTCACCACGCTGGTGGAGAGGGTGATCCAGCAGCTGGTAATGCTGGGAGCAGGGCGCGGGTGGGGACGCGGGGACAGACGGGGACGCACACCCCAATCAAGACATACACATGCACGCACAAAAAATCGCGCCTGTACTCCGGTGTTGCCCAGGGTAACCTGGCCAGTGCAGCACCGTGCCTGTGCCGGACCGTGCCCCAGGACGTTCTGTGGCACAGGTCAAGGAGTGGTTTTGCCTTTCCTACCTCTGACAGTTCCTCTCGGACGTACGGTCCCTTTTCTTTGACAGTACTCGTGAAAAACGTCTAAACTTTGGGATGCGACAGCATCTGGAGGCGGCCAGTCCCCGGTGTGTTGGGTGGGACAGAGTGGAAATATTTTCTGTGCTTCGTATCGTATCGTATCGTATCGTCCCCAGGCCTCCCACCTGGAAGAGCTGCTGACCCCTTGTGGGGGCCTCGCTGCATGGCGGCCTCTTCCACGTGCGGGTTCTTGCCGAATTGTGCGCAGGGTCTGAGCCTGGTTGTCTCGGCCCTTGAGAGCGCCTTGTTCAGGAGGCAGTTTTTCAGTGGTTTGCCCGGCAGGAGCTGTAGCAGCAACACACCAAGGGCACGTTTTGCTTTAGGAGCTGCTTCTGCCAGGTCTCTGCCTTTGCACGTCCCCTCACCACGCTCTGAACGAAAGCAGGAGCGCTTGCACGGGTGATGTCCGAGCGCGGTGTCTGTCCGGGAGTTCAGAAGACTCATTCAGCGGTTGAGGATGAGCTACCCGGGCTCAGGGCAGGTACACCCCGCCACAGTGAGGTGCCTGGAGCTGCTGGTGGCTCTGAAGAGGGCTGTGAAGCCTTCTGCTTGGTTGTCTTTTGCCTGTTCACAGAAACGCTGGGCTGGGAATCCTGAAATGGTGGCCCAGACCTCAAATGAAAGGATAAACAGCTTGTCTTTATCTTGTTTCAGGAAGGTGCTTTCGCCCTTGTGTTCAAAAGTGTTCATTATCCTGGTCAAGCGGTCGGTACCCGGTAAGTATTGCCGTGGGAAAGAACAGCCTTGTTGTACCCTTTGTGTTGCTTTTTTCTTGTCCCGCCAAGTTAGAAGACGATGGTAGAGCAGAGGTTGTTTTTATCACAGTATGTATGCTGGGGTAAGGGTGGCTGGTGTTTTTAATCTCCTTTCTCTTATTTTCCATTTATCGTGACAGAAAATTCAAAAAAATGTTTTGAAAAATTCTTGGTGACCAGCTGTATCACAACTGATATGGAACAGCTTTTTTTTTTTTTTTTTATAGACTGTGGTTGTGAGAGCTTTGGGAAGAGACGGTTTTCTCTCTTCCTTTGTCTTGGCATTTCTGGCGGCATTTGGACAAGCCCTCCATTTGACTTAAAGTCGGGCCAGTGCCGTGTTCAGGTTTTGTACTCCACTTTTGAACATCGCCATCAGTCGGGTTGGTTTAACCGCGCACGTGCCCAGCACAGGTTTCGAATCTCGGTGTCGACAGCTGGTTGTAGATACGTACAGTGAGCAAGAGCTGGTGTGTTCCTGCTTCGAGTGTCCGTGGGATTGCAGTAACTCTTGCAGAGTTTCCGCTAAAATCGAGGCAGATTTCTCATGTCCTTGCACTGTGTTTATTCTGAGATTCTCTTGCTCTGTCTTGTGGCCGCCCCTGTTTGCAGCACCAACAACTTGTCTGGGAGGAGCTCGCTCTTTTTCAGTTCAGTTCAATTGCTGTGCTGTCTGTTCAGGCCGGATGTCCGGGTAAGGAATCTTTGGGCGCTGCGGGCTGTCATTTTATGTCTTCTTGCAGGCGAGGCAGCCCCCTGCTCATCGGAGTGCGCAGCGAGCACAAGCTCTCCACCGACCACATCCCCATACTCTACAGAACGGGTAAGCACGAGCACCTCCCCCCCCGGAGGAGCCACCCTCCGCTCACATTGACCACTGCACAAGCGTAGAGTTTCACAAACAGCTGCCTGCTCTGGAATACGTGCTGCATTTTTAAACTTTCGGCTGTAAATAAAACCATTATAAAAAAAGAGATTTTTTTTTTTTTTTTTTTTTTAAAGTAAGTTTTTAACCACACGCTATAAAACCATGTACCTAAAGTTAGTCTCTAGTTTTATAATCGAAGCTTGAATGTCCAGTGGTTGCAAGGAAAACACGTTTTAGTGCAATAGAATAGAATAGTTCAGTAAAGTTAACAGTACGGTTAAACTTAGATACTGAAGTTTATATTTTGTGTGTGGTACATGGGCATTCACGGACCTGGTTGTTTTCCAGAACGAAATGACCATGCGTTGCAGGCTGTGGGCTTTGCACTATCACAGACCTTTCCCCCGCCCCTCCAACATAATTTTTAACACGTAGAATGCCGTTACCCTCTGTGTGGCAGTGTGTATTTCTGTTGTCTGTCCGCCTTTCACTCACACACGTGTTTTACCACTGTAGACACGTAGTTGCACTCTTGAAAGAGAGACGTGGCTAAGAATTATCCTGTAATCTATTGTTGTCAGAGGACTCTGAACGCCTTCGGTTCCTGGGCACTGGAGTAGTTCTCTAAGCCCTGAAGTGATCCCAAGGACTTACTGTCACAGTAGGTCTTGCTGCTTCCTAACGGTGTTCCTAATGAGAGCTTGCTGCGATGTAACATGAGGAACCAGTCCCAGTAAGCTTTGTCTGCATTTACTCTTGATTGATGTTGGATAATTAGCAGTAATCCTTAATATATGTATGTAACACTTTTTTTTTTTCACTGATATTATCTGAAGTTTTTGTGTGTGTGTTTGTTTGTTTTTCCAATTATACTTTCAGCTGTACAATCTATGGATCATTCTTTTGATGGAATATCCATAAAAATGGAGGAAGGTGCCTACCAGAGAAAATCTAATGCTTGAAATTTCAGACAAATCCTCCAGTTCCTTAGGAAAGGAATCACAAATGAGACAAAGATGCATTGTCTCTTTAATATGTGGCTATTGCTTTCCATGTAGTGTAGTGGAACAAGTGGGATAGCGGAATTCCTTCTTGATCAGAAGCACCATGAGCAACACACAGGAAAGTCCACCCACCCCATTTCAAATATTCTGACGTAACGCTCAGCATATGTGCAAAATCGATGACTTAGTGCAGGCTGTGCTGTGCCCTCCCCGCAGCTCTGATTATGGAAGGAAATAGTAAATTACCTTTAAAAAAAAAACAACCCACAAAACCATAGAGTGAAACCCTGTTAGGAGGCTGCTAGTAATCCTAATGCAAGTATTCTCCAAAATTCCTTCTGGAGTTCACATCGTCACAGAGCGACATCCTCCTCCCGATGGCAATGTGAATCTGGCTTGCGGCTCCTGGTGGAAGCAGTGAGGTTGCCCTGAGGCTGGAACTTACTTCCCTTCGCTCGTTTATCAGCGCGAACCATTTTAAATACACACGAAGTACTTAATTTTTGTAAAGGTTCAGCGATCGTATGCGATGTGATGAACTAAGTCCACGTCCGAAGCCCGAGAGCACTTTTCTGTAAGAGGAGAGGGTCTGATTCTTAGCTGCTGTAAATAAATGTCATTCCAGCCTCAGGCACCGACAGCTCAGCGGGTGAAATCTCTGCTTCTGCCGGAGGAGAAATGAACCGCGGCTTGTTGAAAGGTGAACTGTGCTTGGTCTCTGTCAGGAGCCGGTTCGCCTCCGTCCAAATGTTAGGTGCAGTTTTTTTTTTTTCCTTTTTACCAAATGTCTCTCTCTTAAGTCAGCGTGAAGTGCTCGGAGTAAAAGTCTGAGTCAGGTTAATTCCCAGGGGTTTTAAGAACCAAAGGCCCTCAGCTTTCAGTGGCACTAAGGCTTCTCTGAAAAACGGACCATACAAAATTCGGATTTGAGTATCTGTGACTACAATCATTGTTTAACTAGTTGTCTAGTGCTGCATCTGAAAACACCTCTTACAGAAATCACAACTCTAATGACGCTCAAGTAAGCGTGGAAGAATCTATTAAGCAGCAGCTGTATTAATCTGTGCTGTAGCACCTTTGCAGAACTGCCATATGCTCAGGATTGTCATAGTGGAGAGTGAGGTGGCATCAAAATACCCTCAACACGTACCACCCCCTCACCCCTCCCAGCCGTTTTGTGCTGTACCTGTTAATTCGCCATGATGTCTCCATTCTTTGATTTAGAAGGGAAAAGATTAAAAGATTACTTCAGTGTTGCTTCTCAATCCTAGTAAGTGGGAGGTGGGTTCTGTAGAGCGACAGTCCAGGTCATCCACAGGTAAATGGGCGGTCGATGGGCAAATCCATAGATAACGTAACAACCGCAACTGGCTGACAATGCTCCGAGGGACTTTTCAGCCAGTCCTTGTAAGATATACATACCGGGCAGGTATATGTGCACAGTAAGAACTCGTTACAGTTCGGCTCAGCGTAGAATCCGTAATACAGGAAAGCAATGCAACATAATAAAGTCAATGCAGGGAAATGTTGAGAAACAAAATTTGCATGTTTTGATCAAGTACGGGTGCTTCGGGTGGAGAAAGGGCACTAACACCTTTGCTCTCTCCTTTCTCAGCAAGAAATCAGTCTGTCCTGTCTTAACAACAGTGAAGCTGTTTTCCTCATTTACTGACTTAATGACTGAAGTGGAGGGCTCTAAATTGTTGGCTGAGTGGAAACCTCTTACGGAGTATCAACATGAAAGCAGTATTTTTTTCTTTACGTTTGCATTTACAGAAGTATAAATCTAAACATCATGAGCTTTAGTTACATCACCGAATCAGATTGATACCCAGCAGGTGAAACACAACACTAGAGCTTATGGAATAAATACATAATTTCAGTGGTGTTATTCTTCAGCCATAGTCCTGTTTTGCTACGTAGGCTGATGAATCCACCCCCGCCCCTTTCCATGCCGTGCACAGTGACTGGCAGAGCGTTTTGTTCGAGCAGTAGGTGTTTTGGTCCTGCATTCCCGATGAGCTTCGCCACTGAGACGTATTTTCTGCAGTTAAAGAGGAGGTGGATGAGTTGCCGGAGAAGAGAGTGCTGGGAATTGCTGGAGTACTTCAGAAAGCATCCCTGGTGAAACACGGAACTTCTTTAAAGGCTTAGTACAAGTTGTTCAGCAGTTGACTCTTGTCCCTCAGTACACCTGGGTACTTCCCTGGCAATAGCATAAGAGTTGCCGCCGTTCACCGGCAGGACAATTTTTGGATGAGAATGGGGTGGTTGTATTTGATAGCTCAGGAACAGGGCCGAGCACTTCATCGTGTGTTTCCTGAGCTGTGTCTGAACACCTTCACTCAGCCACACGGAAACGGGTTTGGGTTACGCCTGCAGGTGCTCAGCGGAGCAGGGCTTGAAGAGGTGGCAGCACTGAAGGAGTTTCACCCAGTGCTGAGGGTAGCTGACAAAGACAGAGCAGACCTGCTCGGTTTCTCAAAGCCTCCGGCAAGCTGGTGAAACAGGAGCACGGGAGAAACTTAAAATGATAAACGGGGCAGATTCAACTGGGAAAATGTTGGTAAATGCGAGTGCTTATAAAGCAGCTCGAATTCTCTTCTGCTAGTGGAGCCACACGCAAACTTCCATTTGAATTTTTACTGATGTTTTCCTTTAAACTTAAAACTCTGCACTAATATTACACTTGCAGACGTAATTCAAAAGCACATAAAAACCATGCGAGCAAACGGAGAAAGGGCCCAATAATATGAGTGCCAGCGCGCGCCCTCTCCCAGTGTCGCTGTTAACTTTACTGCGACCCCTCACAGCGATGAAAATAGTGCTTCATGTTGGTACGGTGCCTTGGGACCTCTGGGTACCTGAGACTGACATTGCAGCTGCGTTCCAAATGTGTCCCTACGTGCGGTACCTAATCCTCGTGTCTTCTAGGTAAAGACAAGAAGGGAAGTTGCAACCTGTCTCGTGTTGACAGTACCACCTGCCTTTTCCCCGTTGAGGAGAAAGCTGTGGAGTACTACTTTGCTTCTGATGCTAGGTAACGTTTTTCAGTATCTTTTAGCGTTATCTAAAACTGTGCTGTTTAAAGCATAGGCTTTGAACAAGAGATGGTGAGTCTGGGGTTTCTTTTTGAATAATAGTAAATTATGTATGCGTGGACATTTCTTTACACTAACTAGATACCATACGCGACCTTAAAAAGAGACAGAGGTGGATTAGATGAGTGTTTCTTTTAAAGACGCAAACACTCGCTTTGAAATAGTGTTTCCCTCCTTCGAGCACATCTGTGGGTAAGATTCCAGAGGTGAGCGATAGGAAACCTGAGAGAGTACTGACCTAAATTAACAGGACAGATGCTAATTATCAGAGTTGTGTTGATTCTCGGGGATCTCTGCACACATGCAATACCGTTAGCGTCAAAGGTGGCTTTTTTTTTTAATTCCAGAGGGAGGAAAGACTAACTTAGCAGCAGCTTTACCAGAACTTTTGGTTTTCTTTATATTAGAGAAGTGAATACTTGTTCCAGGAATGTGAAAATACTGCAGTGGGTGACCTCTGCAGCTCTTCTCGTCAGAGCCTTTTGGAGAGTCTTAGAACACCCTGATGTGTCCTAAGATTTTAGAGAGCTTTTCAGTGACTTGCCCAAGGTCAGCACAAAAGCTGCTAAAACGGGGAGCTGATGTGTTTCTGTACAGCTTGCCGCCTTCAACTAAGAGAGAGTACAGACTAAACCTGAACAAAGATTTGAAGCCCCAGTGGTAATTCCAATATTGACATCCCCAAGGAAACGCCAGGCAGGGAAGGTGTTCAGCAGTACTAATTCTTGGAGTGTTTCTGAGCACCTCTCGAAGTACTTTAACAGGTGGCCAAGCTGTCCCCGGTTTTACAGATGGGGAAATGAGGTGCAGGATGGCTTATCACTGGAAACACCGCGAAAGGACTCTGCACCTACAGCTGAGCGCCCTGTGTGCTCGGGGGCAAATTACTGTCGTCCTGACTTCCGCTCCCGAGCTCCTTCACAGGTAGATCCCACTGCTGCACACGCTGCTTTGTCTAAGGAATTCATATTTTCCTCTTAAAGCAGGCACTGAAATTAATAACATAGGTGGAAAAAATCCAGTTATATTGGCAGTGTGGAAATGTACTTTACAGTATTCATTTTAAAAGAAATTCCATTGAAATGAGTAACTTTCTTGAATCAAAAGCTGTATGTTGGATTATAAATAGGGCTGCAGCCCTCATCTTTTTGTGAAGAGCGATGTCTTATGGCAAATGGTGTATGCTTTTATAGTGCTGTCATTGAGCATACCAACAGAGTGATTTTCCTTGAAGATGACGATGTAGCAGCTGTGGTCGATGGCCGCCTTTCCATCCACCGGATTAAACGCACAGCAGGCGATCACCCCGGCCGTGCTGTCCAAACCCTGCAGATGGAACTCCAGCAAATTATGAAGGGTAAAATCGCTTGGATGTCACCTGTGTAGATGCACAGGTCCTCCCTGGAGTCGCAGAATTAAGTCAGGTTGAAAAAGACCTCTGGAGGTCATCGGGTCCAAGCCCTGTATTAAACTTGGGCCAAGCCGATCAGGGCCAAGTAGATCAGAGCATTAAGGGCCTTGATCAGCTGAGTTTGGAGGATCTCCAAGGCCAGGCACCGCGCACCCTACCCGAGCACCTGTCCCAGTGCTTTGCCACCCTCATGGTGAAAAAAGTTGTCTTTACATCTAATGGGACTTTCCCTCTAGCTGCTGCCACCGTAACGAGAATTGTGGGGCTGAGGATTTTGTCTCCTGCTTGGAGGCATCCATTTGTCCAAAGATTGATCCCTAGCAGGTTTGCCATTCCAGATATAACCCTTCACTGGCACATTCTAGTAACTTGAGTCTAGCTCTCACGATGAGATGATGCTTTAACAGAAAAAGAAGCATCAACTTGATAATCTCTGATTGGTACCTGGCCTGTTAGTGACTGGTCCAAGCTTTTCCCTATGGACAGAGGCAAAACGTAAATTACCAGGAGGTAATTTAGAGTGTTCTCATTTGTTTTGTTTCTTTCTTTCTTTTATAGGTAACTTCAGCTCATTTATGCAGAAGGAAATTTTCGAACAGCCAGAATCTGTTGTTAATACGATGAGAGGAAGGGTCAACTTTGATGACTACACTGGTAATTAAGATTAAGCTTCCTTTATTTTTGACAGCTCAGTATCTAGTAGTTATTCACAGCAGCTAATAGAGGAGGAAGTAGGTGATGACGTGGGAGATTAAAACATGCCGGTGTAAGACGATGTGTCTGTCTCACAGGGAGCGCTGCCAGAATTACATGCCCTGGGGGCAGGATTACTTTTTGGGATGGTTTTTTTTTTGCAAAGTCATTGATGGAGATTGTAACACGCTATGTGTTGGCACCAGTAATCTTGAGAATTTCTGCTACCTGGCCAACCCTGGTTGTTCTCTCTTAATCTTGCTTACAGTAAATCTCGGTGGGTTGAAGGATCATATTAAGGAGATTCAGAGGTGTCGTCGTTTAATCCTTATTGCCTGTGGGACAAGTTACCACGCTGGAGTTGCGGTGAGTGGTCAGTCTTGATCTGTTTGTGAACTGTGGCTAGAATTGAGCAGCGGGCACGGTATTTACTGTGTGTCCAGCTGGTTAAGGATCAATTTAAGGTTAAGATGGAGCAAGTGTACGCTGATGAGTGAAACCCTTTTGAAAGCTGCACGTACCAGACTCTTCATTCACCAGCAACAGCAGTAGGAAATAAAAGCTGAGGAGCTTCAATACTTAGGAAAACGTGGTCTGTGACTTCCATTGCTGTGGAAGCCCTAAAACCCGAAAACCTGCTCTGTCATAAAAGACAGTTGGGAGGGGAAGAGACAATATAAGGGCAGAATGCAAATGCTGCAGCAAGGTAGAGGCTGCCGTGGGGCAGACAGGAGTCCCTCCTTGGGTATTGACGCAGACAGCGATGGTGCTGGCTCAGAGACACCCCTGTGCTTGCCCAGGAGGCAGAGAGGTTTCACCCTGTACTTAGAGAGCACGGGCTCTGCCTACAGCCAACGGGTGATTTTGTTTTGTCAAGGCCTGACCTAATCGTTGGTTAAACTGTGACAGCTGGAGATGAAGCTTTTTTAGACTGTAGCTTGGCAGCCTGTAATGTTGCGATTAAAAGTACTCCACAACTTCACAGAGGAATCTTTCAGCTTCTCTCGGAAATGCTGCAAGACACAGCTATGTTCACTGATTTACAAGGACCAGAAAAGAAAATTTGTGTTCATCTTGGCTAGCTCTGTAAGGTTAACGTTAACAGTTATCCATCGACTGGCCAAAACAAGTTTCTGGCTTGGCCTAGGTACAGGTGGTGGTTTCTTGAGTTCTTCAGCAATACAAGTTATAGTCTGATAGAAGGATACCCTCTATTTTTTGTGTATATACACATATATATATATATACACACACACACAGAGTGCTATATAATAAGTGAGACTTATTTAAGGCCAATCTCCATGGGAGGGAGGAGTTGGCCTCGCAGGCTTTTTGTGGTGCCAAAAGCAGGGTCGCCTTTCATAGGGGTAGTTGCATGACTTGACTGTGGGTATACTGAGTAATTAAAATACAATCCAGCACTAATTTTCGCATGGTATTTTGATAATAATATTTTCCAGTGGGTGGCAACTTGAAGGCTTTTTTTGTGCTCCCAACACTTGGCTTTTTTTAAACACGATGTAATATGTAACTTTCTGACATCTCCTTTTACCAGACTCGTCAGGTTCTGGAAGAACTGACTGAATTACCTGTTATGGTTGAACTAGCTAGCGACTTCTTGGACAGAAACACCCCTGTCTTCAGAGATGATGTTTGCTTTTTCATCAGCCAGTCAGGTATGGTCTGGCTCTGCCACCCACTCGCTCCTCTCTTTCCTGGAAACGTTAGCTGGGGATGGAAAAGGCAGGAGGGCCAAATTCTCGCGCCTGCCTGGAGGATTGCGTGTGGTACGCGTGAGAGGAGAAATTGGCACACACGTACTAGAGACAGGGAAAAAAATAGAGTGGTTCTGCCGCCGTCCATCTGCATGCGGGTGCAGGATTTTGTTTAGCTGAGTCTTACATATGGTAACAGTAGTTTCGTTTCCTTTCTCTGTGAGGAAATGTTCCATCAATCAACAGGCTGAAAAAATGCTACTGAGCTCTGGGTGAAGGCAGCTTGATAGTTTCTTTTGAATAGTTCTAGTTCTCTAGTTAAAGCGCTACCAAATACCGAGCTACATGGTGGATCGGATCCATAAAAGAAATGAAACTGTTACACATAATTATCAAAAAATGCTACAGCCTGGGAATATGAGGTAAAAGACACACTTAAACATAAAAACAAAGTGTTACTTATATCGCATTCAAAATATTTTCGAGGACAACTGCAATAGAAAACTACAGTATTTGTTTTCCTCTTAGTTGCACTTACCGTTGTAGGTTTTCATAAATGGTCTTCAGCTGTCATACTAAAACTAGTCGTTGCTTTTTTTCTCCATAGGTTAAAATACTGTTTTGGTAGCAATTTTTTCTTCTCAGTATCAAGTAATTGAGAATATCCTCTCTCATGTAAATGTCTGAGATTTCTCTGGTTTTTGGAATACGCGTGCAGATGTTGCTCCTTCCCCTTAGAAACGGCACCGTCCCGCTCTAACAGGGAACGCGACTGAGGGCACACGAGGGGATGCGTCTTTCCCCTGAGGTGTTGGACGTGTCGAGCTAACAAAGATTTTCCTGGAACCTGAGCTCAGTCACCAGGCCGTACAAAACCAAAGTAAACATTGAGCTCAAATAAACCCCAGTTCCCCCCACCCATAAATCTGTTTTTCTAGCCTTAGATTCCCACCCCGCAGTATCTGGAGCAGTTTTTAGGCATCGGTGTGCTGAAGGAGAAGTGTGCCAAACTGACCTTGGGGGGTTTTTGTTCTCTCTTCTCACCGTACGTGTTGTCGCGGTTTTGGCCGGATTGGCCGTTCAGAACGACAGATGGCCCTCCCCGCCCCAGAGAGGAGAGGAAGAGAGAAGGAGATTTATGAGTTTAGAAAAAGAACTAAACTACTTTAATGAAAATAATAAATAAGAAAATAGTAAATAATAATAGAATAATAAAAATTAAAGAAAAAAGTATACAAAACCGTACCCAGCTCCCAGGATGACGATCGCGTCACCAGCGGACACAGGGAAAGTCCCAGACTGGAGTCAGCGACGGACAGGAGCTGAATTCCGGAACTAGAGTCAGGAATGCTCGGATCAGGATCAAAGGCAGACGAACAGGGTCCTCCTCAGACGTCGGCCATTGAAGAAAGAGCGAGCCAGAGCCCCCTTTGATCCCTCAGCTTTTGCACTGAGCGTGAGGCAGATGGGATGGAATACCCAGTTTTGGGTCCCCTGTCCCGTCGGCTCCTCCCTGCAGGTGGGACCCCTCTGCGCTTCTCCGCTTCCGACCCTCCAACGGGGCAAGCGGCGCAGTTAGCCGGCCTTGGTTGTTAGAGCGATAAGTCTAAGCAAGAGCCTCTGCGCGCACCGTTCCTTGGTACGATCAGGTCTCACCCCTCTGAGAGCGAACGGTTTCTGAACAACGTGCTGCTGATTTCAGACTTCAGTCAGGTGGAAGGGGCCCAGCTAAAAAGTAAAATTACAAATCAGAAAATTGCTTCTGTTTTACCTCAAACCAGGACACGTGTGCAGGAGTACTCAAAAGTGGTGTGTCCTTTTAGGACAAAGGCAAACTGGAAACACTGGATGGAAGACCCAGTAGCTTCTGTTTTTAGCCCCATCTCTGGGATCGTCAGTGCAAGGTTCCCCCCATCATGTTTATTTAAACCAGCTTTTTCTGCTTCCTTTGTACCTAGGGTTTTTGAGTCGACACATTAAGTGAAGTCCAAGCTAAGCCGATCTAAACTTGCATAGTTCAAACAATTTTGAACAAGAATAATTAGTTTTAGACAGAACCTCTTTGGCAGCAGATTTTGCAAGCTCTCGTGTTGTTGGTAGGCACCACCCGCAAATAATTGCGTGGGTTCCAACGGCAGGAAGGCAGTGGCAGGACTCAAAAACCCATGCTGTAACTCAGTGCCACTGCATCCACTCTCCGCTTCAGCTGTCCCCAATATGTGTTTTTCCCCCACCCCACCCTGCCCTGGGTGATTTTTTTTTTATTACCAGGAAAAGGAAGAAAGTTGGTTTTGTTACAGCAGATGCACTTGAACTGCCTTTTTTTTTTTTTTTAACCGTAGCAGAATACTGACTTTTCCTTACACCAAATACTGTTGTTAGGTTCTGTGTTTTCTACATTTCACTGTCATCTTTTTAGGGCTAAAACACAGCATGCCAGGGAACTATTAACACCTCTGACTCGCAGGGAAATACAGGCCTCTAAGATTCTTTTTTTGGAAATCACTGCAGTTTTCCATCTGCAGTGGCAGCAGTAACCAGTACTGAACGCAGCATTGTCAATACCTGTCTCTTCAGGTGAGACAGCGGATACGTTGATGGGTCTTCGGTACTGCAAAGAGCGAGGAGCCTTAACCGTAGGAATAACTAACACAGTCGGCAGCTCTATATCACGAGAGACAGACTGCGGAGTCCATATCAATGCAGGACCAGAGATCGGGGTTGCGAGTACCAAGGTAAGTCACAAGTTTATAGACCTCACTGACTATTATTATTAATGTTACCGAAACTCTTCCCGACGGTGTTAGTGACAGCATGTGTCCTCTGTTAAATGGGTTCTGTTCCCTTTTACTGATTGCCACTGATGGTTGTGTGATTAATGACTGTGTGCCCAGCAACACTCTTCGTTTTCTTGTATCTTGCAAAGGGCTTTTTTTTTATTGCCAATGAAATATTATAACGTGCCAATATTAAACATCAAAACCAAAGGGGTCTCAAAGGGGAGAATTCCCTAAGAGGCAAGAGTTCTTTCCTCTTTGCCATCATTTGTCTTGAGGTGCAGACTGAGATCTGCAGGTCTAAAGATGGAAAAGGAAATAAAAAGACGAGATTATGGAAACTTTAACTGCACGTAACTGCCCTAATGGCACTGCTTTACTAAAGAAAGTGTGATACCAAAACTATACTTACGGCAAATGGTCTTTTGCAGAAAAAAACAGTATTTATGTCCACCTAACAGAATTATTCTGTGGTTGATGCATCTGGCTACGTGTGGTACAGTGTAAAATAACTTGCTTTGCTGCATTTCATTTTGATGAAGTGCTTCTGCATGGTGAAATCTGCTTTGATTTAGTTATATTTAGAGGCAAAATGATGTCAATCTGTTACATAAATTTAGCCAAAAACCACATTTGAGTTTAATAGTTCATTGGGGAATTTGATCATGGAAAATTCATGAGTCTCTTACAAGAAGCTCTTGAACGAGTTGTTTGTCCCTGGGTTGTTTTCACGTAGCCAACCTTACAGTTTGGAGATAACTGAACATGGCATTTTCTCTGTGGTGATGCGGGGAGTTACCAAAATTGTGCGTATCTGAAATATGAACTTGAAAAGATTCTGCCCTAAGGTTGTCCAGAACTTCATTTTGAGAACACAGTATAAACAACCCCAGCGCCGTTAGCATGACTGCTTAGTGCTCTTTGCTTTTGTAACCTTCAACTGCACCAAAACAAAGCAGATCCCATTCCATAGCAAACTCTGCCGATCAGCATAACTGAAGCTTTTCTGGATTCCATCAGAGGTATTTAAATCTTCTCCAATATAGCAACATGGAAGTTTGAGCATTGTTCAGGAAGGGACAGAAATACTACAAACCTTAGTATTATTTCTAAGCAACTCCAGTCCCAGGCTGGCGCCACAGGCCAGTTCATAACCTTTGTCTTACGAGGACTGCAGAGGCCAGACTTTGCAATAGCTCTTTGATACCGCGTCTGAAATGTTTTTGCGAATAGAATTGCCTTAACTTGGAGCACTAATTCCAGTCGCCTGTGCAGGGGATTCTTCCCCGAAGTCAGTGACCCCAGTCACTATACGGCCTTTTAGACAAACGCGGAGCCTTACCAAGGGGAAGAGTTCAGAATCTGTTTGTAAAGAAGTGAGGTGGGAAATCACTTACCTTTTCAGCTGCCTTTGTGCTCCTTGAATGCGGTCCAAGAACCGTGCAGCTGACTGTCCTGTTGTGATGGGCAGATGGTGGTGGTGGGCCTCCCCTGTACACCTCTAGTCACCGGATCTGCCCGTCTTCGGTGTTTTCAGCATTTACTTGCAATAAAGAAGGACATGGGTATAGTCACAAAAGAGGATTTAATAGTTGCCAGGGAATCTTAGAAATATTCCATTTTCCTTGTTGTATCTCAATCTCTTGGAGTATTATTTGAGATTTGCTCAAATGTGATTTGCCCAAATGAGAATTTCACGTTCGTCATTCATTTTTGTTACTTAATTGGAATGAAAGCTGCCGTTTGGTACCATGTTAAGAATAAAGTCAACAGCTAGTCTAAGGGTTTCACATAGTCGGTGACAACCGGTCGGTTACTATTGTAATGACGTGTTTTCTCTCTCTCTCTCCCCCACTTTAATAAGGCCTACACCAGCCAGTTCGTCTCTTTGGTGATGTTTGCTCTGATGATGTGCGATGACAGAATTTCTATGCAGGAAAGGCGCAAGGAAATCATGCGTGGTCTAAAGGGGCTGCCAGGTAGGAAACCGCCGTATTTATTGCGGCTCACCAAGTGACACCCCGTAGCACAGATGAACTTCAGTCGTGCCTCAACTTTGCTTTGAAAGACCGAGGGGATCAGATATGGGCACCGTGGCTATTAGCAATAACCTCTGCAACCGCGTTTCTCTAATGCCTTCAGACCACTCAATGGGACTAATAAAAAATAAGAGTCCAGTTTTCATGCAAGTCGCTGCTGTCTGTGTATTTGAAGTATAAACAGACTGTATAGTTTGAGAGGCACAGGCGTAGAAGCACACGCAACTGGAGTTCTTCTCTTTCCTTCTAGACTTAATTAAAGAGGTGCTGAGCATGGATGATGAGATCCAGAAGCTAGCCACAGAGCTATACCATCAGAAGTCTGTTCTCATCATGGGCCGTGGCTACCATTATGCTACATGTCTCGAGGGAGCTTTGGTAAGAGGTTTCTTTATTTAAAGCTGGTTCAAACATTCTTAGCTGTGGACTTCAGCTTTCAGCACAGGAAACGACACGTGGCTACAAGTTGTTTTAAAAGCAGCTAAGAGCTATGGGTTATTCGCTGACACGTTGGGTCAAATAGCTAAAACTCACTGCAACGCTGCGGAGACGTCCACTTAAAGATAACGCAAGTCACATAATGACCATGGACTACAGTGGGTTGAAAGGGTGTATTTCCCGCATTCGCACTGGGAACGCTTCACTGGGACAGACTGGGCACCCAAATAAAATCAGTTCTTTGAACTGTTGGGGTGGCATTTCCAGGAATCCAAAACTGAGCGGGTACTTTCTAATACCTGTATATTGCAGTTTCTGCCTTTGAGGAGATTCCTGTTGTTGTAAGTGCTGTCACCTGCTGACATGCAAACGCCTCCTCTTAGCATTTTCCTGCCCAGCTCAAGACTGTGATGATAAATATGTTGGCTGACGGCAAATTGTAAGGCGTGTGGTGGGTTTGGTGTTAGAACTGCAAGTGTTGATGGCCTGCAGGCAGCTCAGCCCAGGTGCACGACTTCGATGTCGGTTTTCAAGCTGGTTGTCTATGCTCTGGAGCTGAGGAGAGCCAGAATGCATTTTTACAAAGTTACGAAGAAAGTGGAAGAAGCCACAGGGATGGGTAAAAGAAATGACAAGTTTTCCCAAAGCTTTATGAGTAATTTTTTTTCCCCATCTAGAAAATTAAAGAAATTACCTACATGCACTCCGAAGGGATATTGGCAGGTGAGCTGAAGCACGGCCCTCTTGCGCTGGTGGACAAACTCATGCCTGTTATCATGATCATCATGAGAGACCACACGTATGCCAAGTGCCAGAACGCCCTTCAGCAGGTCATTGCACGACAAGTAGGTATCATCTAAAAAAGTTTACAGTGCGTCAGAAACGCTGCTTTTAATATAAAAGCAGTTTACAGGGTACCCAAATACCCAAACGCTAAACCGGAGCTTTAGTGTCACTGCCGAAAATGGGAATGCAGTAGATACTCTGGGCGTTTCACGTGCAATTTTGGCAGCAGATTGCAGAAGCCCTGTGCGGTTTGTTTACCCCTTAAAATATGCTACAGGGGTGCCCGTGGGATGCTAAGCCCTTTTGTTCTAAATTAAATAAAAAGTTTTCGCCACTGGCACTCTGAACACAAGCGAGAAGAGACCCTTCCACACCTGTTTTCCTTCAACGTTTCTCTTTCTTTGTTGCAGGGGCGACCTGTCGTGATTTGTGATAAGGAAGACATCGAGACAATTAAGAACAATAAGAGAACAATCAAAGTTCCCCATTCAGTGGACTGTCTGCAGGGGATCCTGAGCGTTATCCCCCTTCAGCTTCTGGCGTTCCATCTTGCAGTTCTCAGAGGATACGATGTGAGTAGAGTTATTCCTTCCTTTCTGCACTCATGTTTGCTGTCTGCAAATCTGGAAAAGGTGCGCTGGGCGATGTTGGAAGCCTGTGGGGGTTGTCTGTATAATTGCTTGAGCTACTGGACAGACGAGGTTAAAGGGTAGACCCGGCAATTACAGCAGCTTCTCATGAACAAAACGTGAAAGCAGTTTAGTACCCGTGGCTGAGTCTTGTGTGGTTGGAGTTCGGACACATGTCTGTTTTCTGGTACAGGGGTACAGTTTCTGGAGGGCTGGTAGGAAGCTAAGAGGAAGGCAAGAATCCACAGAAGGATGTTCAACAGAGTCTGTCTGCGTTAGGTTTTGACCTTAATACAGACACTGGCCTCTAACTTCCATCACAGTGACCTTTTATCATTGGAGCGCTGTAAGAACATAGACTAAAGGGACTAACTCCTTAGTTCTTGACAGTGGAGTCGTAACAATTGAGGTTTATGGACTTTTTGTGCACCGGTTATCCGAAATTAACACAAAAACATGTTCAGTCGGTTTCAGTTTAAATGCAGAACAAACGTTCCACGCATTACAAAGTTATCCATAAACAAAGAAAGTGTGTAAATACTCACAAGCGTGTTCTTTCTCCTCCCTCTCTGCAGGTTGATTTTCCAAGAAATCTGGCCAAGGCCGTAACTGTAGAGTGAAAGATCATCTGAATCATAGGGGCAAAGGGGAATTAAATGAAAGACTTTTTTTTGGTACCAAAATAACTTGATTTTAAAGTCCCCTAGGTAAATCTTATTTTGGTGAATCATTGTTTGTGTATAAGATCACCGTAATTCCATTACACTAGTGATTGTCAAATTGATTCCACGTGCTATGTCAATAGCTTTGGGGTTTTTTGAACAGTAGACTTCCATGAAAGATATTAAATGGTTTTCTTTAAAGATTACTGAGTCTTCTAGGTAAGGGGCCCTCCACTTTCCTTTAAGATATGTCATTGTTTCTTATCCAGTGTGGCTCATTCCAATTTTTGATAAGAAACCATTGAATTAATTACCTGTCATGCTCTCAGGCAGCGAAGCAGGATACCAGGATATACAACTGGAACAAGAGCTGTTACTGGTCATGCTTGTGCAGATATTTTTAACAGTGAAGAAAACTGTAAACAAGCATTTGGGGTCAGTTTCTGCCTCATCTACAAAAGGGAATCCAACTGACCTGTCACAGCCTTTAGGCACAGGGCAACCGTGCTAAGGAAATAACGTTGCTTCAGAAGGATTTTATCTATGCCAAATACCTAGCAAGTGACAATCGCGTGGACTCGCTGGGCCGCAAGGCGCTGCGTAACACCAGCACGTACCTGTAGCTGCGCCCGTGAGGACGGCGGAACTCGCTCACGCCTTCAAGTGGGAATGGACGCGGTGGCTGACTCGGGAAGGAAGCGTCCCAAAGCGGGGGGAAAAGACGAGCGTGAACCGTCCGCTCAGTTTGTGCTGGGGTTTTGCTGTTGCTGTTGAGGCTTTTTTTTTTTTTTTTTTTCCTAAAACAAGTAGAAGTCTTCCCCTGGTGAGGATTTTTTTTTTCCTGCCCTTGAAGTGAGCACTGTGCATTAAAAACACGTCCTACGGAATGAGCTTTATGCTGCCGCAGGTCGCTTAGAAGTCTGAGCGTACAGCAGAAGGTTTCTGCCTTCTGTCTCCCCATCAGAGAGCTGGCACTAAAGCTCCCTTTCTGAGGCTTTACCGCGTTAGCCAAAAGCCCTTAATGAAAGCATGGCCTCCAGTTTATTTAGGAGCAAGCTGTATGGGATTTGTGTCAAATTCAGCGGGTTTGGAATTGGAGGGGATAAAAAAAGGCGTGATAGACACAACAGAAATACATACCTTGGTAACAGTTTTATAACAAGCTCGCGGAGAATCAGAAATTACACAGAAAATACACCTTCAAGACTTAACGCTGACTTTTTCAAAGTCATTAAAGGGCAGTTAGCTGTGTATTTCCGCATGCAAAAAGGTGAATTCCTTACCAGCCCGATGGGTTGTGAATTAACTTAACGCACGCACCATGAAGACAAACACGCCGCGAGGCGTAAAGCAGCGCGTTGCCAGGTGCCGGTGACTGTGCCAGGTCACTTGCTGCCCCTGAAGAATTGCCGTAAGAGAGAGACGCGGTGCCGGGGCCCGTCCACTGCCCTTGGAAGCCCCGCTCTGCTCGCCCAGGGGGGGCTGGTCGTGGCTCTTCCCAGGCAGCGGGACTCCAGGCTGCCTCGCACAACGGTGGGCGACTGCTCCGACCGAGGCGTTTCCAAAGACGGCATCTGCAGCAATTCTACTTTTATATAAAACTGCAGTAACTATTTAACGTCAATTCAGTATCGATCGGCTCAAGGCTTAGTTTTATTAGGAGAATGAAGTGCTGCAAGCCTGGAAACAGCTTCTCAAAACCGATACCTGTCTGTTCATTAATACATTGTATTCAGACTATGAGTTTATGGACGCGTTGTGCTGCCACAGTGTCTATTTAAGAACAAAGTAGTAAATATTGCGTTTTATTTATACAGCATTTGCTTATGAGGCACTGACTCGTAACAGTTATATGCCTCTGCCTAAACATGACCAGTAGCCTTCCCTGCTCCATTTGAAGACGATACTTGTCCTTAGGAAAAAAAAACAATGTGTGTTCAATGTCAACAAGTTGGAGACAGTTCCTCTTCCTCCTCCTCCTCCCACTCAGCTCACTTAAAAGCAGAAAGTGCAAACCTTTCACGTGGAGGGGTGGAACGAAGGCAGGGACCCCCCTCTTGTATCCCCCCCCCAGCACAAGGACTTGCAGTATCACATCCTACGGCCTCATTAGCGTGGGATCTAATGCGAAAGACCCCTGCAAGAGAATTGTTTTAAGACCTTTTTCTCCTATTCCACTGGAAGGAAAGCAGTAAGTGTTGCTTTTATCTAGCCCCGTAGAGACGATCGTCCCCTAGTTTACTGAGTCTCCTCGCAAACAGGATGGTAGGAATCCCTGCTCAGTAGAAGTTCGATAGTGCAGGCTGTTAAATATTTATGAAAGTTGTATACAAAGAGGACCAAAGAACAGGAGTCTAAGTTAGAAATGTAAGTCCGACCCTCTCGTGTCGGGTGTAACTGTACAGCTGTCGCTGAGCTATTTGGTTTTATGCTGTGATAGACAAATCCTTATTCTTTGTAATTTAAGGCATTAAAACTCACGACAGCTGCTTCCGTTTGTCAGAAGGAAAGGTAGCGGTCGCCCCCTGCGTTCGGCAAGCTGCCAGCCAGCTGCCTGCAGTGTGTAAAACTCGGCCTCCCAACGCAGAGGTTTAGTCGCTACTTGCAACTAGGCTGTCGGATGTCGTAGTGCTCAACATCCAAGGATGCTGTGGAGCACGCTTGCTATGAAGAATTTCTCTGATGAGCATGGTAGGGAATCCGTTAAGCATCTCGTCGTTAATTGCCACGTCTGTGTGAAGTGCGAATGTATAAAGGACTCTTCTTAGCTTTCCTTACCTCATTTTGTCTAGATGTGTTGCATTTTGATGAAGAGATGATGTTTCTCTTTTTCCTTAGAAAACTTTTAGAGTGTCTTGTGATATTTATTAACAGCCAGTCAGTCTTCTGCTCTCCAAAATGAATGTTTTGCTTACTGAGCCAGTAAAATTCCCTCCTTCCTGATTGAGGCGTTTTAAAAATTCAGTAGCCCTGTCACTAAAATTGAGCCACAGGTAAATACAGATCAAGGCCTTCGCCATTTGGAACAGCAGCTGCCTAGTACTGTGTACTTTTGTCAGAATTGATTTTGGTTTCACTAACCGTTTTCCTCACCTGTGTCTACAGAGGATTAAAGGGAAGCGCGCGCCCGTAGGTTCTCAGGGTGTTTTAGTTACTGAAGACCGGAGAACTTCAGGCTCAGCACATGCTGATCTCAAAGTCCGCACCACTAGTAAGGTTATTTGACACACTAGAGGAAAGTGTACATGGAATACACTTCAGTCAGAAGGGCTTTCCCTCCCGGCTCTACTGAAGAAAGGCCGTAGGCAGTTCTTTCCCAAATTTGCCAGGTGAGCAAGTACTGTCTAAGGCGTAAGGAGGAGCCATGACAGGGCAAATGCCATCTCCTTTTTAGCGTGGTCGTACCGACTTGAGGGTAATTACGTACCGTCACCACGGGGACGCCCTTCCAGCCACGAGTCTGCCTTGACACTCTTGTTTGGGAAGCCTCAACCCCTCTGTGCTGAAAGAGCCGGCAAGTTCACACAGGCCCTTTCGGAGTCAGGGGGGAGGGAGCTCGGGGATGTGACGCCACATGTAATCCTGCTCGGGAGCCTTACGACTAGCTGAGACCCACCAGGTTTGGTTAAGCTGCCGCTGGAAACATCTGCAGGCATAAAGATGACCAACAAGTTGGTGCAAAATTCGGCTTTTCTCCTCGTTAGCTGTCACTAGTCCCTGACGCTGCGAGTCACCTGGCGGCAGTGTGGCGGAGGGAGGGAGGCACTGAGATTTCAGCGCGTGAAGTAGCACGTCAGTGTTTAGCTGTGGCTAATTTTAGATCCTACCTGAACGTACCAAACTTGCCTCAAAGCACGGAGTCCCTCCTCTACGTCAGGAACAGGAAGAAGAAACAAAGAAGCATTTGGTTTGAATGAGAGGAAAGAAAACTATTTGCCTTCAATTCAGTTTATGTAAATAGACATTTGAAGTGGCAAATACCACCGTTTCTTCCCTTCCAGACCCATTTGCCTCTGCCTGTACATATCCAGCTGGCTTGGTGTGTGGGGACCAGTCTGTACCTTGTTTCCTGTTGTGTGCCGTACGCAGAAGATGTCTTACTTTTGTCTGTAGCGTTTTACAATTTGGGTTTTGTCTTTTTGCTTACTTTTTTTGTATCTCACCCTTTGAATAAAATCAAGTGCCCGACATTAAACAAGTGGAATTACTGGTCTTTAGTTAAATCCGTTTAAGAATAGTAACCCCTAAGGGCAGTATGTACAAAGCAGAGAAACGCAGGGCTTAACTCGCCTCTCTCCTGACTGCCCAGGCTTTTTTTTCATGTCTGAGATGACAGAATATATTTCAACTGCCCTTTCCTAACCGTGATTTTGCCGCTAACCAAGACAGAAGCCCATAAACACCCCTGAGGCAGAACAGTCGGTATTGCCTTCCATACCTTAATTCTCATTTAACTCCCTCTTTTCTATCAGCAGGCGAGACAAAAACCGCAGTCAGCACAGCCTGTACGTGACCCCATGCTTAGCGAATATTACACGCATTCCGCATCTTTTGAAACTCGCGGTTTCCTTTTCAAGAAGGAAACCTGTTTTGGGTACCTGGCAGACGGGCTGCTCTGCAGACCCGGCAGTGGAGGGCTGGGACGCGGGCGCTGAGCTAGCACAACGAAGCGCGCACGCGTTCTTGTAAGACAACAGCTGGGGGCTTAGAGGTTGTTCATGTCAGAAAGAAAAAAATATGCCTGGATAATGTTGTAAGCGAAACCCACAATGACAATAGACTGGTTGGAATTCCACCCCCTCCTCCAGTCGCAACCATTCATGGATTAATTTCCTCAGGGACCTTCACCTCTCCGGGGGATGAACGTCCAGCATGCGTGTCTCTTTTCCTAGATCAAGTGAGCAGCTTGGACTTGCTCTTCTCACAAGTACGTCTCCGGCGTGGTTTCACCTGGGCTGGAGTTAACTTTGTTTGCTAGCAGCTGGCGTAGTGCCGTATTTTCGGCTTTGGGAGGGGAATAGTGTGACAGCACACGGGTGGTCTCAGTTGTTGCTAAGCTCTTACGGCCTTTCCTGCTCCCCACACGGCCCTGCCGTCGAGGGCTGGGGGGCACAAGGAGCCGGGAGAATGGACCCCCAACTGACCAAAGGACTGGCCCACACCATATGACGTGTGTAAAGCTGGGGGAGGAAGCCAGGGGGACGTTCGGAGTTACGGTGTTTGTCTTCCCAAGTCACTGTTACGCATGATGGAGCCCGGCTTTCCTGGGGATGGCTGAAAACCTGCCTGCCCGGGGGGAACGATGAACTAATTCCTTGCTTTGCTTGCGTGCACGGCTTTTGCTCTACTTATTAAACTGTCTTTAGCTCAACCCACACGTTTTTTTTTCCCCTCAGTTTCGCTCTTCTGATTCTGTCCCCTATCGCAACCGGGGGCAGCGAGCGAGCGGCTGCGCGGTTCTGGCTGCCAGCTGGGGTTAAACCACACCACCTTCCTCCACAAGCACCCCTGGGAAAAGGTCACAAGGCTACTTTTTAAGGCTTACTGCCTTGAAACAATGCACATATGTCCTTACTATCACAATAAAAGTTGGTGCCTACACAGATGCCGGGAGCAAAACTGTCCATTTCTGCTTGCTCAGATCTGCAGAAACACAGCAGTTCTGGCTTGTGTTACAGCCGTAAACAAAACCAGGTCAAACGGCTCAAAGCTGTAGGCTTTCATTGTCGTAGCTGTAGGTCACATCTGCTCTGGACACTAGAGGAGCTGGGAATGCTGCACCGAACCAGCCCGGAAAGCTGGCTGCGTGCAGAACCTTCCCGAAGCGAATCCAGGGCTGCACCACCCTCAGCCTCCCCTTTAGCTCACGACTCCCCTCGGGTACACGCCGCAGGGAGTGGAGATGCTCATCCGCTGCCGTCGTGGGGCTGTCTGCATTTCCAGTGACACCGGGGAGGGGACAGGGGACCCCCCCCCCTTTCTTTAATCCATTCCGAGTCCTGCACTGCAGAGCGAGGGAGCTGTATCCTAACGGGTTCCGCGAGGCACTGCCAGCACTCCGATTTTCTCATTCCTCCATCTCCGCCACGCACATTATACAGCACCTTTAATTTAAGCTAATAAAAACGGCAGTGGGAAGACAAATGCAAAGGGACACACCCAGGGTCTTTAGCAAGTCGGTCCTGAGCTCTGGTTGCAAAAAAAAGCCCTTTCCTTAAACCCCAGTGAGGCTAAAAGCAGTAAGACAAGGACCTGCAGGCCCTTTGCACAGAAGCTCTTCAATCCCACGCAGACTTGGTCTCATACAATACGACATTTGGAGAGAAATGAGCTCCCAGAAGCTGCGTGAGATTTACAGAAGGGCATAAGCATTTGGTTGGAATAAATCAGACTCTATCGTCCGCTCCGAAGCGCCCCTCGGCCCCTCCAGAGCAACCCGTGCCCTGACGCCTGCCCTTCGCGTGCTGCCACGGTGTGGGCGTTTGCACAGCTCCAGTGCTGAGCCCCAACCTGCCGACTACACACAGTCTTGCAAGTTTCTTTAATTTACCTACATTTATCTTTTCTGCTCTAAAGCAGCGCTCACCCTTGCAGGAGTGCTGTGCATAGAGCCGAGACCCCGGGAGCGGTGTTTATTCCACGCTGTGTTCTTTTCCTCTCTCTGGCAAAGGGTTTTTCACCACTGCAGAGCACACCCGCGTCCCCATACGGCAACTGCTTGCCCAGAAAACACCCACGTACACCTGGGACTAGAAAAATGGCACCTGCCCCCACAAAAAAAAGCCGCTTCCCAGGTCCCCCCGTAAGATGCTAAATGGGGAAGCGGCAGTCCGTGGGGCAGGCTGCGGGGAATTCTTGCCCCAGACCCCTTTTGGCCACGGACAAGTTTGGCGAGAAAAGCGTACGCGGCAACGCTTTCGGGCAGAAGACGGAGGGGATGTTTTGCCTGTAAAACTGGCTCCCAGTTTCCAGGGGGCTATTTCACGGAAACGAGGAGGAGGAGTGGAGCCGTTCTCACCCCCGCGCCCGATCTCTGCAGGGCGGGCTGGTGTTTGCGCGCGGCGCTTCTCGGTTTGAGAACAGCGTCCGTTCCTCACCCCACCTCAGAAAGAGGTAAAAGCCGTTCTCTCTTTCCCCCCCCCCCCATAAGAAAGCAGGCAGCCACAGTCCTCGTGGTGCTGCGAAGATACGCAAAGGGAACGAATGATCCCTACACTGTCCAGAGACCAGCCCTAGAGAGCAGAAAGCATTCGGGGGAGGGGGGACGGGGACACAACACCGTTCCCAAGTGTCAGCCCAACCTGCTGAGCTTTGTGGGTCCTGAGCTCCTGGTGGTTTTTGCCGGACCCACCGCATGGCCGTGCGGCGCCAGAGCAGCACCCTGTGGCATTCAGAGCATTAACGAGGAGGATTTACGGGCCTTCGCTTTAGCGACAGCTGGCGGGCCTTCCTGGGGAACACTCAAAAACACCGTATGGGGTTGGGAATTCCTCTCGGTGGAGCATCCTGGCGGGTTCCACTTTGAGCAGCTGCCTTCCCCCGTTGCTCACACCCCCGCTTTGCTGGGCTGCTCTTCCCGCGCCCCCTTGCTGCTACTACATCCACCTCTGACTCGCCACATTTCCAGCTCCTACAGCTGGGAAGTTCCAACAATCACCACCCTGCAACAGCTCGGCTTCATCGCCCGCCTCTGCTACGACCCCCTGCCCACGGCGCCCCCCGAGGCCACCCCGACCTTCCCAGCAGAGGACCGACAGCACCCCCGCGGCCCAGGTCGCTCTGCACAGCCTGACGCGTTTCATTTACCAGGCAGGAGAGCATCACTGTCCTCCCCCAGAGCAGCGAGAGGCACGGTGCTAGTGGCACCGTCAGACTCGGAGGGAGAGAGACGGCGGAGACAGCGAGATCATTTGCTGCCATCGGAGGCGCAGCCGGCGGCGCTTGACCTTGGACAATCTGGCTCAGACGCGAAAGCGGGGTTTCTGCATTACTGCAAGCCTGACCCAAAAGCTGCCCTGTGTGCTTAAAAAGAGGCTGTTTCTGACCTATTTCCATGCATTTATCAACTGATTGGAATAAATTGCAGGCCTTTGAAAAAAAAACAAAGGAGAAAAGCAGCAAGCTAACTTGCCAAGATGGTCCATTCAGTGCTGAAGAGGTTACCCAGCCTAAGAGAAAAATCATCCCCACAAATCAGACGTGACAGGACTCCTTCCCCCTTCCTCAGTCTCATTCTTTATTGTTTAGGTCAAATAAAATATGTTCCCATGGTCCTTACAAATTCCTATGGAAACAAGTTTAAACAAACAAGCCGCTAGCCCGTGTCTGGACAGCCAGCGGCAGCATTACTTGCACACGGGATCCTAAAAGCGGCGGTGAGCCCAGACGCACTGGAGACGCTCCCGACACCACCCCAGCTCAGAGCCAATTAGGCTCCCAGGGGCTCCCGAGCATCGGGAGATACACGTGGACCACGTGCAGGATGGGTGGCAGCACGGCGGGCCCGGCCAGCTCATTCCGAGTGGTAGGAGGGCACCCAAAGACCTTACGAAGGAGAAAATTACCCTGCACAGGCTGTACCAAAACGACGCTGCAGCTCCCGCTAAAGGGAACAATCAGCAAGCCTGCA
This sequence comes from Rissa tridactyla, assembly GCF_028500815.1. Lineage (NCBI taxonomy): Eukaryota > Metazoa > Chordata > Aves > Charadriiformes > Laridae > Rissa > Rissa tridactyla. The sequence goes on from NC_071485.1 coordinate 2,634,982, forward strand.
TGGGATGCAGCTAAAACCTCCCCGCTCCTCTCATTTCCATCTCTGCCCGGAATTAACCTAGACTAGATGAGACGGCGCGTTCCAGGGGCAGGGGATGCGCCGGAGCCTCCCGGCTGGAGCAGGCTGGCACTGGACGTGCCAGCTCCACCTCGAGAGCTTTCTGCATCCCTGGGAGAGCGGGGCATGGGACACAAGAGCGCTGCGGGGGACGGCACGCTCCAGCGGCCTCTCCACTTCGGTGGCACCACACGCACCAGAGGGTCACCGCTAGGAAGGAGACGGTGCCTCTCCTCCCTTCTGATGCCAGGGGCCACTCGAACAAGCCTTCCCCAAGCTCACAAGCAGATGCTTTCTAGCACCCGGTACTGGGCGAGACGCTGCCTGCCTGCACAGGATGACTCACGGCACGTTGGCAGACGCCGAGGATGCGCGTGGAAGTCGGTTTCGTAACCAAAGCCGCCCTTCAGGGCTATCAGCGCATGGCTGCTGGCACACCACGCTGGGAAATCCCGGTCTGAGCTACAAAACCTCCTCTCCAGCACTCGCAGCCCCACCAGGGCAAGAGGGCCACCAGAACAGACAGAATGGCCCCTGTGGTCATCGGCTGGACGGCTCTGCTGTAAACTGTGGCAGGGACTCGCATTCCTGCTCGCATTTTTTTGTGGCATCTCCTATGCTCCGGAAGGCGTGCTTTTTCCAAGCCCAGCCAGAAACACTGCTCAAAATCAAAAATCTCTTCTATCCAAAGAGCCCCAACTGGTCCACGCTGGGAAAACTCAAGACCCGTGTGCCCCGTGCCAAGGCAGGATGTTGACGTTCGGAGGGCGACCTCCCCGGCAATGTAATACCGAGCCTGTGGTGCCGGCTATCGCCAGGTGGAATTTAGGGGGGTTTCAGAGTTGCACAAAGCTGGGAATTACGCACCCAGGAAAAACTCCCAACAGAACCGCACCGCCAGGAGCCACAGGTTTTGGTGACCTGGTGAACGTGTGTTACGGCCCTCGCTGATTGTGTCGCTACAGGAGAACGGCAGTCCTCATCCCCCTCTTCTCCACAGGCCTGAGCCTACAGAGCAGCCCCGTCACCTCCCTTGGCATAACTGGCAGACAGCCTGCGGGGAGGGCTCATGACGGGGCTTCAACGTAGGATGAATTAATTGCCGCGAGGACTGTCCCTGCAGGGCCACGTCCATGTAAGGCAGGAGGCAAGTGGGTCCTGAGGCCAACGTGAGCTAACCCAGAAAGGCACGTGCTCGCGAGCCGAGCAGCTGGCGTTAGGAAGCAGTTTTTGCCGTGGGGCTGTATGGGCACGAGAGTTGGGGTAGGGATCAGGAGGGACCGAAGCCATTTGCCTCCCCCCCGCCCCCGGGTGCTGCCAGCTGGGAAGAAGGGCTCGTCACGATCCCAAGCTTCATGCCGGGCTCTGCTAGCCTAGCTGAGAGCAGGCAGGAATTAGTTCGGGGAGCGCCCTCAAAGGGGAAGGAGGCGGGGGCCTGGGGGCAACCATCCCTTCTCTAGGCACCGCTGGATTGCAGAAAAGGACATCTGTCCTTCCTCCCCCTAACATAGCTCGGAAGGTTCGTGTTCAGTCACTCCGTGCAGTGTGAGGTGCCACCGAACGGAAGGCACGGCTCCCGGGGAGCCGGCGGGACAAAGCGAGAGCTCAAACTTGCTCTTAAACCGGGTGCGGCTTAAAATCTGTCACGTCTCTCTAAGGAGCGTCCTGTACCTCATCGCTTTACCCCTCCCGTTTGGGTTCCCACGTGCCCCAAGTGGTATCGTGGCCAATGCCTACGCGGAAAAGCAATAAAGCAAGTAATTTATTTGTAGCTGTCTTCAATTCAATGCACCAGCTGGATGCGACCAGCTGGTTTGTAGCAGGCCGGCAGGCAGGGGGTTGTGGATAACTGGAGGTACACTGGTCACAGCTCTGAGAAAAACTGTTCTTGAGTAGATGTGGGTGGTTGCTATTCGCGTAGGAAAAAAAAAAGAGAACTGCAGCGAGACCTGGGCTTTAACACCATGGAAACATCAACTAAGAAACACTTTTCTCATCAGTAGGAACAAGCAGTGAAACGTTCAGTTGGGAGAAAGGCTCACCAGCCTGGGAACGCCGCGCTCTTTGACATGTTCTGCTTGTTCCAGTGACTACGGTGTATGGAAAGCACTATATATATAAAGTCCTGTTCCAAAGGGAAATACCTGCCATTATTCTATGGCTGGAAAAATTAAAGGAAGAACTACAGCTGCTCCTAAGACCACGTAGCCTGGGTGGATGCTGCTTCCCAGAATGGAAACAGGTAGAAAAGCCCAAAGCGAGGGGTCCTGCGTGACCCACGGGCAGTTTCAAGGCAGCATTCAACCGGCCACAGAGCCTGTAGCTGACGCTGCTCATTACGCCGCCGGTACCAAACTCAAATGAGTTCGGGAGCTCACGCCCCGGACTCTTGGTCCCTCCAGAGCCACAAGTTTTACAAGAGGCCCAGTGCAGGGCCATTTCACGGAGAAACGCCAGCCAAGACCGGACCAGTTTCAGCGCTGGATTTGCAGCAAATGACCCGATTTCCAGCCTGCCCGGCGTGTTTCGACAGCCACTGCATCTCAGTATCCCAAAAATACAGTCGCTGATTCACAAAAACACCCAATTTCCCCCTAGGGCTACACAGCTGCTTGCAAACTCCCGCTACGGTCCCAAAGGTGCAGAGGAGGTAGCGTTAGCCCCCGTAGTCGTTAACAGATAGGTGAGAAAGAGAAGCGAAGCTCCAATACATCACACATCCCTTGAGAGCAAGGATTAACACCCTCCTCAGGCTGAGTTTTTCCTGTACTATCTCAGTTACAGCGAGTAATCCCATCGAGTCTGGATGGTTATCCTGCACGCACAAAGCCCTCCTTTGTTTAAGCCCAGAATTAACACCGCGGGAAAGCAGATACCCTTATGTCCGGGGTTTTTTCAACCCCCACGCTACTTCTTCCGCGGCCGACCGGGCTGAACCACCAGCTGTCCACAGCAGTGGCCCCATTTCTGGGTGCCAGATCCGCGCTCCTCACCGCGGCCGGTGTCGAAGCGTGGCCGCACCTCCCTGCTCTAAGGGCTGCTCTTTTCACGGCTGCCTGTCCTTTTTGCAGGTGGACCGCATTGCCGCCTCCAGAGACTGAAGGCCACCGCCGCTTCGCCACTCTGTGAGCAACTCGCCGCCCGTGCAGCCGTTCGAGAACCTCCAGGAGAAGGAGCCAGAGGGGTGACCTGCACCCAAAACAACGTCCCTGGGCCGCCACCTTCTCTGCCCACACCCCAGGGCCCTCCCAGGCAGCCACGAGCATCAGTCAGGTCCTGTCTGCTCTGCGCGGCACGGGCTGGCAGCCCGAGATTTGAGTGTTTTGCACCGAGTAGGGCACAGAAGAACCCCCTGGAGTGACGGTCACCAGATTACTCTATTGGCTGGTTGCATTTTGCACTGCAGTTCTTGCCTTGTTTTTAGGTTTTAAACAATAAAAGTCTCCAAAGATGTCTTGATTTTTAAAGCAAATGCCAAAAGCAGAGCATTCCTGCTTTGGAGATGCCAGTTTGTCTTTCTTCTTGGATGGATTCTTCCCTCCTTGGCTTCTGCAGCCTAAGAAACAAAGCCAAGTTCGTGACTCCCTCCCACTCGCCCTCCTTTCCCTGTTCAGTGACAGTTTTGATGGCTGAAGTCTGCGTCACTTTGACTTGACTTTCTAGCCTGCACGTAGCATGGCGAGGATGTGTCTTACATAGAGAGCACGGGAAGGCTGGGCCTTTAGTCCTTGTGATGGTTTTGTCACAAGAGCCCAGCCGGACAGCCCTGCATCTTGCTTCATATGTTTAACACGCCAGTCCCACGCAGACAAGGACAGCTAGCCAAATTCTCTCCCCAGACCTGCTGAAATGTCTATGGCAAGCTCCTGGGAGCGGAGAAAAACCACCACCTTCCCTATGATTAGATTAGAAAACTAAAAAAAAGCCCGTAGGAGATGCAGAGGAGCGGTGGCTTGGTGGGAACACTGTGGGGCCAGGATGTCAAGAAGCACCTCTTGGCCCGGTGAGGAACATTGCCTACAGTGGCCATCGCCACGGACAGGCTGAGGACACGGCTGGGAAGAGGCGAGGGGTCTGACTTGCAGAGGCATAAAGGTCTCACTGCTATAAACCCAGCGGGGTAGGAATTCCTGAAGGCATCAAGTGCCAAGTCAGTCAGAATAACCCCAGGTCCCACTTGGTCCTTGGTCACAGGTCAGAGATCGTCACTGCCTGGCAGTTATTGCCCCAGAAACAACCCCCCAGATCGTTCAGCCGTGGCAATCACCAGCATTTTGCGCACGCCATGTTCACACAGGTGCCGTTCAGGACCGAAACTCTCGCAAAGTGCTTTGAGCTTCGATAACGTGAGGAAGCGGAGGAGGCGTTGGTGCAATATAAGGCAATAGTCGAGGCCGGCTTTTCCAACTACAACATTTTGAGGCAGTAAGTTTGGGAACCTTCACTTGCCTCCGTCCGCCCACAGCCTTTTGGAGTGAAAGATCAATCTTTTCTGCTTTTAAACACAACCCAAGACGCCCAGTCACACACCTCTAAGCACCAAAGCTTCAACAGACCTCTGGTAATGCCGTGAGAGAGAGGGGGGTGGCATGGCCGTGCCTAAGGCCGTCCATGGGCCTACGCAGGACCTGCCACCACCCCCAGCACTGCAATCTGTTGTCAGCAGGGTTTACCGGCGTCCCCATTTTCCTGGGAGCACCTGGGAAATGTGTGGAAAAAGCTGGGAGCGCCCAGCCGGCTGCCAGGCCCCGGCACGCTCGGCTCCCTCCAGTCTATCAACACCAGTGCTCCGGAGAGTACGGAAAACCCCTGGCACAAGGGCCGTTTAAGTTATAAATCAGGCCTTACACCAATTCAATCGATATGACCTAGAGAGAGTGTGTGTGGGGGGGGGAATAAATCTAAAATACAACAAATGAACACCCCAAAATGTTCACGCTAACCCAGACCATTTTGACCGGCCTGGGCCAGGACGCCGCACGGGCGGTTGTGCCTCCAGACGAGGGGTAAAATGAAAAGACACGCGGACAAAACTCGTTCTTTAGCAGCGGGCAGCCTATTGCCCACAAGAGGAAATATTAACTCCCGCAGCATTGCGGAGGTAAATCTGAAGACAGCGGATGGGGTTTCCGCCCGACTCAGATCAGTAATATGCACGGGCACCCAGCGGCAGCACAGACACTCGGGGTCTGACGTAGGACACGGCAGAAAGGGGGAAATCCTTCCAGTTGCTCCAGCAAGCTTCGGAACGGGCCGTGCAGGGGGGATGTGGGACTGGAAGAGATCTCGTGCCTCCAAGCCCGAGGTCACCATGCCACCTAATGCCACCCGCAAATCAAGTGCTTGCTCCTAACCCAGGGCAGGGTGCTCCCGCTCAGGCACCGCCCTGGAATACCCTCGCTTTTCCTGCCCTCTGAACGAGAGCGTGGCTGCTGTTTGCCAGAACCACATTTTACGATAATAAAGGATGGTTGTGCGTGTGTGAAAGTAAATTTGTCCTCTCTGCCTTGCGCTGTTTTCAAAACGAAGGCGCAAAGGCCGAAATAAACCAGCCGAACTGCACTCCGCTTGCTTGCGTTGGTCACCGTCGCACGAGACGCTCGCTCACAGACACTCCGGGCTGGATCCGGTACAAATCTCTTCCTCTGATTGAAATGCATTTCAAAAAAAATTAATACAGAGCAAAAATGTTTCCAAGCTGTACCGGCCTAAATTAGACTGACAAAGCAAAGCTGGGAAAACCCTTGGTGTTCTCCACAAAACTGAAGCACCATCCATGCGGAAGCGTGTCCCGAGACTGCCTGAACCCCTCCCGCACCGGTTTGTCTGCGGCATCACCAGCAGATCCGCTCCTGCTGCGCGCTGGGGCGGCTGCGCAAGGCGTCGCTCCTCGGGACAACATCCCCTTCTCTTTTACGTCCTAAAGATCCTCTAAACTTCTCCAACCGCTTGAATACGTCCCCGACTTCCCTGGCACATGGGGAGCAACTGTGAAATCCTGCAGTATTTATGCATTAGCAAACCGCAGCATCTTGAACTTGCCAGCACACAAAGAGTATCCCACCCCCAGCCGCAAACCCTTCCGAGGGCGAGCGTGGAAATGGCTTTCAGCACAGCTCATCTCTTTCATGCCTTTTCTTCTACAGAAAGGGAGGTGGAGGGGGAAAAAAAAAAAAACAAAACAACAAACCCCAAAACACAACCCAACATCCTGAGCTTCCAGTGAAGTGATTTATCACCGAGCTGGCTGCCAACGGACCGACGCACATCACCGTTGCTAACGACTCCCGACCAGCCGCCTCCCCGGCAGAGTTGGCTGCGATTAAATCATATTCCAACGACGGCAGAAAGGGAGTTAAAAAAGAAGTCGGGAATTTTTGCACAGGAAATACATGGGAAGAGGAGGGGAGAGGATTGGCGTATCGAGTGTGAAGGACACGACCCGTTTACTGCTCTCTGGTGCGGTTTGTGTCCTTCTCCTACAGCAGCCTGTGGCAGGTACCTGCTGGGAGCCGGGGTCCCCATCCCTGGTTGCCACAGTCTCCTCCTGACGGTGGTGAAATCCCTCTCTCGCCGAGGTCTGTGCAAACTCAGCAAGCCCAGGAGGGGTTGGCACGAGTTGACTCCCCATGGCGTGTCTGCGGGCACACGCGTGTTCCTGCAAAAAAGGCGTGGAGCGGAGGAAAAGTAACATCGTCCCGTGGCTCACTGCAGCCTTCCCTTTCCAGGCAGGGTCTCCTGCCCACGGACACGCTGCTTGTGATTAAAACAATCCAGACAAACCTAAAAACAATTCTGTGCTTGTTTTAGCTCAGAATTATTTAAAAGAGGATTGCACTAAACTTATTTAGTACCTGAACTGATTTTATTCACAGGCAGGGGTGAATCAAGAACCAGGACCCCTCGTGGTGGCAGCAAACTTCCCATCTCCATCACTGGAGGAGCACACCATTGCACAACACACAGTTGTCCCCAGTTGTCACCGGCCTAACTGTTCAAGGACAGGGAACTGCTGGAGAGGGGACAGCAAAGGGCCACCAAGATGATGAGGGGACTGGAACATCGCTCCGATGAGGAAAGGCTGAGGGATTTGGGTCTCTTCAGTCTGGAAAAAAGACGGCTGAGGGGGGATCTTATCAACGCTGATCAATACTTCAAGGGGGGGTGTCAGGAGGACGGGGCCAGGCTCTTCTCAGTGGTGCCCGGGGACAGGACAAGGGGTAACGGGCACAAACTTGACCATGGGAAGTTCCATCTCAAGACGAGGAGGAACTTCTTTGCCATGAGGGTGGCAGAGCCCTGGCACAGGCTGCCCAGAGAGGTGGGGGAGTCTCCGTCTCTGGAGACATCCCAACCCCGCCTGGAGGCGTCCCTGTGCCACCTGCTCTGGGTGACCCTGCTCTGGCAGGGGGTTGGACTGGGTGATCTCCAGAGGGCCCTTCCCACTCTATGGTTCTATGGTTCTAACTGGTGGGGGAACCACTCAGAGAAACTATCCCACAGCCTCCAGCCATGAGCACCCACCAGATGAGCCTTCTGGAGGCTCCCCCCTGGAGAGGGACCAATGTGGCTCTACGAAAATTACTTGGCTCTGCCAAGTCTGACTGGTTTTAGACACATGCATTAGAGGCTGCAGAAACATTGGTCAGTTTAAAAAAAAATACATTCAACCTTAGAAAGGCCCCTAGTAAAAAGAATAAAAAAGGTTTATTTTTCATTTTTGGCCAAAACACAGTTTTCAGTAGGTATTCTTTTTCAGATGTTGTTTTTAAACAAATGAAACAAGTAAAGCTCACCTGTTAAAGCCCAAATTGAAATTACTTTTTAGGGAAATGAAAACGTTTCCCTTTGGCTTCTATCAGCATTCCCCTCCCTGCAAACACAGACAAGACAAGATGATCTCCAAGAAAAAAAATCCTGCCTCTGTGCAGACAGCTCTACCCGGCAAAATGTCGGTGGGCACCAACAGCAGGTTTTGCAGCTCCGCACCGGGGAACTGCTGCCCCGTCTCCCACGTGTGCTTGGCCCCGGCTCACCACCGACCTTCGGAGCCACAGGGAAGTTTTCCTTCCTCCTTGGCAATCCTAGGCAGAGATTTGTTTAAACTGGTTTCCCCCCCGACCGGCTTTCAGAGCTTTTCTGCTGCTGGTGCTCTGAAGTGACAGTGTTTGCAACGGTGCGGTTCTTTCTCTAAATCTAGATTATTATGTTCCCATGACCTTCGCCTGCTGACACCAAAGCAGGCTAGTGGGCTCCCTACTTACTGTTCTGGTCAAGATTTGCATTCATCCTACTGAATCAATGGATTCTCTGGCGAGTTTCCAGCAGTTCGTGCCTTCTTTTTTGTTTCTCACATTCTGGTCTGTTTCTTATTTATTTAACTTTATGTTGTGGGAATGTAAAAATGTGCCACAAGTGGATTAGGCCGGTGGCCTGGGTGGTCCGGCACTTGGCCTCAGCTGGTGTCTGTTTCAGCCAAATTGTTTCAGTAAGAAACCGTGTCGAAGGGGTGTAAAGCAAAGGCCAAGTCCTACAGTCCTTACTCAGGCAAAAATCCCCGCAGACCAGCGAGGGGCAGGATGCCCCAGCACTTACGGCATCGGCAGCCTTCGCCACACACAAGCCCCTTCTCCTCTCCAGCTCATTGCAACGCAGACACCTGCATCAGCACGGGACGGGTGACCTCTACGGTCAAGAGTCGTGTAACTCTGCCCCTTCTGGAGGTGGGGATGCAAAAAAATCAAGAAAACAGGAAAATTCGTGCTAGAAGAAGGCACAGACAATGACGCAGGAACCCTCTGATTTATTCCACCCAGCCACTCAGGGTACTTACATCCAGGGCCATAGGCTCCAGGAACATACGTGTGATGCTACTGTATTCGGCCACACCCCAATGTATTCGCAGATCCCTCTTATCCATCTCCCAGCAGGGCACAGCGCAGGCCGCGTGGAGTCCCTCCGTACTTCCACGGTGCTTTCTGACTTCCCTAAACATCACAGAGAAACCCCTCTCACTCTGGAGGTCAAGAGTCACCCGCTGCTGCAAGGGGAGGAGAGAAACACGAGGCTCAGAACCGCTCTGTTGCTGCTTACGGCCCGCCCGCAGCAGCTCCTTCGGAAGAGATGGATGGCACAAAGCGAACGTGGCATTTCTCTGGCATTCACGCGCGTGCTTCTCTCGGCTGTCTGGTATATACGACAGATGAGGCCCGTCTGGTTTATGAGGAAGTTTGTTATTGAAGGCCAGGCTTGGAAAGCTCTAAGCATGGCTATGGAGTCACAGCTGGAACAGGCATGAGATCAATATAACTGGAGACAAAGGGAAGCTCTTGCCAAGAGAAAAATCAAAAGTCGTTTTGCAAGGGGAGCCAGATTCCCTTCTAAGGCATCCTATAGATCAAGGCCTAAATCCTGGAGCGCGTGTCTTGGCCAAGTCCTACCCCATCAACCTCCCAAACACACATCAACGCTACCTGGAGGACAAACGGCACCTCCGCAAGGCTCCAGCTGCTGCTGTGGCATCTCCCACCCACACCATAACAGGGCACAGCACCGCGGCCCGCGCCGGTGCGTGGTGAAATGAGACTCAGTCACATCCATTACACACACGTGCATCAAGCTACGGCTGTACCATCGCTTCACACTGTCTCCCAGACCGCTAAGAAGTTTGGGGAGTTTTCACGGTTTGCAGAGGATCTTCAGATCATAGGATACGGTTACTGACGCTGATCCTCCCGTTTCCGAGATGCTTCCCAGGAATGTCTGAAAAGCTTTTGGCTTTGGGAAGAAAACCCAAGCCCTCAACTCCCCTTTAACATTTGCCTTTCATTTGTTCCCACATGTCAGACAGAACAGCCCTGCACAGGGAACTCCTTTGTCTGCTCAGCCCTTGCATGGAAACAAGACGGGACGGGGTACTGATAGCATCCCGTCACGATCAGGGGCCGGAGCGGGGCCTTCTTAGTCACTATCTCTGATGGCTTCCATTTATAATGGGCACTCTTTAAAGCCTTGCCAATTTGGCCTCAGATAAGTAGCTAGAGTTACCTCCATATTTGCAGCATTACCTAAACTTTCCCCTGCCTGCTCGAGAGAACGTTGGGATATTTAAAGAACCAGCAATCTGTCAACAGGAACTAATCCTGGCTTTCTTTTTCAAAAAAGCCCCCAAAACTACGCAGTCGCGCCAGCCCTAATAGAACAGCAACAGACCCGAAATCGAGCTACAGGGCACGGCCCAAAGCAGGACCCCGGCCCCAGGTCCTACTGCAAGGGTGGAGGACACGGGCACCGTGGGGGATGCCCAGGCTCTTGCACAAAGCCATCACCAGAGCGGGGGTCAGCAGCGCGAACATGTGCAACACCTGGTTCAAGTCACTAACCACAGATGCCAAAGGAACATGTAAACAGCTTGTGAGGTAGCAAATGGCCAGGTTTTAACTATTAAAAGGCGGCGGCTCTCCTTGTAACCTGTTATTCCAGTCACCCGAGCTCCAATTTTATTTCTGAAGCAACAAGTGCCACCAACTCTGCTCCAGGAGCTTCCTCTAAAGAGGGAATCCAGTCCTCCAAATCTGGCTTTTCCCCACACCCCGGGGACGTGGCACTATCCATGCGGGACTGCCCCTTGGGTGACATGGGTTCCTGCTGTCCGGGAGCTGGGTGGCACCACCAGCCATTGGATATAAATGGTTTCTCCTACTGTGGGTGCACCTCTGGACTGGTTTGCGCACAGAGAAGGAAACTGCGCAGGAACCCGATTTCATAACGTCACTGACCTCAGCCAGGGAAGCCCCGTCGCTCTCTAAAGGGAATGGGGACGGGGAACAAAATCACCGAGGACTTTGGGGTTTTTTTGCCTCTGAAGATTGATGGTGCCACGTGTACTCTCACTTCACCCGGTGTCACGGTCAAGAATTATAATCACATTTCTGATTCACTGCATTATTTGGGTCAATGCAAACGACTCGGTCTCCTAAAAAAGCCGCTTATAAGATCTCCTACAACTGAAAAGAAGAAAACAATGGTTTGCTGCCGTGTTTTGAGGACACGTTAGTGTCATAGGAGTCTGCTGGCCCAAGACGCAAGGAATAGTTCTGCCAACAACTACCTCTTTGATCCTTGACAGGTTATTTACCTCCACATCCTTCTCTAACCAAAAATAAAAAATATAAAATGCTTATTTTATTTTGTAAGCCACTCTGAGGCGCTTATTTTCAGCGGATTATCTCCAGCAGGCTGGAGGAGCACCCCGGACCAAGCCATGCATGTCCCTGCCCAGACGGGAACAGAGTCAGAGGCAGACAAGTGAGAATGACTTCAGAATTTGACCTTCTGGGCTGCACTGTTAAAAAAAAAACCAAACAAGAAACTGTCTGATGCTACTACAGTTATTTCAATACATTTTTAGCAACTGCAAATCTCTCCAGTTTCCATGACAGCCCGTGAAATAGGCATCTGTAATTGCTATTACTTTAAGCCAACAGTGTATCACACACACATAGAACGACACTAGTCTTACCCCCCCCCCCCCCCCCCAAAAAAAGTAACTACCATCAAATTCACACTGTATCACGTCGAAATAGCAATTCCAAGTTCTGTCCTGTGGGCTTTTTTCCTGGCAGTCAATGGAAATGCCGCCCGTGTATCTCATGCTGGCTCCCTGACGCTGCGCTGCATCAGAGACAGCTAAAAATATCTTCGATCCATTCCTAATATTTTTTCCACATCTGCCGTTGCTGTAGTTACCGGAGGGAGAGCCTGCTGTGCCATTCGGCACAGGGAGGGTGAGGCGCGCTGCTCAGCCACGAACGATGAAGGAACCATCCAAACCCACCATGTCTCTATTAGCTGCACCCTGTGAAACACCCCCAGCAGCCCCCCCGAGCACAGGCAGGATTTGCCAGAGTCTCCCAGGAGCAGAGGCAAACCTGGAATCGGGCTCCGTTAGCAGCAGGGGCTCTTCCCAAACCTGCAGCCACTGCCCCTTTGCTGTCCCCAGGACGTACGTGCCCCTTTGCCAACGCTTCGGCTTGATCCCTGACCCTGCTCCGGCGACTCCCCAACCCTGCCTCCTGGCTCCGATCCTACAGCACGGGTAAGGATTTGAGCATCGGGGCCAAACCAGAAGTAGAAGAAAAGGAACACCGATTTCTAATTTTCACTCGCAAACGATAATATCACAGCCCACCAGGGTGCTCGGGAGCCCTACCTTAACTGAAACCCGGGAAACAAACCCAGCATTCTCCTCAGCCGTACCCCCTCAGTCCGGTCTGGAGCTCTGGAGGCGTACGGAAGTTTTAATTTTATCTGAACTTAGGCACTGCAGAGCCAAGATGAGTCAAAAAATCTCACTTTCCCAGAGGATTTTTCTCAGCTTTTCTTAAAAGCAGTTTGATGTTTGCGTACACAGGTCAGGGCAATGGCAAGACAGGGTATTACAGGGCAACGCTGACGGGCAGACAAGCCTTCCTAAGGCTCACGTTTCACAGGTCACCCATCCCCAAAAACAGATTTAAGGAATGTAGACATACTCTATTTCTGCCCGGCTTTTACTTTCCCAGAGAGACTTTCCATCGAGTAAGAAATACTTAGAAAAAGGATCCTGACACCCCCATTCCTGGTCGTCTACCAGTGAGCCCTGGGTGTAGAGAGCCCACAAGATCTCACATGCAAGAAGAAATAAAGCACTAAGCACCTTCTAGAAGCAGCTGAAGACATTCACACCCAGAGGCAGGCAGCAGCAGGCCCCACGGATATGCCAGGAAGCATTTTAAGTGGGAATGGAAAGTGGAACACAGAAACCCCCAGCTCTCTTGCAAGTAAAAGTTACCTCATCTGCTCAGTTCAGTTTTCCACTCTCTGTGGTATTTTTGCCTGCTGCAGTTTCTCCGTGCCTATTAATTCCTCCAGTTCTGGAAAAGGCCCCACGATTTAATGTCTGTGAAGAACTAGAAAAATTCCCGTTGAGGCTGCGGCACGGTCAGCCGGTGAGACGGGACGAGGCAGCAGCCAAAGGCAGCACAGCACCAGCTACAGCTCCGGGCCACGTCCAGCGTCGGTGCCCTCGGTGGAGGGGACCGTCCCTCACCATCAGGGACACATTACTTTGGGCGACATCTACGCTGACCCAGCGGCGTGAGAAAACACCTTCCTGGCGCTCTGGGCCTTTCAAAGATATTTTACCTTCCCCTGCTAGCAAGAAGGACCTTTGAAAGGATTTAAGTCTTAAGAGATATTTAAATAATCTTAAGAAGTTTGTTCTGGCAATGTGCTACAGACTTTCAGCCACTACCGGCGTCCAACGTGATTTATTCTGTTGCTTGTGTTATTTTTTACGAGTTATTTTATAGCTGTTTCTTCAAAAAAGGTGCATTACGCTCTCCAGCGACGCTAACAACAAGAAGAGGATCCTGCTATGCATTGGGTCCTGCTGGTGTTCCCCTCAGCCCCCCTACAAAAGCCCCATCTGTGACTCAGAAGGGGATTTCTCTGCCAGAATTAGAAAGAACCAGCAATTTCGTTCCCTGCCAAGCGAGGAACTCCTCAGCTGCCCGAATCCAGACAAACCTCTGGAGGAACAAGCCAGGTTCATCCCAAAGAGAGCCCTGTGAGCAGCCCCCCCAGCTTCAACCCCAAAATAAAAGAAGATGCTGGAAACAGCCCAGCTGGGACTCACATTTTGGCTTCTTCCAGCTGCTGTACGTACCCATCTCCTTCACTTCCCCGCTCTGCCGACAAGCTGGCTCCTAAAGTGCTCTGTCCCCAGCCACTCAAAACCCCCCATTCCCTCCCTCAGCAGCCCCGGCTCTAGAGCCCAGACCTGCTCCCAGGTGGGGCTTGTTGAGGGAGGCACGTGGCTAATTAGGATCAAGACCAAGATGGGGGGTGGGGGGGCAGGCACACGCTCAGGGCTACTTAGCAGCCTTGTGTCCACGTGCTCCTGCTTTGGAGCAGCTTTGCTCCAAAAAATATGTTCCCTCCGGGCACTGTTGTCCTGTTGCGTGTCTGGCGATGCCGTCTGCCACGATGGGGTTCCCTGGGCGGAGAAGTGGAGCGTCCTGAGGTGGTGGGGCCAGCACCTGACTGAAAGGGCAAACAAGCCTGCCTGGGGCTCGTTGTGGTGGTTTTCTCAGGTTTTTTCCCCAAAGTACTGATGAGACCTTATGTAAGGCTACGCTGGCTCTTCTGTGCAAACGCGTGCCCTGAAGGACCCAGAGCTCCCACCACAGGTTTGCATCAGCTCTCCTGAGTTTGGGCTACGCTGAGGTTTAACTTTCCTCACGGGTTTTTTTTTTGCCTGTCCCCTTCTGCAAAAAGCACCTACGTTTTTCTGTGATAGTTTTTAAAAAGCACCTTTTGTCCGAGCAAGAGAGCAGGATGCGTTGAGTACCGTGGCTTCCTTCTTTGCATTTAGAATCATAGAATTGTTAGGGTTGGAAGGGACCCTAAAGCTCATCTAGTTCCAACCCCCCTGCCATGGGCAGGGACACCTCCCGCTAGATCAGGTTGCTCAGAGCCCCATCCAGCCTGGCCTTAAGAACCTCCAGGGATGGGGCTTCCACCACCTCTCTGGGCAACCTGTTCCAGTGTCTCACCACCCTCATGGTGAACAACTTCTTCCCAACGTCCAGCCTGAATCGACCCACCTCTAGTTTACAAGTTTGGTTTAAATAAAATGCAGCAAGAAAAATCCCAACTGGGCCTAGACGCGCAAGGCTGGATGTGCTGAGGAAACAGCTGGCTCGTGTTTTCAGAGGAAGTCGAAAAGCCCGGGCTTGCAGGCTGTGCTGAATGAAATATGCTTTTGTGTCAGGGCTGTCGGGAAGAAAATTACCAAGTCTGAGTTCTCCAGGATGCCGGAAAGACAGTTTTATCAGGAAACTTGTTGCCCAGGATTCTCCTGCCTCCGACTTCGTTGTGCCTCGTCAATGAATCTTACGGAGCCCAACACAAATTTGTGTAGTTCTTTAATAATAACATCAAGGTCAGCAAGAGTAATGACTGAATTTAACAAATGACACATGCAACAAACAGAGGGAGTAAAACATCATTGCACAGCACTGGCTGGACTCACAAAACGTAATTCAACATCAAAACAGAAGGCTCGTTTCTTTTCCTTTGCTGCATCAGCACCACCCGTAAGGCGATGTTACCGACCGGCTCCCCTCGGATCCTGCCAGAGCTCTCCGAAGCCAGACGCTCCCCCCTTCCCCAAAATAAACAGTGACAGAAGATGCCTTCACACACCAAAGAGAAGAGAGAGAATTCGGATGACCGCAAAGTCCATGTGGGTGAACACTTCAAAATACAGCCAGCAACAATTTGTAACATTAGCAATTAAAAAAAAATAAAAATAAAATCGGGATGGTTGTCAAATGCAGCTGCTTGGTCCTTTAAAGCTGCAAGACACGCCGACAGAAAGTTTTGCACGAATGAAAAACAACGGGAGTAATCAAGTGACCTATTCCGAGCAAATGAAACGACCGTTTAACTAACGCCATCAGACATCTCTGTGTTGCTGTTTAGACCAGCCTACGCAGGAGCACGTGCAAGCAGTGAACAGTGAGACCCGCCGAAGCCCTTAGGAAGGGCAGCGCAGATGTAGTGCCACCCGACTCCTTCTGATCGATAGCGAGTGTTTACGTCAAAATTGGCTAGTGTGGATCGATAGCCTGTGTAATGTGTTCCTAGGAAAGTTGTATAGACAGAGGATACATAGGGTACCATACATCAGTATATGGTACACCAGCTAATTCAACCTCATTTACATAGCATTAATTGTCAGGGGAAGCCGATTTAAATTCAGGACCGAATTTTCACTCTTGGTTGCCTTATGTTGAGTTCCTAAATTAATCTTTAGGGGTCGGCATAAAAGGCGTATGATTTCCAAAAGCGTGTGCGCTACTTTTGGGAAGCCATTTTAGCAACCACACGTGGGTTGAGCCTAAATCCAAGACTGGGTACAAAATCCGTCACCAAACCTGCTCTCGTTCTGCTGAGAACGTTAGGACGGGCCCACCAAAGCCGGCGCCCTGGCAGCAGCAGGGCTCTTCTGCTTCGGCAGCCGCTGCGTTTGTCCCTCCCCGCTGTGCTCTGGCCGTATCCCACTCGGATCGACGCGCGAAACTCTTTGCTAATGGATGGAGGGAGCGCGTAGCTCCAGTGCTCCAATTAATGCTATGTGAAATAGGTGTTCGTCACTACAGGAAATATTTGTACATTTATAAAAAAGCAATACAACCATAAAGAAAACAAATACAACAAGCACAGCTTGATACGATAACATGCCATGAAATGTCATTGGCTTTATAATAATTTACTACAACTTGAAAACTGTTCTTTTATCCACAATGGATAGGAAATGCTTCCATCTAACATATGGTAAGCATGCAGTAACAATATGTACAACAAAAAATTTGGAGTTTGTTTTTTATCCCTAAACTGGATGATTTCATAGGGGAGATTTAAAAATTATATTTTTCTAGCCTGATCTAGGTTTTATGTTGCTTCTTCAATACCGTAGGGATTTTTTTTCCCCTTAGTTTGGGGAGAAAGAAAATTTCTATGTACATCTGCAAGAAGTTAGTTTTAGTCACGGAGTATACACTGCTTTTTTTTCCCCAGCAGTAGGTTTAGATTTATTGGTTAATTGACACTCATAAAAAAAAAAAATTCTCAATGCCGTATTGTTGAAAATCAGTTTCCTTTCCAAATGTTTTTTGAAATACTGAGGATCTGTTAAGAGAAATACCTATTGATCCTGTATTACACTATTCCCAGTTTTTACATCGTTCATCATGAAACCAAATCAAACAGCCCCTTAAGTAGATCCCATCCGTCACAAGAGGGAGTCCAACCAAACTTGTGCCAGGGCGTTAAAAGCTTCCCGCTCCCCCCTGCCGATCACAAAGTCCTCATCTCGCACTAACCATGGCCTGTAGCTGATACAATCTGACGCAGCGAGTCGCAAAACTGTTGGGTTTGCTCCTAATTGGGGGACTGCTCTGTGCTGCCCGCAGACAAAACAGTGTTGTGGGGGAAAGAATCGGCCCTTTCACCGAACAGCCGGCCCCGGCTGTAGATGGAGTCCGCAGGCCCACTGTGGCTGGTGCGTTTCTCTCACCTAACAGATGACGCGCTGGCCTGGCGGTGGGCAAGGCTGGTGGAGGACAGCTAGACTGACTCCGAGTCCCATGGTAAGGGTTCATTCACAAATGTCCTTACCAAAAGGCCCCTGGGGCGAGTCTCCACTGAGTCTTTTTGGCCTGTTCCCTTTCCTCCTTGCGCATTTTTTTTTTCTTTTTCCCTTTTTCTTTTTTTTTGCTAGAAAAGCTAGAGTTAGTATTTCCAACAGCACTGAAGGACGTGCTTGGCAAAGCATTTCTTTACCTGGTAAAAAATTACACGATTATGATAACCCTTAGATAGTCATAGATCTGCAGCTACAAAGATGGTTTACCTTGTACGACTTCGCAATTTCCAGAGAGAGAGTCGTTTTGTGAGAACTGATCCTGACAGTGAATTAGAGAGCCAGAGGTTTGCCCGACGCGCTGAGGGATCTCACCTATCCCCAGCACTGTGTTGCGAAGGCGGGTGCTCAGAAGGTTTGCTAGAGGATAAAATGTGTGCGTATGCAATACCGTGGAATATGGTGGGGGTTCCATGAAGGCGAGGAGAAAGCATGGAGAAATGCAGCCAGTGCATTTCTTGGAAGACTGATTCCCATCTTGCATGTCCGGTGCGTAGGTTTTTGCCTTAGTCAACAACTGCTAACAGCAGTGATGTTGTTGAGAGCTGACAAGAGTGAGTAAGTACGCTGGCTCTTCTTCACTACAGTTTGGAAGGCATCTGCTACTTATTCAGGAAAGGAAAACAAAAAATAAACATCCACGTGGAAACATTTCTAGGGCAAAAGAATGCAATTTACAGAAAAAACAGAAATGCATCAGTGGTAACCGTTTCAAACTGACAATAACAAGGAGCCCAAGCAGACTGGATTTAGAGAACTTGACACACCTAACCTCCTGTTTATATTCAGAAATGTTCCTTTTAAAATGGAAAGCAGCATTAAATTACACTGCCGAACTGCAGAGCTGTTAACTAGTCTAGGACATAATTAGCCTAAATTGAATGTAAAGACTCTTCTGTCAACCATGCCTTTCCCAGATTCCTTTGCTCAATTTTGATGAACTCCCGTGTCCCACTGGGAGCGCTGCAGGCTGACCTGTCATCGATTATTCCTCGTCCTCGGGAGGTGGGGTCAAAGCCTTGTGACATACTTCCTGGTTTATTTTTCCGCGTAATTCACTTCCCTAGTGGCACTCCATTTTCATTCACCTGCACTTCCACAGACCAACATACACAAATCCAGACACCAGAGACCTACCCCTTCTCCTTTCTGGACCCTCCGAGATGACAATACCTTCCCTTCTCCAATTCACGGTCCATGGGAACAGCTGCCCGTCATCAATTCTTTTCAGATTTACCAGGGTTTCTGTACTCGCAGACCTGCTGTTGTCATTATTTGCTTGGCCGCTGGCACGTGAGTGAGATGTGATCAGCTTCCTGTCACACCTTGAGTCTTGTACCATGAAGTTTGTGCAGTTGTCTCCAGGTAGTTAGCTGGGATGCCTGCACTTGGAAGAGTCTTTTGCAGTCCTTCCCTGGGGAGAATTGCCTTTCTGGAGAGCTTACTCTAGTTATTCATTCCTTTTGTTTTCAATGTATCCTGGAATCACCGCGGTAAGGCACAGGGAAGTGTCGGGGACAACGAGTGGGGAGACCCTTGCTGAAACGGAGCTCAAGTGATTCGCCTTGTTCTGCAGTCTCTTGGCTTTTCTTGCTTCGAGAGTTTGGTGGCACTGATGCACAAGGGATTTTAAAAATAAAAGAAAATGAAAGGAGAGAGACGACTACAAAGTCGTTCGTTCTGTTGTCACCCATTTCAAAAACGGTCCGGCTTCCTCTAGTCCCCCCCCCACCCCCCCAGGAAGATGGATGTGGTACAGTACTGCTGAAAAAGCCTCTTGAATGCTTGTAGAAGAGCAAGGTCAACCCCCTAGACTGCTGGGCGAGGCGGGGGCCGAGATGGAGGGGGGGCCCGGTTGGGTGGTGGGGCTTGGGGTGGTGGGGGGAGCGGGGGGAGTGTGGAAGATGGGGATGGGGTGTGGGGTGTGGGCGAGCTGGGGGGAGGGGGGGTATAGATCGGGGCTGGGGGCGGGGGGGTGTAGATGGGCGCTGGAGGTGGAGATGATGGCGGGTACGCGTTGTTGAGCGGGTATTTAGGTGGGGCCTCCGTGTTCTTCACCCTGGTGAAATTGATGCAACGTCCCTAAAACAAAGGAGAATAAAGAGGAAAAGCAGGGTTACGGACTGAGGCAACGGCATCACGGCTGAGATACCTTCCTGGCTGTATGCAATTCTGACACCAGTTTAAGTATTCCTGGGCACGGTGCTGCGTTCCCTCTCTTTCTCTGAGATGGGTGTTATAAGAGTAAGTCCGGTGCCGAGCAACCAAGAGGTTTAACCCCAACAACAGCTTTTGTAGTGAAGGAGGATGAAACCCTCTCGTGCTGTTTTCTGACTCCAGGATCTTTAAGCAGAGCATCAAGTACATCAAGTCACACTGAAGCTGCAAGAGCTGGCAAGAGCAGTCCCTATTCTTCGGAACGGGGGTCTGAGCCAGCGCACGGCCCGGGGTCCCTGCCTCTTCCCAGACCTCAGTCCTGAACTTCCAACAGCATGAAATCTGGGCTGTGCACCTTTGGAGCCGTTCTCTCCTTCAAATACCTGGCTTTTGTGTCCTACTTCTAATCATTTACCGACCAGGCAAAAGGGAAGACTTGTTTCACTAAGACAGTTTCTTGTTCAGAATTTTTCCTGAAATTAGGATGTCTTGATATCCTAGTGCTCGTGAGAAGCCAATAAACTGCTTTTCTCACTCTTTGGTGCTAAGCTACAGTTTGTTTTACATTTTTAAACAAAACCTTTGCCCTCTGAGATGTTTTTTAGTTTTATTTTTTCTCCTAAGTTCCACCTGCAGAAGATCCCACTGTAAATACTCAAATGTCAGAATCAGCACTATTGTATTATGGATTCATTCTTTTAGGTATGAAATCATCCAAAAAGGCACTAGAGGATTTCCGAGTCCATACTTTGTTTTCGGATTTGTGAGCGTGAGCTTATTTTCTGTTTTCTTCTTTCCTCTCCCTAAGTAAATGTTTTTCCTGGTGAAAAGATGCCAAATGGAGCACTGAGCCCATGCAGGCGGGGGGAGATCTGTTGGGGCAGCAGCATCAGTCATTTGGAATCCTGTGCGCGGCTCTGTATCTTATCCCTGCTGTAGCCCAAACGCTCTGCAGAAGATGGACCCAAAGTGAAGTAAGGGAGATGCTGGGAGAAAGGCAGAAGGGTGCTGGCCAAGGATCTGACAGGGATGAGGGGAGCTGGCGTGGAAGGGGCTGACACGTAAAGAGAGACAGACAGCTCCTCTCCGAGAGGGCTGCCAATTCTATCATCATGCTCTGTGGATGTGAAGAAACATCTGTCTGAGTCTGAGCCGTTCAGCAAAGGAAAGTGGATTCCTTGCTGAAGTGATGAAGTATGCAGAGCAGCCCACAGCTGAGCGCAGGCTGTCTTGTGCAAGCAAAGGTCGTTTAAGGAAAACAAAGATTTCACAGTGCCATGAACCGCATCAAGTTTGAGATGAGAGCATCACCTCAGGGCTGCTCTGAGCACGGCGGCAGCTGAACCCTCTCTGCATGGCTCAGCCCTGGCCTTCTGTCAGCAGGAAGAACCCCTGGCTTCAACTCAGATTCTCCTCAAGGAATCGGGCTCTGGGGCAGAGCAGAGACCCACGGAATGGTCACGAATACGCCCGTGGCAATGCCCGTCCCGGAGGATGAGTGCTCTCTCAGCTAAGGCTTGTCCTCACAGCACGACAACACAGAGGGGAAAAGGGAGGAGAGGCTCCACCGCTGCTCCATACACGGCGCTCCCATTAGCACCTGCGCAGCGGGGACATGCTCTCCGTCCCTTGCATAGGACAAAATGCCCGTACAAATTGAAGTGTCAGAGTGGGCAAACCCCCTCCGCAGCATCCCAGCCTCTCTGGCGCTGGCCAAAAAGGGGCACCATCTGCTAGGCAGAGGACAGCCCGTAACAGGCACACAGCCGTCTCACCTCAGCGCGTGCCTGGTTCTGTTTGCTCTTTGTGGGCTGGTGTCTCTGCTTTAATGTCATTTTAATGCACTTCACCGTGATTTTAAGTGAATAGTGTGGGGCAGGCCTGCTGAGTGAGTGAAAGTCTGAACCCAAGATTAACCAATTCTATTCAGAAAAAAAAACCCATGAGAATGTTTTCCTTGTTCTAGTTCCACATCTCCTGCAATGCAACTTTAGTAGTTCCAGACTATTACTTGCACTAGCTTCGTTTTCTTTATTTACGTTGAGAATAAAGTAAAGCCAAACAAAAAGCAGCAGTCCAGGAATCCCAGCCAGAGAACAAAAAGTTGCAATTGTTTCTGTGTGGAGAGATACTCAGTCTGGAAGCTACAGGGGGTGAGGTTATGGTGCTGCTGATCCAAATGGAACTGAGCACCACCCTAAGAACATTCAAGAGGATGCGGTGAGGCTCAGAAATCTTTGGGTTTGGGGCCGGGGCAGGGCTGGAGGACTGAAAGCCATCTCGTATTCACGGCAATGCCCAAGGCATGGTCCAAAATGATAAGAGAGTATGTCCTGTGCATCCTCTGCACTGGCAAAGATTTGACTTCTCATTGATGAAAACTGGCTTGGACAGAGCAGCAGAGCCACACCAACCTACAGCTACCCGATGTTTACGCTAGTATTTGTAGTTAGCTACCACCTCGTGTCCACAAACTACTGCTTATTCTTTTTCTCCAGTAATAGGGTTGCTTTGAAATCAAAGAGCTCTTTTTTTTTTCAAACATGATTAAATCTCCACTGTCCTCGATAACCGTGCTTTAACACGGTCGTGTTGGCCATGCAGTCTGGTTTGAACCAGTAGTCGGACTGGAGTCTGAGCATAAGCCACTCAGACGCAGAACCAGAGAACAGACAGCATGGGAGTGCAGACACGAGAGGCAGACTTGGCCCAGCGCTGGCACAGCATGGAGCTGTACCCATCCCATACCTCTTCCCGTCCTCCTGTGCATTATGCTGGAGTTCAAATCTTCTTCCCCTTACAGCCTCACCTCTGTGCCTGGGAAGATCATGGAACGGATCCTCCTAGAAGCTATGCTAAGGCACATGGAAGACAGGGAGGTGATTCGAGACAGCCAGCGTAGCTTTACTAAGGACAAGTCCTGCTGACCAACCTAGTGGCTTTCTACAATGGAGTGATGACACCAGTGGATAAGGGAAGAGCAACGGATATCATCTATCTGGACTTCTGCAAGGCCTTTGACACGGTCCCCCACAACATCCTTCCCTCTAAGTTGGAGAGATACGGATTTGATGGGTGGACTGTTCAGTGGATAAGGAACTGGCTGGATGAGGTCGCGGTCAATGGCTCGATGTCAAGATGGAGAGGGGTGACAAGTGGTGTCCCTCAGGGATCTGTACGGGGACCAGTGCTGTTCAATGTCTTCATCAATGATTTAGACAGTGGGATCAAATGCACCCTCAACAAGTTTGCCAAGGACACCAAGCTGAGTGGTGCAGTCAACATGCCAGAAGGATGGGATGTCATCCAGAGGGGCCTGGACAAGCTAGAGAGGTGGGCCTGTGCAAACTTCATGAAGTTCAACAAGGCCAAGTGCAAGGTCCTGCACTTGGGTTGGGACAATCCTCGTTATCAATACAGGCTGGGGGATGAGGTGATAGAGAGCAGCCCTGCGGAAAAGGACTTGGGGGTACTGGTGGGTGAAAAGCAGGATATGCACCAACAATGTTCACTTGCAGCCCAGAAGGCCAACGGCATCCTGGGCTGCATCAAAAGAACCGTGGCCAGCAGATCCAGAGAGGGGATTCTGCCCCCTCTACTCTGCTCTTGTGAGACCCCACCTGGAGCACTGTGTCCAGCTCTGGAGCCCTCACCACAAGAAGGACATGGACCTGTTGGAGCGGGGCCAGCGGAGGGCCACGAAGATGATCCGAGGGCTGGAGCCCCTCTGCTGTGAGGACAGACTGAGAGAGTTGGGGGGGTTCAGCCTGGAGAAGAGAAGGCTCCGGGGAGACCTTAGAGCCCCTTCCAGTCCCTAAAGGGGGCCTACAAGAAAGCTGGGGAGGGGCTGTTTGCAAGGGCATGCAGTGACAGGACAAGGGGCAGTGGTTTAAACTAGAGCAGGGCAGGTTTAGATTAGCCATGAGGAAGAAGTTCTTTACACTGAGGGTGGTGAGACACTGGCCCAGGTTGCCCAGAGAGGGGGTGGAGGCCCCATCCCTGGAGACATTCAAGGCCAGGCTGGATGAGGCTCTGAGCGACCTGATCTAGTTGAAGATGTCCCTGCTCACTGCACGGGGGTTGGACTAGATGGCGTTTAGAGGTCCCTTCCAAGCCAACACATTCTATGATCCTGTGGTTCTATGATAAAACAGGACAGAGTGTGCCTTTTTCTCAGCTCGAGCGTGCTGTCCCCTACCTCCTGCTGTTTCCTTTGCTGCCTGGGTCAGCTGCTCTGCAGTGAATTGACAGTGACCTGTTTGGCAACACTTTCCACTACTGTGCATTGGGTAATTCTGCAGGGCATCCAACATGCATGAAGGGCAGACACACCGTTCAGGCTTTCTCCTCCTTTCACGTGAACTGACAGACCAAGGGAATTCTTGCGTTCCATTGCTTGACATTTCTCTCACCCATGCAGATGGGGAGGGATAATGCCAGAGAGGAGTTTTCAGTCCAAATGGACTGAAATGGACTTTGGCAGCTACGCTGCCTCCGAGGAGATGGAGAAGCCAACATCTCCTAGGGGAGGAGGAGTGTCAGATTGAATGACAAGGAGATATCCAGGAAACAAATTACTATGCCATTGCACAGGAGAGGCAGAAAATGTTTACTAGTGCCCTGGGTAGACATGCAGAGCAGACCCAGGAGGATGAGAGCTACTTTAACCAAAATGCTGGATGTTAGACAGGGCTCTCAACTGGTATGTAGCAGTACGGTACGAGACACAGAAGCGCAGAGGTTGTGCTAGCCAGAGTGTGACCACAAGCAAGTAATCCTACTGCTCCGGAAGACCCAGCTTTCTCTGAAATGCATGGCAAGAGATGTGTTTTCCCACCTGCACTTACCAGAAGGGGGCCCTGATTCACAGCTGGGCTTTGTACCATGCAATTGTGATAGAAAAACAAAACATCAGCATCACTGGCCTACTCCATGGTTCAGTGCTGTTTTATCTGGAAAACTGTCTGGATGAAGGTCAGGCTGGCTGGCTAATCCCCCATCCACTCAAGCTGTTACGGGGCTCTCCATTGCCAGCACAGTTCAGCTCAGCCCACAGGTAACGGGGGCTGATGTGAGCAGTAACAGACCCTCTAAATAAATGGGCCCAAATGCCTTGTTCAGCCTTGGCATCTGGATGCAAAACCAGAGTGAACATCTGAGGTACTACAGGTAAGAGGTGTGCAGGATCATCTCTCTACCACCAGTGCAAACATAAGGACCTTCACATGACTGTGATTTTAGAAGGGCCTCAATGGCCACCAGATAGCAGCCCCTCTTGGCTACCCGCCAAGGTTTATCACCACATTTAGGCGTCCAAATTTAGATAGGGTGGATGTGGAAGATGGTGGCAGAACATCCAGAAGCTGGCAGGCAATGCACCCATTTCCACTAACCGCTACTTTGGACCCTTAAACGGAAGTCACATTTCATCCCAGGGGGGAAAAAAAAAACCCTCCTTAACTAGATTATACCACAACTGTGAGAATAAGAGGAGTCAATTCTATTAGTCTTTCTCGCAGGGAGACAGTAGTTGGAGATACAGAACGTCTGAACGTAGGGAACAGGCTGTATATTAAAAGGCTGCTGTGTTGAACGCCTTGGCTAGGTTTTATTTCCCTTTCTGCAGCCACAATGCTTCAGGGGGGAGAGTCACAGCTGTGCCTCAGAAGAGACAATTGAAGCAATATGGAGACATTAGATCTGAAATTTAGCGGAATCAGCAAAATCAGTGAGGGCAATTCACTCTCACATCTGATGTTGTTTTTCCAGAGTACGGCTCGCAGGCATGTGCATAATGAATTCTACTTGGAGCGGCCTTGCTCTTTCACCTTCAACAGCTAATTGTCTCAGGGCTGAAGGCAGGCAGCGCTGCCTTTAGGACAAGAAAGCGCTCAGCCGCGGGAGGCTCGTCTCCTCTGACCACGGTCTCGCCCTGCGAGCTCTTTGCATGTGGGGTGCCGTAGGGTTGCGCACTTGATCCGAGCTTTTCCTTTTGCTCTTCACATCGGGTTGAGTGAGGAGCGCTGCCAAGATCGAAGGCGAAGGGCGGGACGTGGGGTGACGGGGACATGGGGCTACTGAGGCTGTAGCACAGGGGGTGGTTGCTGAGCATTCAAGAGAGCCGGCTGGGGCAGTTGTGTCTTGGACACAGATCTGGCATGCAGAGGCACAAGGAGCGGCAGATGCCTCAGCCAAGCTGTGGCATTTCCTGGGAACTCCACAGCCTTGTCCAAACTGCTTCCCACCTCCTCCCGCCTCTCCGCTTTTATCTGAGTCTGGAAACTAACTGGGAGAGGGACCGTCACTTAGAGCCCAGTGCACAATGACCTGTGCACACCTCTACCTGCCCAGAGACACTGACCGGGATTCGGCAGGTTGAATCCAGCTGCGGGGAGGACGGACCTTTCTCCGGGGACGTGGCAGTGTTTCTTTTTTCTCTAACCAGCTAGCTCTCCAACCTCCATCCCAGCAGGACTGAAACTAGGAGGAAGCTTTGGGTTTTTGTTTCATTTCAACCCTGCTCTCTGTGGCTCCGGCTGTTCAGGGTAGGGCTCACGCGGGGCACAGAGGAAAGGTGATTTAGGATAGGGAAGCCAGTCCCAGAGCAGCACCATTCCCTCCCTAGCAGAGGAAGATGGAGCACATTTTTCTGAAGCGGAGATGAAAAATGTTTCTGTTTCTCTTGGTTTCCTATCAAGCTGGAATTAATGCCTGGAAAAATATCAACACTTTAAGATCATAAAACACTGGGACTGGCTTCTGAGCTCCTGGGTTTAAAAAGACACACCGGAAAAGATATGATCCTTAATGTTGTTTTGTATGGGTCATTAGTAATTCAAACTTTCCATAAACAATATCCTGGTTTACCCTGTTGTTATGAGAAAGAGGAGAGCGAAACAAAAAGAAAAACAGAAATAAAGAGAAGAGAAAGAGAAAGAAGGAGAAAAGGGAAAAGGGAGGGAGAGGAGAGGGAAAAAAAAAAAAGAAATATAAAAATTATCCTGGGATTTGATACCTGATTCTGAATCAAGCATGCACAAAAACTTGTAGGAGATACTGGCCAAATGAGTAACAGGCAAACATTAAATATATGTGGGAGTTACCACGAGTCTCTGCAAAGAGATGATTTACTAAACTGTAGCTACTTTAAAAGCAAAGCACATACAGGGATGAGAGAAACTAACGCTACATTCTCCAAGCCAACCCCTCCCTGCCATGGATCCCGGGTGCTTGATTTGAACTCAGTCCAGGCATAAAACTCACGCAAACATCTGTGAAGGTGATGAGTGGGGAGAGGAGAAGAAACACAGAGCAGAGAGTCCCAGTGGATCTGATAGCAGCTCCGAGCCCCCGAGGGAGAGGAAGGCGGTAAGCCGAGGTTTGCCTGTCCGCAGCCTGCAAGAGCCAAATGGCACAGACAGCTCATGCCGCCTCTCCTGCGGCTACAGAGAAAAATTGCCCGTAGCCAACATGGTGTGGAGCCCCTCTTGTCAAAGTGGCCTTTGCATAGGGTACTTTACAAAACCTCTCTCCAAAAATGCTTCCCTTTGTGCCTGGACAAAGGTGATACTGGGAAAAAAACAGGGTGAGAATAATCCAAATCTGCTTCCCAGCAACATTTTATCATTCGGGAAACAGCATCGGCCGGGGAGCTCTTGGGTTCCCAGGGGGTTTTGCTGCTCTGAACTCCCGCCAAGATAACCCCCATGATACCAGGCAGCTTCTGCCACGTGCTAGGATTCCACGAGCTTGAAATATTCCTGCTTGCATGACCTGAGCTGGCAGCGTGCTGCCTTTTAAATCACACAAGGGTGTCTGGAGACAGTTTTAGGAAACTGTTAACTAGCTTCTGGGCTTTGTTAGCCAGCCCCTCTCAGTGAGATCAGCCTGTGCAGAGTATTCCTGGTGATGCCAGGAAACACTGCCTCCTGCAGCAAGCACACTAATTATACGGCTACCTCTGTATCTGTTAGTCACCAGACAACTATTAAAACTGTCTCATTTCGTGATAAAACATCACCGCAACAAAACCATTCCCATCTGTGTCTCATTACTAAATATGGAGCCTAGAACTCAGTGTTGGTCATAAAACCTACTATTCCCAAGGCATTCCTGCCACCTTGGCAACTCAAAAAATAAGAAATTGGAGGCTTGACCTATTTTCTCCCAAATTTAAGAGGAAGACTTCCATTGATAAGATCATCACTCCAACAGTGTTATAATAACCTGGTCTCTTATTGCGGAGGCAGCAATGAAAACTAGGGACTGCTATGGTCCTTAGAAGACCTTGTGAAGGTACTACAGAGTTATAAAGTTTGGAGCAAGATCCAGAGTTTTCTGTCAGGTCTCAGTACTACACACCATGCTAGATTTGGCTTTCTAACTCCCAGGAACAGGGTGGTTTCAAATTGGTGTTTCCTTCTGAAGGCAGTAAGGAGGTGGGATCTACCCCAAACGAGAACGGCACGCACATTATCAAACCTAGCGACATGTGATCTTACCCACAGACACCGAACTCCAATTACATCGGAAGCCGTCTCCCACTCTGCAGACAAGCAGCCTGTCGAAACTCAGAAGGAAAAAAGAAGCAGAAAAACCGCCTAACTGCCTTTGATGCCTCAATATGGTTTGGTCTATTCAGATATTAAAGCAATGGTCTGTATTTGTATTTATGATCTTGTTCTGTTCATGTATATATTGAAGAACAGAGGGAACTCCTTTAAACATCACGACATGCTGCAATTTTTGCAGATCTTTCACAGAATTTGAAATAAGTAAGGGCTTATTTAGAGTATCGTCTCGGTCACGTTGGCTTATGACTAAAGCTTGCGTATACCTATGCATATAGCGCTGTGCGTCTGAGGGCCCCGCAGTACAAACAGTGGTTCTGCCAATTCAACCTCCAGTTGAAATCTTACTCATAAGCTTACTCATAACTTCTCGTCTGTGCCTGGCTCTTCAGCTGCCACAACCCAGATAATACCCAGTGCTCTGCCAGCCTCTGGTTCTTGATATCTGTAAGTACAGTATGCAGGACTGAACCAGCCGGGGAACCTCCTGAAAAGAAAACATTCAGTGCAAACTCCTACAAAAAGTGAAACAAGATGATACAGGCTTCCACCTTGCCAAATTTGAGTGTGGGAATGAGCTTAATAGCCTCAGCCTTTGGCTTGTGCCAGAGTTCAGGAGCGTGGCTCTTTTGGTGATGAGTGGGCATTTGTATGTCAGCAAACAGGCCTGATGACTTTTGCAGGAGCTAGTTTTGGCTTATTTACAGTGTAATGGGATGGGTGTCATTTCCAGGAAGATCTGGTCATTCTTCCCATTGTCTTTCTGGAAAGAGGTAGCTAGTCTTGGAGAGCTGCTGGGTGACACATCAAAGACGCTGCCTCACACAGGATTGTAATCTTTCATCTGGAGGTTGAATAACAAAACCTACTGGGTATGAGGAAAAGAGAGAAAAATTCAAATGAAAAATGAAACACATTCTTTTGGCAGCGATAACTGGAACAACTAATCAAGGATAGTGGTAAACATCCCTCTGGAGAGATAGAAAGAGCCTGCAGGATCTATTCTTCCAGAATCAGTGATCCGGGGAGGATCTCTCTGGGTGCAATTTGTCTTTGGGCAAACAAGACGAGGCACAGCTCAGGACAGGATCTTCCACGATGTGAACGTGAGAAGAACACAATTCAATGGCTGTTTTCACGTTACCTGACTCAGGAGAGCTACCCTGTGCAGGGCAGTGCTAACGGCTCGAGGAAACGGGAATTACTGTCCGCTGAACATTGTCCTACCAATATTTAGTGAGAAATAATTCCCAACCCTGCAATCCCTGTTTGCTAGATTTGCTTCTGAGGCAGATCTCTGACCGTCAACGTTAAAGGCATAACCTTGTAATTCTGTCTAGGGGAAATTTTGCCCTGGATCGAGATATGACTGGGACGCGCTCCTTCATGAGCTGGCTACCCCCTGCTTCACAACCAGTGGTCCGGTGGTCCGAGAGCCAGCTCTGTGCTTTGATTTTACAGTAACGAGCAGTCGGCTTTGCAGTAGTGCTGGACGCTGATGAGCGGATCACCGGGCTTTTGGCTGTGGAGCTGTTAGTTCCAGGAAAAAGAGCTAATGTTTAGGTTAACTTTTCCATGGCTATTAATGGAAAACCACACAGCAAGGGTATGCGCGGAAAGGTTACAATTTTGTTCTCAAGCCCTGCAGCCTATCAACAGAAACCTGCTAGCTGAGACTTAATGATGGGTTAAACAATGGCTCTTTATTAGCTCCTGTGCGGTTTTGAGTCTGCAGAAAGAAGAGTCATCAAGCAAGTAGCGACAGAGCAACGTATAGGTGTGGGGGGCGTGACCGGGGAGCGCGCACCGCTGGCCTTATTCTCAGGTCTGAAAAGAGAATGCGGTCTCGCATTTAAAGCAGGTGAATTCGGAATCGTATCTCCTGGTTTCTGTTCTTTGTTTCAGGAGGAGGTTTCTATTCATGACACCGTGAGACAGCTTGATGTGAAATCAGACAATTACCCTACGTCTGAATTTCCTCATCTCTAGAACAGACTCCTAATTCAAAATGAGAGAGGACTCGGGGCACTTTCCAGGATGATAGATTTTTCTCATGTGCTTTGTGATATTCATAGCTAATTACTAAAACCCAGCCTTCCCATATTACCATTCATCTTGGCTAATCTATAATGAAGCAGATTTCATGACTTTCACTGAAGTCACTGGAGGTTTGTGTGGCAGAATTTACTCCTCAGTATCCAATTATGAAGAAATAATTACGGCTTTGGGGACGGCTTCATTGGATTTGTGCACTCCAAGCAAAGGCCCAGGCTAACTGCCACATTCCTTCTGCATTCTTGATATAGCTCTAACAATGCAGCCTTAAGTTAAAAACCATATTCCTGTGTGCCAGCAACACTTAATGGGCTTTACAGTTCCTCATGAACCTGCTAACAGCTGAGTTTATTGCAAGTGCGTAACGGCTGATGACCAGTCACCGGTACCAACACTGAAATAAACTGCCTTTGTGCTCCCCGCGGTCTGTAAGTTCCTGGTGGTACGGGGTGGGACGCAGGCCGTGATTTACCAAGAACAGACACCTGCTGCTTGTGGGGACATACAGGAAGGGGTTCTTTGTTACCTGTAGAGTATCGTGCTCCTCTTGGAGGGAGAACGGGCTTTGCTTATCCACTTGCCGTGGGCAAGGGGCGGCACACACGGCACAGTACCCACAGGCTTCGGTGGGACACCAGTCACAGCAGAGGCAGGAGGGAGAGCTGAAGCCCCGGCAGCAGAAGAGCATTGCGTAAAGCGGGACCAGGCCAGCGGGGGTTACATCAGCCACCCACACAGGGCGGCTGCTGCCCTGCCGTGCACCAGCGTGTCTCTTTATGGCTCTTCCGCAATACCACTTACGTGGTGGGAATCTGTATGCGTATTAACAGGAACGGCTCAGGAAGCTGGGCTCTGCGGCTGTTGGCACTTACACACCTTGATGCCAGGGATACCTGTTATGCTTCAACCCGTCTGCTGTGTGACACACTGGTGCGGCGGGAGCCTACCAACTGTCCCACTCCTACATCCACGGCGCCTTTGTCTTCACAACTTCCCTCCTAAATCTCCAATCTGACACCATTTGCTCTTTTTGCGCTTGGTGCAGGAGGTTTGCCCCGGGTCCTACAGGTACCACATGCTTTCACATCCAGGACGGGAGCCAGGGATTGAATTAAACTGTAGTTTAAGTCATCCCTTTCAGTGCCTTCGACTACAGGTAAACGTCTGCCGGCGGTGCTTTTGTTTCTGGGTGACTTTGCGTGCCTAACAAGTCCCTGAGGGCCCCCTGACCGCTGATGTAAGACCTAGGGTTCCCCTCACCAGTTCTCCGTGCAGATGGACCCAGACGCAGTCCAAATTTTTCAGCTGGGGCTGCTGCTTATTTTCAGGAATTTATTGCGATCCCACAGGAAACAATGACCTTGCTTTCCCATAAGGATAAGGAGAGTAAGTCCAGCCCACTGCTGGAAGCTGCATGAGGGAAACACAACACAAATGCAACATCAACATTCACTCAGCAAGAAACGTGCATGGGAGAGATGGGTTTTCCAGACATCTGCCAGAAGGTGCTTCGTCTCTGCATGAAAATCTTATTCTTTCTGTTATAGGAGTTTCACTTCCTATGTTTTTACCGATTTCTAAGAACCTAAACACCTGCTGAAGAAATCTGCAATGTTTTCTGTGAGAATTTACATACCTAGATGTTTTTCTGCATCTGGTCTCCTGGGTTCTGCACTTCTACCCCCACGGCACAGCATTGCTATCATTGCACCGCCCCAGTAAGGGTTTTACTCCAATAGTTGTTTCAATTCACCGCACTGCTGCCGAACTACTCACTCCACGCAAAGGAAAGTCTGAACTCTGCCGTTGCACTGGCTTGTTTTGCCTTCTGCTCTTTAAAACAAACTAGGAACCCCTTTTATTTCTCAGCTAGTTATACCAAAGGCCGCCCTTTCCACGAGCCCCGCGCAGGAATATCCTCTGCGCAGAGCGCTTGCCCAGTCCCTTGCTGCTCTGGAAATCTCAAGTCAACACTTAAGCAGGTTAATTTCTTGCCTCAATGCAAATGACACTTCACAGTAAAGCTCAGCACTCGTGACGGTTTCAGAGCTGTACCAAAATCTGGACAAACGCCGTTTCATACTCAGAGGAGCAAAATACAGTTGTGTGCTTCGGGCCAGGGAGGATGGGAGGGGAAGAGGAACCAGAGCGCAAATGCAAGCACCTGCCTTTGTATCAAGAGGGGAGGTGGTACCGAGTTAGATGGAGAAACCCACGTCGCCATCTCAGTGCTTGCACCCAGACATCTGTCCTCTGGCAAACAAAAATACTTTCCGCAAGTTTTGCGCAGTTAGACGCGCCTGACCGTTTAATGCCCCGTCCCACTACTCCAGAAGAGTATTGCTCTGCCCCAGCAAGAATTTTACGCTCTCCCCCTCCTACGGCCTGATCCGCAGAGGCAGTGCCTGCTCCGGGCTCTAACGCGTGCATGCACACATAGGGTCAGTTTGGCCTGGAGCTTTGCACTGCTCCTTCTTTGGAAGCCGCACGGGAGATGTGCCGAGGGAGAATAAACTAGCAAGAAAAGTCACTCCTTGTGGTTAAAGGAGGATTTGAATTACATCAATGGATTATTCCAGCTGGTGTTGTAGATCTACTATTTAGCATTCAGATAAATTAGCACGACCACATTGTCTCAGTGTTTCTCACTGTATCTGTCTATACTTGCTCTCGCCCCTTGCCTCAAACAAGGCCGAGATGCTGGTTTTATTTTACAACCACCCAGCGCCTGGCACCATGGGTTTGATTTGAGCTGATGGCTGGAGCGTATGAGCACACCACTGTAACGAAGACGGAGCGAGGCCCCAGGCTATGCGGCATCACCGTCCCTCTCTTTTTAGTTTAGATTTAATTTCCTTCTATTTCAGCACTGTGTGGGGAGTGAGAAACGACTAGTTATTTCCCAGACAGGTTTTTTCAAGTACACAGCTTTCTCCACAAGACAGGGGAAGTCCTGGAAAGGAGACTTTGTTTTCTGAGAGTTTGAATTTGCCAGAAATAAAAAGACACGTTCCTCAAATGGCACAGCAGCCAATGCTAATCCCCTCTGTGAAATACCCAATTCTGTGCAGCACATTAAAAGTTTTTCAGGTTTTTTGAAAGCACAAGAACAGACAGAGAAGGAGGAAATTTGACTGTAACGTGGTAATGATTCAGGCTGCTTTTTTCCTCCCCTGCATTTTTCAGACACAATGACGATTGCCCCCTTGGGGGGCTGTCCCATGAACTGAGAATTACGGTCTGCTGAAACAGGTGAACTCCTGCCATAGGTGCCAAAGATGCCGTGTGGACAGACCCGGCAAAGCTAGCTCCTGGCGCCCACCGAGTTTCTTCTTGTAACACCTCAGCTTGCAAAAGAAAAATTAACTCTGTAAGAAACACTGCTGGACTTCTACTTTAAGCTACGTGAGAGCACCATACAGATCTAAAATGTACAGACCTGGACCTCCAGACGCTGAATCTCCGTGCCGTTCGCATCACGTTGTAACGCCCTGCACCCACAGGCCACTGTGCGAACCCAGCCACAAACCTGCAGACACAGCTGTCCCTGCCCACAGCCAGGGCTCCTGCTAATCCTGTACATTTATTACCGAGTTCCAACCACTTTCACAAATGCTTTGGGAAAGAAAATATGTTGGATTAGCCTCATTTAGAGGACAGGAAAAGCCTCTGAGAAACGGGAGGCGATTAAGGGGCTTGGTCAAGGTCACTCCGTGTGGCAGTGGCAGAGACTGGACTGACGCTAAGCTTCGACTCCAGTCTAGTGCCCAAACCTCCGATCTCCCTGCTGGCACTTGAGAATAGCCCACAAACCTGCAGCTCAGTTGGACACCTAGATCTAAGATCTAGAATTACACTAGCAGCATGCAAATTAAAAGGCTATCCAGCTGAAGACTTCCAGGCCGTTATTGGCTGGGGTAGGACAGCTCTTTGCCGTCCCCCGCCGCACAGCTGTGTAGAGGTGGGTCCCTGGTCAGCAGCGCTGGGTCGCGTGCTCCAGTGGTTCTCCAGAAATGCAGCGGGACTTCACAGGCAGGAGCAAGTCCTTGCTTTGCAGAATTGGGCCCTTCACAAAAACTAGTCATTTGGGATGAATGGCTGATATAATCCAGAGGGGTCATCTGAACTCCTTACTGCACAAAGCACTCAGGGTGAAGCCAGAAATCAAGTTAATTTGAGGTTTTGGCATTTCACTGCAGTATGTGCGATTGTAGGGCAGAGGGAGTTTTGCAAGCTTTTGTTGAAAACCGGTGCTTTTCTGTAGCGAAGATTCATGCAATTTGGCTGCAAATTTGTCTTATTTCATACTCTGACCGTTCTGTTTATATTAAGCTGGGGTTTTTTTATGTCAGCACACGCACACACACACATCCTTCCTTTCATTGCAAAAAGAACAATCGCGATTACTTTAATGGGGACATTGCCATGTATTTTGTAGCCTCATCCTCTTGTCGTAACTAACCACAATTTGTACCAGAACTGTGTCGCTGAGATCTAAGAAGATATGAGCTTATGTGATTTCAGCAGTAAATTTGCCAAACTGTTCTGGAAAAAGCTCCTCTCCCTTCAACTTTGTTAATCTAGGCAGGATACATCTTTACCTATAATTACACATGGTTTTGTTATACTTTTACTCCCTATTTACACTCATCTACATTTACCTATACGACACAAAAGGAAAATGCGATAATACAATGCAATAAAAATCTAAAATATAATTTGCCGCCAGATTGAGGTGTTCCTGGCCAAGTCTGAGTTTGACGCACATTTTAATAATCTCCTTATAAATTCCTGACAGAACAATGTTTATCAAGGAAGTGCAACTGACACTCCAAAGAGACACCAATTATTTGGATCCTGTGCTAAGTGACAATTCACACAAATAAGCATTGCCTTACTCCACTATAAAAGCGATAAGGTTCTCTAAAAATATATATATTTTTGTACATCACCCCTATCTGGTGATGTTTTGAATGTAAAAATAACCTCATTAATGCTGACAGGAATGCGAACCTAGTCTCTCGAAAATGTGAGAAGACCACAGGAATCCCATGTGACTCTGACTTCCTTGTCTTATTGGAAACATCTGTGTCTGTTGGTAAACGCAGACCATTTCCAGGTTTGACTCCAAAAAAAAAAAAAAAAAGAATTTCACAAACTTTTTGTGCATCTCGGCCTCTCTGGGTGCACTTCAAAACAGGTCCCGAACATCCCTCTCTCTCCCTTTCGCTTTGGGATAAAAGAAGCATTTTTCAAAGCCTTCTGCAAACCAGACCAAAGTTTGCTCCTTGCAAGCGCAGAGAGGCGCGTGGCCAGCTGTTGCGGACACAACCCCACGCTATTCAGGACCTGTTGCTGATATCCAAAGCCATGGCTTTCACGGAGCTGTACTGTTCAAAGCCAGGTAAGATTCCGGCTCAGGCTGTTGCCACGCTACGGGCCGGAGTCCTTTCCCGCAGTTCTCCTTGAAGAGGTATCAGCTCTCTCTTGTCCGGAACCATCTAACCCTGGATCCAGCACTTACCAATCAGTTATTTCTAGAACTGTACCCCTCGCAGTGAAGAACCAGACCTAGCACAGGGCAGCTCAACCTTGGTGGAAGGGGTCAGGGCGTGAAGAGACAAGAGGCAAAGGGAAGGGATCGTCTGAGGTCACACAGAGGAGGAGGACTGGAATCTAAGCTTCAGGCCCCGCATTATCCATTGCAATGTATACGGATTGCAACTTTATTAGTCACTACCCTTGAAGTAAGCAACCTTTTTGAAGTACGCAAGCAACCTTTTTGAACGGCTCAGCTAATGTTCTGGCAGTGGATAAAGTAACTGATTATAGCAAGGGATTGCTTATATATGAAAATGATGTAACCCTGGGATTTGTCCAATTCCTTTTCAGGCTCCAAAGCAAACAGAGATGCCTTTCAGTTATTTTTCATCTGGCTTCACTTTTTTGTGTTGACCAGTGGGTGAATTAAAGTGCCCATTCAACAACACCAAGAGTCTGAATCTGCTTCCTTCCTTTCTTCAGGAAAGAGAAGGAAGGACGTACGAATGGCTTTCAGGAATTTCCTAGCTTTTAGGAATATCATATGGTCAAAGGCTCCTGTCCGCAAATTTCAGGCTCCTCTTTACTAGCCATAAATTTTGCCTGCAAGGGTTTGAATATTTATCTAGCCTGAGAATGCACCACGTGGTAGGTTTTTAATCTGGTGGCTCTGTTCGAGGCTGCCGGTTACTGTAGGATGCTTTGCTAATCACTGCTTCTGTCATTCCCAGGACACATCCATGCTGTAAGACTGCTAGGGCTGGTAGTCTGTAGGTAGCTGGCAGCGTGGGCGTGCTGGGTTGCTGCTAAGTAACTCCGAAGTACTTACTCAGCTTGTGCCATGCAGTCTACGCTGGGCAGCTGCACGGTATGGTTGAAACTGAGCTAGTTAGTCTGAAACTCCTCTGGGTGAGCGCCAGGTAGACGAACCAGAGCACCCAGCCCAGCCTCCATCGCCCAGCAGTCCTGCAGAGCACCTGGGAGAGGCACGATGGGTGGCCTGGTCCCCTCTGGCAACAGCAGGCAGCACGGCACCCTGTGAAAGCATGGCATCGGGCTGAAGTCAGGCAGTCAGGGGAAAGCTGGAAAGCTGGAGCTGCCCTGCCTTGTGCAGCAATACCTCAAAGCCTTGCTTCTGACCGCCTGAAGCTGCCTGTCTCCCGCGACTGGCAAGGCTGGGTTTACACCAGGGCAGCGGGGCTGAAGTTTCAAACCAGCCGTGCCTCCACTTTAAAACCACACGACTGATTTGGGAGTTGTCGATACCAGCTCTGACAAGCTGGGTAGAGCACTCCTTTACCTACGCTTCCCAGCAGAGCAGAACAGGACCAAACCTAAACTTGCCAGTGGACAGCTATGAAAGCCAGCAGACTTGCCACCATTCACCCATGCTGAAGATTTTGGTGAGGACCAAGTCTGTCCTTGCTGCAGCCCTGGCCCATGCTGCCTGGTCCAAAGGAGCTATTTAGAATCACACAGAGAGGCCACAGGAATTTAGAGCTAGCTCACCACTGCCAAAACGACGCTTACAGCTCTTCCCCACCGGCTAATCTTTAGTGTTGGGAAGCCCTACACCAGAAACACGGGGCTGGGAGAGCATCAAGGTGTCTGTGTCCAGTCCCGTTCAATATATTCATCAATGACCTGGATGAAGGGACAGAGTGCACCCTCAGCAGGTTTGCTGGTGACACAAATTTGGGGGGGGTGGCTGACACCCCAGAAAGCTGTGCCGCCATCCAGAGAGACCTGGACAGGCTGGAGATCTGGGCAGAGACAAACCTTATGGAATTCAACAAGGGCAAGTGTAGGGTGCTGCCCCTGGGGAGGAATAACCCCCCGCACCAGGACAGGTTGGGGGTGACCTGCAGGAGAGCAGCTCTGTGGAAAGAGACCTGGGAGTCCTGGGGGACAACGGGATGACCATGAGCCAGCGATGGGCCCTGGTGGCCAAGAAGGCCAATGGCATCCTGGGGGGCATCCAGAAGAGCGTGGCCAGCAGGTGGAGGGAGGTCATCCTCCCCCTCTGCTCTGCCCTGCCCTGGGGAGGCCCCATCTGGAGCACTGGGTCCAGTTCTGGGCTCCCCGGTTCCAGCAGGACAGGGAACTGCTGTAGAGGGGAAGCAAAGGGCTACCAAGATGATGAGGGGACTCAAACACCTCTCCTATGAAGAAAGGCTGAGGGCTTTGGGTCTTTTTAGTCTGGAAAAAAGACAACTGAGGGGGGACCTTATCAACACTTATACATACTTCAAGGGGGGGTGTCAGGAGGATGGGGCCAGGCTCTTCTCAGTGGTGCCCAGGGACAGGACAAGGGGTAACAGGCACAAACTTGACCATGGGAAGTTCCATCTTAACATGAGGAGGAACTTCTTTGCTGTGAGGGTGGCAGAGCACTGGCACAGGCTGCCCAGAGAGGTGGGGGAGTCTCCGTCTCTGGAGACATCCCAAACCCGCCTGGAGGCGTCCCTGTGCCACCTGCTCTGGGTGACCCTGCTCTGGCAGGGGGTTGGAGGAGATGATCTCCACAGGTCCCTTCCAACCCCTGCCACTCTGTGATTCTGTGTGTGTGCATGTGCAGGGCGGCCATGGTGTGAATGTCCTCCACAGTGCTGTTCTTCAGCAGCTCCTGCACTAGGAATATCTAAACCTGTTGGATACAGCCAGTTGGCCTCAGTCTGCACGTCAGGTCAAGGAGGTGACGTGCCATATCTCAGAGCCCTGTGTAAAAGGCACCTTCCTCACACTAGCTGTCAGCCATCAGACATACCATATGCTTGGTGGTATTCCTGGCACGTGACCAGGTGTATAAATGTGTCTGCTCAGTGACCCAGTGCGCAGGCCGTGCATCCATCACAGAAGCGGTCCTGTCTTTGGACAACGAAGGGACGAAATGCTGTCCCTGTGAATGTTGTTGCAACCTGGAGGGATGCCAAGAGCCATGTCCCAGGCTGGATGAAGGAAATGATGAACAGGTTATTAAACTTTTATTACCAAACATCCACTTCAGAGGAAGGGCTGCGTTGATAAGTAATCCAGAGGCCCTCTCATTGTGATACTGGTGAAATGTCTCCAAGCTAGTGGCAGGGATTGGATCCAAGCTCATTAAAACCAGCCCTGACTTTCCGGGCAGAAGATTCCAGCCCCACAGTTGTTTGCACGGGTAGAAATTCCCCATCGTTTCAGTGTAACACATTCGATCCTTTTCTTTTGCAACACTGTCCTACGGAGACAAGTTTCATTTCAAAAAAGATTTTCTGCGGAATTGCTCCTTTTCCTTGATATTTTTTCTTGCAAGGAAATTGAACTGTTCACCCTGACTCAGGACTACCTGCATTGAAGCTGCAGTCCGCGCTGGCAGATGTTTCCCACAGCCGTCCCCATCGATTCAGCACTGACCTTCCCACTGCATTTCCAATCACGCCAACACGGAAATGTGTTTTCTAAGATAATATTTGATGTTTGCTGACCTGGAAGAAGCCACTAGCCCTAACGTAGCCTCAATCATGCAGCCTTTGTATCCTGAGGTTTAGACATGCATTTAAATTTCTCTTAGAAGAACAGTTACAGAGAGAAGAAAAGAGGGAGTTTGGCAGGAATCAGCTAGGGCTTAGGGTCTCATTATTTTGTGAGGTGCAAATTTTGCAACTATTTTTGCAACCTTTTGCTTTACTTTTTGACTAATTTGTCTCCCAGGGCACAGTTGTAGATTGTGGTAGTTCAGTTAACAGCAACAATGCTTCATTCCTTCCCAGTTCCTTGCACAGAAGCCTCTAAATGTTGTGAAGTCAACCTTCCCAACGTCCAGCTCTGGTAAAATCACTTTCGACATCTACAAAGGAGAAAGCGAGGTATGACAGACTAAAATCAGAATCCAAATCACGGGGAACGCCTATAGCGAGATGCAAGATGACTCAGAGATCTTAGAGCTGAACCCAGGTCTGGGTTTCTTAGATCTGAAACCCAGATTCTTCTCCCCGCTTTAAATCTGAAGAAGGGGAACAACCCCCACATTTTTGCTGAACAGGGGAGGGGAAACCCTGCCCAATTATGCCATTTCAGCTGTGTAAACTAATGAATGTCATTTTAGTGTTTTACAGGGAGTTCTCATATTGGTTTTGCCGGTACTGTTGGGAGTGGCATCACCCGGTAGTTATGTCAGTACTGTAAAGGAATAAATATAAACAGCTCACTTAAGTCTGAAAGTGATTAACAACATCAAGAGGGTCGCACATGGTTATTCAAAGACGACAAACGCTCAGGTTCGTATGTTTGTTTACATGAAGGAAAACAAATGTTCTAAGAGCAGTCCACCCTCACAGAAAGTCCAAGAAGCACGTCGTATCTACACAGGGAAGTGCCCAAATGTTTGCAAGCCTTCCAGGAGCCAGCTGGAGAGAAACAGGTATTTTAGCAGCTGTAAGCCTGGGTGCATTTTCAGCCAGCTTCCCTTTGACACTAAATTATACTTGCACCCAAGTCAGAGATCCTTTCTAGCATGGCAGAATCATAAAGAGCTTAGTTCACTTTGAGCCTGGATCATCTAACACCTGCATGGGCCAATTCTGCTGTTGCTTGTGCCGACAGCGCACAGAACCGCACGTCTGAGAGATACGTCACCAAGAAGAGACGGAGCCTGCTGTCAGTCGCGCTAAGATAAATTGCTGCTAACTGTGTCGGCTTCACTTAAACTGCTCTCGGTTTTCCCTAGCATCTTCCACGTAAATAATCTTAGCTTGTTAAGTCAAAAAAAATTATGCGTGGAATAGGCATCCTGAATTCAAACCCTGATTTCTGTGGGAAAACTGCCAGGCATTAGCAATCTGTATGTTCTGACATAGTAAAATCCGTATCACACTCAGTGAAGATATTTTAGCAAGTCTTCCCCCTGAAGGAATAAAATATTAAACCTTTTTATTCATAATAGTCCATCGGTCCTGCGTTCAGTGGAAAACCTTAGAGGGAGCCAAATGTTACAGAACTATGATTCCCCACCCAAAAATTACATTGTTGTTTCATATGCAGTTGAGTTTCTTGAAGGCTTCACAATGCTACATATTTCTTATGCTTTGGGCCAAATAAATTCCTGAAGCAACTCCAGTCTCCTTTCCTGGTTTATATCGGAGGTGTGTAAAGCAATGGCATAAGACATTAATACAAGGGGCATCTTTCGCCATGAGGTGACTATGGAGAGCGGCTCAGAGAGGTGTTGAATCTCCACCCTTGGAATGGGAACGGCCCTGGGCAACTGGGTGCAACCATCGAAATTGCAAGGGGTTAGGGGATGTCTAATGGCTACCCCAGGGCTTTCAATTCACCCAGGTTGCGTACCTTGAACACAGGCTAAGTTTCAAAGCTGAGGTGCAGCTCTCGCTCTCCCCTCCCAGCTGCACGTCCCTGCCTGTCTGCCGGGCGCTTGGAGCTGCACACGGGGTGTGCTGGTCATTCAGTGCTCAGCTACGTACCTCTAGAGACAGACCGGGGTAACTTCCCTGCAGTTATTTAGGAAGCACCCAGATATTTAACTCCACGGAAAAGGAGCAGATCAGTACCTTGGAGATGAGAGGTAGTTCTATGGTATCCTGCTGTCACAGACAGCGTGATCCCTGGTAGGACTAGAGGGAATGGATTAAAACCAGAGATGGGATGACTCAGACTGGATGTTAGGAAGAAGTTCTTCACCATGAGGGTGGGGAGACACTGGAACAGGTTGCCCAGAGAGGTGGTGGAAGCCCCATCCCTGGAATTTTTTAAGGCCAGGCTGGATGGGGCTCTGAGCAACCTGATCTAGCGGGAGGTGTCCCTGCCCATGGCAGGGGGGTTGGAACTAGATGAGCTTTAGGGTCCCTTCCAACCCTGACAATTGATTCTGTGATTCCTGTAAAGTGATGTTAGTCTGTTCTCCTCAATGGCTTCTCTTTCCACCCATGAGCACACATTAATGTATAGAAATCTGCACAAACACAGTTTTTACTAGAAATATGTGGGAATGCTTCCTCCCTCTCACACAACAGTCCAAACTTCATTCTGCAAACTTTGCTTTGTAAAAGTGCCCAGGAAGTTTAAACTTGTGTAGCAAAATATATATGTTGATGTGTGTTCACAGTTTTATTCCAGAATGTAGGATTTTAATGAATGAAAATATGCAGAAGTATTCCTTACGATTCATTAGAATTACTTCTGTAATTGAAAGCAGCTGTATTATCTAAGAGCAAGATTGTACTGGGCTCTTTGATGGGTGTATGTGTCACCACACCTGGACAGTTTTCATACTGGAAGCTGTCTCAGTTGACCTGCGCGAACTGCACTTGCAAACAAAGCTGAGAGACGTGACTGAATGACGCGAGTATCTGCCTTCAGTCCCACATGTAAAGGCAGTCAGGAACTTCAGAGGGGTTTTATTTTTCCCTAGCCGTAAAACATGTTTTGAGGCACGGTACCTTATCTCCTGGCTGTGGGCGCATCACAGATACGCGGTCGTAACCCTTCCGCAGCAAGACCCAGAGAGCATCCAATTTCCCCTGCAATCAAAAGAAATAACAGTGTTATCTTCTGTGCAAGAACAAGCATGCTGTGCAAAGTGCCGTGCGGGGACGACGCAGCTTAGACCTGCACATTTTTTACTCAGCCATTTGGTGTGATTGTACAAGATGCTGGAGAACAATGTTTTCTGTCACAGAAACTTGCTCCAAACTTGGTGCAAGTGCAAAGGAAGAGGCTTTCGGATGAGCAGTAAGTAGACATGTCTGACAGTCAACAGCATCCACGTGTCTAGCCTTTACATACTAATCTGAAAATCTCCAAAGGTAGTAGGTGACTTAGATACCTCCTGGGCTGAAGGAGTCTGATACCTACTCAGCTCCTGACATCATTGCTAGCAAAACGCTAAATCAACGCAGAAAGCGATCAGGTGGATTTATAGGCTGCGTTTCCTAACTATTCTGCCGCCTCCCCTGGCTGGCTGAACGGCTTCCCTCCAGCTCTAAGTGACCACTGTAGAAACAGAACTATCAAATAGTTTTGATTTATGTGTCAAAACAATCTGCTGGGGGGAACTGACTGACAAACCGTCTCTCCACACAGCCAAGCCAGTTGTGTCGCGGCTAGGCGCTGTGTAACAGCCCACTTAATCTTCTGTGTTGGCTACACGCTACCAAGAGAGCTTCAGGTTACCAGGTCTCTCACAAGCTCCCCAGTCCCACCCCAGGTGTCAGTTAACATTTGCATCTTTTCCAGGCAGTAACGCACATTTTTCAAAGCCGTCCGTTCGTCTGA
The DNA here is from genome assembly GCF_028500815.1 of Rissa tridactyla. NCBI lineage: Eukaryota > Metazoa > Chordata > Aves > Charadriiformes > Laridae > Rissa > Rissa tridactyla. Next base: position 2,677,885 of record NC_071485.1, read on the forward strand.
GCTCTGTGTCAGCTGCCCTACAGCAGCTCAACCCATCACGCTGGTTTTGACAACTCGTTGTGTGGTCTCGGACCCAAACGCACGTGCACAGACCCGGCCAAGTTTTTCTCAAAACCCAGCGCGTTGAAGTCTCATGTTGGCAGACAGTTTGGTTGCGATGTGGGGTCGGACCCTCCCTGCCGTTGCTGCAATGCTGCTCTGCGATGCAGACAAAGTGTTCAGGCCTGATTGAGATTCAGCAGCGATACAATACGTGTGTCAAGCCTGCGGTTATTTTCAAAATGAGCTGAAGGAGGCCAGAAGGAGCAGCACAGGGCTCTGCAATGTAGAAATATTCACCGAATCATCTCCTGTGAAACGCACATCTGCTGCCGCCGAAGGATTCTCTGCTATATTCTAATAGGCTGGGGTTTCGCTTTCAAAATGGTTTCAGCTTCTGGGAGATCTGCAGAAGGGTTTACACAAGCACAGCACGTTGGCTGGCTCAGTGGAAGACTACAGAGAAGCTGAAGATTAATTTATCAAACTCTCTTCAAATTAACTTCATCTGACCCTTGGTCTGTCAAGTGCACGATACCCAGAGATTTGTAAAAATTTGAGAGGGTTAACAACAGACAGTATTTGTTAAGGTTTCCATTAGTATTGTTCTGGATGATACAAATGCTATCGTATAAAGAGCAGGCACCATGAGCAAAACCCCTGCTGCTAATATTCAGTAAACTTTATTGTATCTGCAGAGACGGAGAAAAGCTGCCGCGAGAACGCGCAAAGTTGTCCCTTGGTACAAAACTATTTCCTGCGGTCGAGAAGATCAAACCCGAAGACCCAGCTACCCCTGACTGGACTCAGAAACTCATGTAGGATGGTTACCTGCTTCCTGGGAATAAAGACTACAAAAATGCCATGACAGCAGAATTGCTTCACGTAACCAGCATAGGACAAAATTAAGCAAATAGAAAGCTAAGCTGCATATTGCAGTGGTGGTGGGAAAAGAGCAAGTAGCTTCACTAGCAGTGAGGAAACTTGCTTTTCCGAGAGCCTAGCTCTCACGGCTGATCGTGAACTTCAGTGTGTGTGAGGGTGAGACCTTCCTGACAGCCAGGTCCTTCTGCGACATTGGTGCTCTGGTATCTAATTAAAGCCTCGATGCACTCAACGCGTACTCCTCCTTTCATGGGGACATAGAGTCTTTCTCTTTCCTTTTCAAGAAACCATTAGGGTCCTAATCCTCTTTGAGACCTGTATTCCTCAACCAGTGTGTGTGTCAAGCCAATGGTTCAAAGCTTCTTTGGGAGTTGGAGGGATACATGGGTGGAGACAGACACACGGAATGACTGCATAGATCTTGTTTCCACAGGATACTGGGGAAAAGACTTCCTAAGGTGAGAGCCAGGAAAGTCTGTTATTTTCAAAGGAAGAAGCAAGAAACTCCTCTGTCAGACTCTCCTGCATTTGGACAGCACAACCTCCTAGACCTAAGGGAAGCCACCCCTGTCTATCCCAATCCATCTTTCCCCCCACATCAGAGGTGGCTGCAGCTCTTGATCTCCTGTCTCCTCCAACAACTTAAGAAAGAAATACCTTTTTCTTCCATTTTTCCTTAGGAAACCAGAGGGAAAATTACAACTTTCCATGGAACAAAAAGTCCTTTTTAGTCCTAATTTCCAAGAGCCTACCAAGTTTTCTTGGGAAAAGCCAAGATCTCCATCTTTGGGAGTCTGACTGGAGCTTCAGGGTCTGCCTGAGACACCTGGGTGGAAGAGAGGGAAAGTGGATCATGGAAAGGATGATGCTGCCTGAAGAAATGAAAATGGCAATGCATTCACTTGGAAATACAAACACTTCTGTGCTCTCCAGTGGATGGGCTGTGTCTCTGCGTTTGGGAACTCCTTCGCAGTTGAAGCACAAGGTCACTTGGAGAAAAAAAAGATCTGGAGGCTTTGAGTCCTACTAGATATGAAGTCCAGAAAGAAGGAACAATCAGAGCAGATGACAAATGAAGGAGGGCACAGTTTTAGCCATTGCTTTAACATGAATATATTCTCGTGCTGCATTAATGGTTTAATTCAGCACTGTATTGACCCTGCTCTAGTGAACGACCCGATACCTAGACCGCTCCTGAGACCTGGTATCTGGTGGTGTCAGAGGCAGTTTTGTAAGCTGCCTACAAATCCAAGCTGCCTTTGGGCCCCTTCTAGCAGGGAGGCTGTGCCATGTCAGCTTTGTAAATAGAGACAGAAGACACAAAGGCTAGAAAATGTGCCAGGGTCACACAGCTTAATAAATGCTTAAGTAGCCTCCACTTCGGATTCACCTGAGGTTTCTTTCTGAGACCACTAGTTGTTGCTTCAGCCTCAGCCTTGGGGCAGGTCCTGCATGTGAGTTTTTGTGGATGAACAGTGAGTTCAGCCTTGTCTTGTGGTCCTTTCTGCATTGCTTTTTAGAGCCTGATGGCGGTCCTTTTCAAGTCAAACAAGTACTATAAACGCTCTGGGGAGGACGAACAAAGGAGAGGAAGCTAGGTAGATAGATAGATAAAAGCAGAGGTAAAAATAAAGGTAGGAGGAAAGCTGCTAACCAAACCAAACCCTACAGAGCTGCACAGCTGGCTGTAGCAAGGGAGCATGTCCTGAACCAAATTAAAACAAAAGGCACGGGCCTTTATGATCCTTTACTTGTACGTACATTTTGTGCTGCCTCCCCCTGTGTCAGACGAACTGAGGATTTGCTAAGTTTCTTAAGAAGTTTTCAGACTTGTCATTCTCCTTAGATTATTTTCACTGGCCTTTCATACTGTTGAAATGATATTTTAAAAGCGGGATAATCCAGTTGGCATCACGCTAAGAAGTACCAGCAGCAATTAAGAATGATAACAATAATAATAACAACAATCTGTTAAGTGTCAGTAGCCACATTTGGTAGCAAGTAAATCCCTGGAGCATTTCAAAAAGTGATCTCTCCACTCTCAGCTGTCTACCTGCCTCATAGATGTTACTCTGGGAAGACTAACAAAGAGGGAAGAAAGACCTCCATCAGATAAACTGGCAAAAGGCAGAACACTAAGTAAAGGCTGGCTGGCACTTGTGCTGCATGGAGAACTGGAGGCCTGTTGGCCAGCAAGATGACTAGCCCGAAAATGTGCATTTCCTGGCTCTTTGTCAGATTCAAGCTACCTTGATTCACTGTTTCTGAGATTTAATTCCTTGCCCTCCTCCTTTACCAATGATTTTTTTTTACTTAAGTAGCTTGTTACATGCATATTCGCCTACTTTCCAAAGAGGTGTTTCTACCAGTCCAGTGGAGTGTGTGGAAGTTTAACATCTGCTTTAACCAAAGGAGCCCAGTGCACTTGGAGCATGGGGATAAGGGAAAAATTAAGATGAGTACCAGGAGACGTTTCCTACGGGTGAGGTCTGGTAGTCTGTGAAATATTCCCCCCTGAGAAGTAGTGGACGCCTCTATGCTATTTTAAAAACCAGACTGGAAAAAGCAGTGAAGAACAGCTTCAAGTTAGCAGTCCTGCTTTGGCTGAGAGTACAGACCCAATGACCTACCACGCTGTCCCTCCTCACCTCCCTCTGCCTGTTGTGACTCTCTGATCGCTTCCCTGAAGAAAACAATGCAAGTTCATCTTCATATGCTCAAAGGACTTGGTGCTGGTAGACGAGAGGCTCAACATGAGCCGTCAGAGTGCACTAGCTGCCCAGAAAGCCAATCGTATCCTGGGCTGCATCAGGAGAAGCGTGGCCAGCAGGTCGAGGGAGGTCATTCTCCCCCTCTACTCCACTCTCGTGAGACCCCACCTGGAGTACTGCATCCAATTCTGGAGCCCCTACTACAAGAGAGATATGGATGTGCTGGAACGTGTCCAGAGAAGGGCCACGAGGATGATCAGAGGGCTGGAGCACCTCTCCTATGAGGACAGACTGAGAGAGGTGGGGTTGTTCAGTCTGGAGAAGAGAAGGCTCCGAGGAGACCTTATTGTGGCCTACCAGGATCTTAAGGGGGCCTACAAGAAAGCTGTTGAGGGACTTTTTAGGATGTTGGGTAACGATAGGACTAGAGGGGATGGATTAAAACTAGAGATGGGTCGATTCAGACTGGATGTTAGGAAGAAGTTGTTCACCATGAGGGTGGTGAGACACTGGAACAGGTTGCCCAGAGAGGTGGTGGAAGCCCCATCCCTGGAAGTTTTTAAGGCCAGGCTGGATGGGGCTCTGAGCAACCTGATCTAGTGGGAGGTGTCCCTGCCCATGGCAGGGGGGTTGGAACTAGATGAGCTTTAAGGTCCCTTCCAACCCTAACAATTCTATGATCTTCAGGACAAGATCTTCTGCCAAGCGTGCTGATGAATTTTGCCAATTTTGCTAATTCCTTACTGCACAGTGAGAGTCATAGCAGGAACCTTGCTTCATAGGAATGATCCCCTCTGGTTTTGATGAGTGTTCATGATTACACATGAGGAAAGTGTTGGATACAGCTGTCCCATCTGCATACACTGTCTTTTTGGGTGCAGTTCAATAAGGGGCGTGGTGGCAACTCATAATTAGGTAAATTCTTGTCCACAGACAGATTCAGGCTGCTAAATACTATCCAGATGTGGAACACCCCAAAGGTATGGAAGTATTTGGATATGGGGTCTTGGATTGGAACTGTCCTTACACTGTGTACAATTGGAATGGTAGATAAGAGAGATATTTCTGAAGGAATTAATAATATATATCACCCATGAGATACTCCTAATATTGTAGGCCCCCTTATAACTGAATTCTTGCTGTTCCGAAGCAAAAGCTGTTCCTAGTCATAGTCAGAACTGAACTCGAACCCTACATACATTGAATCTTTCCTCCAAGTCTCTCTTGAACTTTGGAGAATTTCCAGGTGGGACACAGATCTGCAACAAACTTGACTCCTCTGTTCAGAACTCACTTCCTACCGTGCCAAATAAACCCTGAAAATTAACTGCAAGTCTTCTGAGGCTGTGATCCAACAGTGTGAACTGGTGAAGGAAGAGGGAAGAAACTCAGCAGTACCTCCTATGGGAAAGGACCCAGCTCTCAGGTAGTGATCTCAGGTTGTTGTACCCACATGGACTCCAGCTGCTTGAGCACGAATTCAGGGCTCTTTGTGCTAAAATCAGTGTTTTTGTCAGCTCCTCGGTGGTTAGAGTATAGCTTTGTGTGCTGTGAAGCCTCCTGACTGCAGCATGCAAAAAGCAACTGAGCTGCGTCTCTCAGCTGGATGAGGTCATTTCCATGAGCACACAGCAGGAGTGAAAAACCTCCTGGATGGGACAAGTGTGTTTTACAAATGCTTTGCACTGATGCAATATGGCAATGCAATGCATTTAGGAACAAAGGAGTAGCTACATGGGATGGAGCTTACTGCGTTCCCCACCCTGGACTGATAACAGCTGACTCTCTAACCTGTCCCACTGTGGGAAGGAATAACCTTCATGAAGACGTGTTGAAGTCATTATAACACAATTGCAAATGACTTGTTGGTAGATTATGTTTATTAGATGATAATCTTTAAGGGGGAAAAGAGAGAGGGCACTGGACCAAATCTTCAAAGAGGCTCACATTTCCATATACTCTGGAAACCACTCTGCCTCCCTTGTGCATCCTTGCCATTCCCATCACTGGATTTGAACCAGCTGCAAGATCAATGACTGAGGAAAGTCCAAACACGTGACTTACCCAAATTCCTATGGCCAGTGCTTGGAGCTGATCAGTAACAAGATACAGCGGAGGGAAAGCTGGGTGCACTGCAGTGTAATGTATCTGCATTGCAATAACTCGGGTAGCAGAATATGTCTGACTAGATTGACTGCTACTGGGGAGGAAGAAAACAGCAGAATAAAACCTCTAATTTCCAGCGGTGAGGCCCTTCCCCGTTCCCCAGCATAAATGTCAAGGCAAGCTCTATACACCAAAAGGTTTACTACACGTGCTACGCACACCCTCTTTGCAGACTATGTGCAGATACATTGCCTATAGAGGGTGTCTAAGACCCTAATGAGCATCTCCACTCTTCACAATGAGATTGAAGCTCCCGTGGTGCCAAGTTTGCACTTGGATATGAATTCAGTCTTTTTGGAGACTGATAAACAACTACAGTGCTGCTACAAATAGCCCCAGATTGAAAAGAGACAAGAAGGTTATTGGCATTTCCCCAGAGTCCCACCTGAGAAATAGGAGTGAGGGATTTATTTTTTTTTCCTTTTCATTAGAGTAGTTCTACAGCAGTTAAGCTGTCCTCCTTTCCTGAGGGCACCTTAATTTGTCCTGAATGTAGAAGATCAGCTTTCTGACATTGCAGTGCCCTCATACCACGCCCTGGAAGAAGCAACTGATATCTGTTTTGTGTGGTTTGTTTCTTTTAATCCAAGAGAAACATTCACATGTGCAACGAAGAGTTCCGCTGCAGTGAAGTACTCAGTTCCTTGCTCCTTTCCGTTTTGTACGCTGCCAACCATTTGCATTAGTGAAGACAAACTGAGGAACAGCTGCCTGCCCTTGGGACAGATGGCAGAGAAGGAGAGTCTTCCCAGTTCCCGTGAGCGACTGTTGCGTAGCTTTGCATCGCATGCGACCTGTTATCAGTGGGAATTTGACCTTCCACATCCGAGGCACTCCGATTCAGCCAAACACTTCTTGCAGGGCACCCCCTCCTTGCGGGGCCAGCACGCTGCCCTGCAGCAAGCCTGGCCCTGTGACCCACGCCTGCTGGCAGACATCCATCTGCTGCGCTGCAATCCTCGATCTGCCGAGGACAACGCTCCCTGGTGAGGTTTACCAGCAATTTTCTTCCTATTTTCTCCCTTCTTTCTAAAGAAAGAGGATGCTATTTATTCCCTATGTCTTAGGGAATACGCAGTGTGGACTAAAGGGCCTGCCCTTGGAGGTGCTGCCGAGTCTCTAAGCACTTCGCAGAAGCTAGCTGCACCACCGGAAAGGATCGGGATCCTATTCTGGTCTAAGAAAGCAATGCAATCCCAAAACCTCATCGATCTGGTGGGAAATTCCCATTGCTCCCTGTGGCTCCTCTCTACAGCACCTCCCCAGGCAGGCGTTCAGTGGGACTCCCGCATGCACAGCTACTCCAGCAGCATCTTGAGATCACAGGTTTATGGACAGTTCTACATCTTGGCCTGAGACGTGAAAACAATACAGATCTCCTGGAAACATCCTACGCAGTACAACACTGGGCTGGACTTACCTTGATTGGAGAGTACCACTTCCGAGGAGAGGAAGGCCTGCGCATGTTGTTCGCAAGGTTCCTGGGTTCAGGGAACTCGTATTCCTGTTCTGGCATCTTGACTCTGGCATTCTTGGCTTTCTCTAGCTTAGCGCCTTCTTCTGTGGAGCCCTTTTCTCCCCAGCGCACCTGAAAAGATGGCATCAGGGCATATTACCACAGTAGCTGCTGTAAAGAGTTACATCCCTGCTGTAATAACTAGACCCTCGTTTGTATTTACCCAGTGTCCAAATCCAAGGTGAAGAGCGAGCCACAGGCTGTAAAGCTTATTTCTAGACTAGAGCTCAAACCTTAAACTTCTCCTCCTTTGTGATTTATGAGAAATGTGAGAGTCAGGAAGGTTTTCATAAAAACTGAAAAGATTTCCTTGTAATTTGTATGGCAACATTGCCCCTGTATCCCAGGCATGGGCCAGGATCTTACTGTACTACAAGAAAAAGATGGTCTCAGACTTCAGGAATGTTTGGCTTTCAAATATTCCTATAGAACAACAATCTGGCCTCAGATGGACAAAAAAGCTTAAAGAAGTCTGTGCCTATCTCCTGAGTTTCTTTTTGGGTAAATTGCAGGGGATATCACAGCTCAATTCACAAATAAGATATTCTAATACATGAACTGGTATCTATTTACCTCCATTCGTTTGATGCCGCCAACTCCTCGTCCACCATAATAAGAGGCATCTACTGTTGGCCATTTCTTCTTTGGAAGGCCATCATCATCTTCCTCCTACAAAACAGAAGAAAGGGGTTGCGCTGTTAGGAAGCACGACTAGAGATGGAAAGGAATAAACAGTCACAGGCCAGGTGGTCCTTTGAGCCCGCTAGAGCCAGTGCAATCAAGGTTCTGGTCTCTCACTGGTTATTTTCCAGAGGATGTACACTCATGAAAAGAAAATGTTTCATGATATAAACACCACCACCACTTGAAAGGTACAGTCCAGCTCCAGCAGGAATGCGACTCTTGCCTTTTTTTCCTTTTTAGTTTTTAAGGAGACTCTGTCTTTCATCATCATCATCAAATTCAGGGAAGTAAATTGTTTCCAAGTTGCAAAATCATTGCAGCAACCAGCAAAATGGCACCCAGCATAGCTCAAGAGCGGGGGTCTTCTGGCTGCAAGTCTGGCTGATATGCTAGCCACCAGTGACAGCGGCAGGGACTTAGCTCTTCCCCGTCCCTTCACTGCGATTAGGGTGGGAACAGCTGCTCTGAGGAGCGTTCTCTGACTCATGGCTCCCCACATGCTGGAGGAACCCTCCAGGGCCCAGATAAATCACTGTAGTTCCAATTGGACAGAATCGGGGTAAAGCAAGAAAGCAAGCAGGTCAAATTTGCTCCCGAGTGAAGGCAAATTAGGAGTATGTTCGGAAACAACCCCAGCGTGAATGCCCAACACAGAGATGAGGGGTTTTGAGATGAGCTGGCCAAGTGTAATAGGATGGAAAAGTCTAATGGAAAAGTTACAAGAATGGAATTAGCTCCTATAACGAACTTCTGCCTCTGCTGGGGAAGTCCATGTGGCTTCAGTGATTTTCATGGGCCTATGCCAGCAGGAGTCAGGCCCTGTGTGAGAAATGAGACTTAAACTCTCTACAGATTGGATGTGTTCTACCCTTACGTAGTGCAGGCCACAACCCTGGCCTTCACGATGATGTTCACATATCACCAAATTAACAAATCAAGAAAATCTCCTTAAGTTTATTTAAAATGAGTCTAGCTAAGGTTCTATACATTCCATATTCTTTGTTGCACTATATAACAACTCCACATGTGCTCTGACCTACATAGTGCCTTTCCCTTTAATTTCTACAGTTCAGGCTGTGAACTGGCAAAGCAGAAAAGCAGAGTTCATCAAAAACGTGAAGTATTTCCTGTGAAAAATGTGGAGAGAAATGAAAAATGGTCCCTCTCTTTTTTCTTTCTTTAATTTTTCACAGAGATTTGGCAAAACTCCAAAACATAGGAGCCTTCCAAAACTGGAAAAGCCAAAAATACTTTGAAATTGAACTCCCCAGTAGGAAAACTGAAAAAACGGGGGGAAAAAAATCCAAGACAAACTATGCTTTTCATGTCAAACAAAAACATTGTTGTTTTTCCAAATACAAATAAATTCGGCTGCAAAATTTGTTCTGATCTAAAGGAAGAGTGAACAATTGAGTCATAAATACAAGGTTCCTCTCCTTCATAGCTGACCTCTTTCTCTCCCTGGTTAGAGCGGCTGAGGCTCTTTGCTGCAACCTAAGAACTTAATATCTCCGCATGAAGTTTTCCATGAGGACTTTTTTAAAAAATTGGAATCAGAGCCATCTAAATATTTTCCTTCAGCAATTCTCTTTCTCTCTCTCTTCAGTTTAGCACAGACTGGACTTCTCACAACAGGAAATACCAAGGTTTAGGAAATCTTCCCCACAAGCCCTTAAAAGCCCTGCGAGTCACTTCAGTCTAAGACAGGAGTGTTTCTGCCAGAACAACAGAAACAGCACACGCACAAAAAGACAACAGCGGACACTTGAAAAACAAAGGAGTCACAAGCTTCCTTCAGGATGAGTCTGTTTACATGTTTTGAAGGGCGCAGGAGGTTTTGCAACACAAGCAAAAAAAAACCCAACCAGCCCCACCAGTGATGTCCTACACACTTGGCAAATACGCTCACAACACACGTGAGTAGCCAGAGGAAAGCAACTGGAAACGCGGGGGTCGGGGTAGGAGACCGCAGGAAAACGAGAAGGAAGAAGCGCACAACCCCCGCGTCCAGCATCCCAGCTCACTGCCACATTCACAAGATCTGAGCCAGTAAAACAGGGCTGAATTCTCACATCCTGACTCAGTTACGCCCGTATTTTTCTACACTTAGCTACTATGGGGGTTTTGCCTGAAGAAGAACTGCATAAGGAATGTCAGCTCTGACACAGCAGCAGTATAAAAAAACAACCCCGGAAAACTCAAGTGCATTTAAGGATGGTGGAAATTGACTGTACAGAACTTGGCATCTTTCCACCCCCAAAATCTGCTTTAGATGGAGCTAGAGTTTCTTTTAAAAAATAAGAAGCAGGACAGAGCTACATTTCACGGTCAGAGATCCAGATTCGTAACTGCTGGATTTCAGAAAACAACGATCCGTGTTTATCTCCGAGTCCATGCCGGGCTCTGGATACTTTGACCCTGACCTGAGGGAACCTCATCTGTGGGTAACGCGAGGATAATTCAGGCTCCGCTAGGCGTATCTGAACCACTCAGGGCGAGAATTCAAACTGAATTTGGCCAGATATAAAAAAAGTTTGGACAACCGACCCCTCTCCCTGCCCTTATAATTGTTTTCACAATTGTCTCTGCAATGCCTGAATCTTGTCAGAATTCAGCATTTACAGAGAGCTCTGCCTGCACCAGGCGCTGCAAGACATGGGACAATCATTCCTCCGAGTTAAGACATGTTACCATCGAATTTTACAGCTGAGGAAGCACGGAGGTGAATACACTGTCCTCAAGGCTCCTGGCCCCTTACTGCCTCTTTTTTTTCTCCCAAGGCCAGGCTCATTTCCAAATTGCATGGCCACCTCTCAGACGCAGAGGCGTTGCCACACTTTGAGGACACCTTGCTCGGTTCTCAAGAAATATTTCCTCCCTGCTGCGGCAGGTTTTGCTTGTTACATTATGCTCTGCTAGGCGTCTAAATCGCAACTGCACAAACTCTGCCTGCTCTTAATCGTTCCTGAGCAGTTTTGCAAGAACATTGCCTTGGTTTCTCTCGTAACTTTGCCTGTCACTGGCCCAAGCCTGCAAACTGTTGTCACAAAGCACTCCCAGGTCACAAGAGCACCTAAGATGCTCTTCTGGTGCTCTACTAAGGAGCAGGCTGAAGAAAGAGCTCAACTCTCATGAGGCACCAAAAAATTCACATACGACCTTATCCTCAAGGCATAAATGCTTAGAAAACCAGCCTTTGCTGGTCGTACTGATCACAGAAACTCCTAGTTTATCTAGGGTATAGATTCTTAAAGGCCCTGCCTGAAGTTACCTCCTCCAAGCGCAAAGTGGTGCATGCGCACGCTTAAGAGAGCCCCCGTTTTGATGAAGAAAGAATGTCGAGTTATTCATACTCTCTAGCTCACACACTGAGCTATGGGGAAGATGAAGTGAGGTCTTATAAGGTCATGGGAATTAACACTAGTGCTCCCATTGCAACTGTGATGTGATTAAACCCAGCTTTCGCAGCCTCTCTGCTAACAGAGTTTGCTTTCCTGGGACTGTCTAGATATTTCACATGAAATTTGGCTATTACACCTTCATGGTGTAATACCTACACCTCATCTGTTGCCAGAAACATCCCAAATCTTTTTCTTCTAAATGCTTGTCTCTTGAAAGGTTCCTTTTCTCCTCCTCCTGTATTTCCGCAGCTCACTGTAGAAGGGGAGTAAAGGGGAAGGAAAAGAGCTGGCATACCACTGTGACCTGGCTTTATTTCAGGAATAACAGAATACATTTCCTGCCTTGGTGTCTACAAAAAACTTCTATCAGATCCTTTCTCTGGAGCTTACTTTGTTACCTCCCCAGCAAGGTTTTTCAGGAAGAGATGGGGAAACAATTTGGAAAAGATTAATAAACACCAGTAAGTGAGGGTGCAAGCAGCGCCCCAAGCAGGTGAATCCCTCTTAGCCATTCTCTGGCCTTATGCATGTTCAGTGGTGGGAGAAAGAGATTAGTTCACAAAAATCAAACTGGTTCAAGCCAAACAGGTGGTTTCATCTGTTGGCTTAACAGTAACTGCCATGCAGTGAGTTAAATTCCTCCTTTTCACGCTGGCCTCCCATGACAGTGATAATTACCTTCAGCATCTCATGACTGTGCTGCTGAATGGTCCTTTCTCTCCACGACTTTCTTGTGTGTGCTTGCTTTGGTGTATGTGGGTAAGACGACAACAGACATAAGAATTATCCAATTACAGGCTGGTTGGTGGCTTGGCTCTGGTGCCATGCCAGGGGTGACTGCGGAACTCGGGTGATAGAAGAACATGGAAAAAATGGGTCTGAGTGATGAGGAAAGGGCACGCTCTGGTCATCCGGTAATCTGCCTGGTTCTGCCAGATTTCAGGGAACTCTCCCTGAATCCCTTCTGCAGGAGAAAGTGCTGCCATGACAGAAAACGAAGATACAGATGCGTATTTTAGCATTGCCTAGTCTCTGTTTATAGGGCAAGGAAGCAATGAGAAGAGAGGGTGCCCCTTGGGTATACTCCGGAGGGCTCCAGCTTATGCCCTTTGACTGCAGTCAGAGTCTGTCCTTCCACGGGACTGACTAGCTGCAGACCTCTGGCAGGGGTCAGGGAGTGCACAGGAGATTGTTGGAAGCTACAGAGCCCTGCAGGTTGGGGTTGTTTGATGTAGAAGATGGGTTACTATAGTGAGAGCCAGCTTCAGCCTCATGGTAAGCTCCTGGTCTGAGTTCAGTAAGAGACATTCCAATAAGCCCAGCCTGAAGGTGATGGGCCGCATGAATAAAAGCAGCTGTGTCTTCCTCCAGCAGGGATAGAAAAAGCCTTCCTGTCCACTGGAGGTAGAAGAATGTGGTTTTGATCCACCATCAATGACTAATCACAGGCCAGAAAGGTGCTCACTGGCTCCTCGAGGCATTCACCTCTTCCGATTGGCATTAACTCAGTCTTTCCTGGCTGTAAGTAAAACCATCTGTCCTTCATCTGGGCTTAACCTCCTCCAGGATCCCGTGCTGTTCTGAGGAGCACAGCGGTAAGTTGACGACATTTGCAATTTCTGAATGAATTAATTGGAAGTTTCTAGCCAATAATGATTTCCTTCACCAACAGTGAGCGTGTCTCCAATATGTCTCTAAAGGCCTTTAAAGCAGAGTTCAATAAAACCTTTGGCGGGTTTGACAGCAATGCTACTTTCCCTTCATTGTTACAGTATAATGCATTCTCCTTGCAACGCAAAGACATATGGGCCTCGGCTCCCAAATCTGCTGATGCAAGAATTCCTCTTAGCTTTTTTTTTTGCCAAGATTTTTTGGGAGAAGAAAAAAATCGTACTGCAACTGTAACGCTGCTGCTTAAGGGATTAGCGCTCTTTCACGCTGGAGACGAGCAGTTGCTAGGTTTTCTGCAAGGGAGAAAGCTATCTGCAACAACTAAGAAAAACTGGATTGCAGAATATCAACTCCACCTTCTATTTGTTTTCAGCAAAGTAGAAAATCTGGAGTGTCCAACCTTCTGTGAAAACATCATACTCCTGCCAATCCCGTTCTGTGGACCAGGCTCTATAAGAGTAAATGGCACCAATAAAATGCATCTTTTCAGAACTTCTGCTATTTTTCCACTAGCGGGAAGCTCTTCTGTCGGGGAAAAAAATGCACAGTACAAGTCATAGCTTCAAGCTTTACTCATTTTTGAGTGCTGCTCTGATGCTATACGGTTTCTTAAACAGTATAAACTATATTTTCCTTGCTAAGACACCTTTGGCTGCTAATTGTATAAGATGTTGTATAATCGTGTAAGATGGCTGTAGGATAACCGAGTATTGAGCTTAGGGGGATGTGCTCTGGTGGAAAGTACGTGTGAAATGATACCACCGCCCCAGTCCCTACGATGCTGGCACATTGTTGTAACCAAAGCCTCCCCAAGCCCAGGGTCCCGAAACAGTACGAATAATAGCCAAAAGATTGCACAGCTCTCCTCTTGCATTCACGGGGAAGCAGGTAAACTACAGGCACAAGATGAACGCGATTTTTCAAGCACCGCGCAGGGCCCTCCTCTGGGTACAACCAAAGCGCAGACAAGTCTGCGTTTAAAGCTGTCATCCACAGGGATCAAGCCTGAGAGCAGGCAGAACAACCTTCTGCTTTTGTACGAGGAGGATTTACCCCCCGTTATCCACAGTACAAGACCAGGTTAGTTTAAAATAAAAAGCCAGTGGCAAATACATTGCTAAAGGGAAATTGTGAAACGGACAGATGAATTGAGGACTCTTACATCCAAAGAACTGCACAGACTGTTCCTCTCTGTCAGAGTAAGGGCCAAGAGAAAATATAACAAGTCCAGAAATATCTTTACACCAGCTTAACTAAACTTAACCTGAGGTAAATAGAACTGGTCTGGCAAATATAACTAGTTTATTTTGCAGCAACTGATCTGCTTTGCAGCACTTACTGGTTTGATAAAAGTCTCCCTTATATGTGAAGCACACTTTCCCTCTTAGCACAGAGATGTAATTTCCCCTTCCAGTCCTTGGCCAGTGAGCCAGCATTCCAGAATGATGTATTTCAATTAATTTCAGCAATTGAATCCTTTGGCTTGGAGGAATGTGCGATGCAAAACAGAGCACGTGCAATTTTAAGTTAATATTTTCCTTTTCATTCAAGAGGATAGAAGCTAACAAAGCTAGGGGGTTTACACAGAAATGTCTACTTAGGAAAATAGGCCAGATGCCCGTGTATAGAGCCATGGGGAGCACTGGATCCCTTGGGTCCAGGAACGTTCAGATTTGGAGTTTTGCCTCTGGCTTGTTTTGAAGCGACACCAAGATGGAGGTTCTAGTACTGGCCTTGGCTTCAGCTGCCCTCAACTATTTCTCTGCGCTCAGTGCAGGCAGAAGGTAGGTTGGATCCCACCTCGGAATTGTGGCAGAGGACTGAGCCTTAAAGGCGTCCGCCTGCCTTGGCACAGAGAACGCTCACTGGGCCGGACTGTACGGAGACCACAGAGAGGATCATTTCAGCAAGCTTTTCCATTTGCAAGCTGAAGCAGGCAATGAATTTGTCTCCAGATGCAATAAGCAAGGCGAACTAACCAACCAAATCACTCTGAGCACAGATCTAAGTCTTCTCTTACTTGCATAGTTAAGAGGAACTGATCCAAATCCCAGTGAAGTCAATGGAAAAACTCCCATCGACATCAATGCGCCCTGAACACAGCCCAGTGACTTTTCAATTAAATCCCACGTGCAAAACAGTGAAAGCAAAGAAGGGACTCATTGCGTGCTGAAAGCAGGACACAGGAAGAGAGAGATGAAAAACAGGGCATATTTCTGGGGACAATCTACTAATTCAGTAATGGTGACATCGCTTTAAACCATTTGTTGCTAGATTCATCTAAAAAGAGCAAGCAGAATTAAGCTGAAGGTTTTAATGTCGCTTTATCATTTCTCTGCATTAAAACTTCCCTGGCTAGCGCAGCTCTTCTGATACCAAGATGATTTTGCCGGGGTTTTACATCTGCTCAGAATATGTCCCGCTGACTTCGGACACATTGCAAAGACTGGGGGCTGCCTGTGTTCACAGCAACCGTAGTCCAAGGGATCAGCATCGTAAGTTACCGCTCAGCTGCCAAGATCTGCTGTATACGCTAAACCATCAAAATCATTACCGTGCTGTTCCAGGAAGGCAGTTAAGCACATGTTTAGGTTCCATTAACTTCAAAGTTAAACATACACTTAAGAATTGTCTTTTTTGTGAACCACAGCCTAACTCCGGCGTGCTGTTCTGACCGAGTGGAAGTACTGCCTGCCGCTGTTCTCCTTCCCTACCTGCTCCGTGGAGGTATTGTATATATAGACCTACGGTCACTCCTAAATAAATAAAAGCACATCTCTACCTCTGTAGAAAGCAAAGTGAGCACAGTGAAACACACGTGGCAGACATCAGCTACAAAGCCCCCAGTTTAGCTAAACCACTTTAGGTTTAGCTTTAAGGCTAGAGCTGAGCACAAAGGTTTAAAAGGTCCATACTCTGCCAGGCAGCAGAACTCTTGCGAGGAGACTGAACAAAATCTTGTCCTAAACATTGAGGAAACCAGGTTGTCAGTGTTACTCACCTCGCTGTCTTCTGCAGGAGGTGGGGGGGGCTCTTTGATGATCTAGAAGATTCAAAGAGAAACAGAAGAGTAAATCCATACTTTGTTCTTTAGCACAATTCAAATGTCACTTAAAGAAAATCCCAAACAACAAAAAACCCAGGATATGCCACTGCGAACATCTCTGAACTTCACTGCAATACTGCATGATTACAGGGTGGCTGCGTGCGCTACTGGTGTCACCGTCCCTGAGAGCAAGAGGGGAAACAGGAGGTGTCCCAAAGCCCTGCCATATAGACGTTTCCTGATTACAGCTCCAGACTCATGTTGCTCATTAGGTGACCCCTGTCCTAGGTGAGGTAACAGCAAAGTCATACGTCCTTGATTCTCCAGCCTCCTAACCCCCGTAGGAGGCGTAGTCAGCGCTGGCTCTAAGCAACACTGATAGCAATCACTGTTTCACCTGAACAACCACGCTAAAATCAGCGTCTCCTTCTACTGGCCACTGCACACGTGTCCAGAACCTGCCTTAAATAATTTGCAGCCTGAACAAAGACGGAAAAGTGAAACCGAGGTGGAGCAAAATGCCCTGGAGACATTGCAAAGCAGTCATAAACCCCCAGCCTCTGTCTCCCAGACTCGTACTTCATTCTGAAAGGCTGTGTCACCTCATGCTCTCATGAAAAATGCTTTTCACATTATCAGGCTAATATAGTTCACTCTCATAAGTTTAAAAAAAAATATATAAAAATACATATACATTTGAGGCTCTCCCAGGATCTGTAATGAAGCAAGCAGGGTGAGGTTTTAGACCGGTCCAGGATATTCTCCATAGAAACAATTTAAGTTTATGTAGGCGTGAGGCTATTATTTCATGCAAAAAGTTTGCATCTAGGGTTCGGCAGGCAGTTGGCTATTATCACAGCCCTCCACTCCAAAAGCAACAGAAAGCCTTCCAAAGGGAAAGCAGTTGCATACAGGCACGTCAAATCTCTCTCCCTTACACAAGACGCGCCCCAGTGCACAGCCATTGCAGTCAACAGATTGAATCCAGCCAGCAACGTCGATGCAATTGCCCCAGGAATGGGTTTTCTCCAGTAGTTTTAAGTCCACCTGGATGAGGCAGCTCTTTCTTTACACACCGGGCCATGAGTCAGATGGTTTAAGAGTGCTGGAGTGCCCGTGGAGATAGTGCCCAGTATCCTCAGCTCCTCCCAGGACTGGGTATTAGGTGTAGAGGCTGCCCAGCATGGGGTACAGATGTGTAAGCTTAAAAATTAAAAATCACAGTCCCCCACAATAACAGCTTGGCTGTTTAAGTGCAGAAAGGGAAAATGACAATCACATTAAAGGCCCTGAAGATATAAATATTTACAACAATTCCTCTCACTCGTGTTTTTCCTTCTCTGATGAGCTCACTGTTTTTATTTTCCTCTGCAAACCCCGAGTCATGCAATGTGGCCATTAATGAAGAGCACGTGCCTCTGGCAAGGGAGGAGATCGGGGCTGGATCAGTCCTTTGTTTGTATCTCAGCTCAGAGCAGTGATGGTTGTAGAGCCCTGCCGCTACCTGCTCTTGGGCAACAGGGCTTTTTTTTGGTGGCCTACAGTGCCCTATGGGGAACTTCTCCTAAAGAATCTTTGTGCTTTAGGAATCAACATTGAATCTTTGTTTATATGCACAGAAGCACAAAGCGCATGTGGGATCACAGAATGGTTAGAGTTGGAAGGGACCTCAAAGATGACCTAATTCCACACACCCCCTGCCCTGGGCAGGGACACCTCCCACCAGCCCAGGTTGCTCCAAGCCCCGGCCAACCTGGCCTTGAACCCCTCCAGGGATGGGGCAGCCACAGCTTCCCTGGGCAACCTGGGCGAGGGGCTCACCACCCTCACAGCAAACAATTTCTTCCCCAGATCTCATCTCAATCTCCCCTCTGTCAGTGTAAAACCCTTCCCCCTCGTCCCATGGCTCCCCTCCCTGCTCCAGAGTCCCTCCCCAGCTTTCCTGGAGCCCCTTTAGGGGCTGGAAGGGGCTCCAAGGTCTCCCCGGAGCCTTCTCTTCTCCAGGCTGAACCCCCCCAACTCTCTCAGCCTGTCCTCACAGCAGAGGGGCTCTAACCCTCTGTTCATCTTCATGGCCTCCCTCTGGACCCGGTCCAACAGGTCCATGTCCTGGCCGTGGTCCATATCCTAAGCATGGAAGCATGAAATGACATTTGAGGAGCGTGGCAGGTGCACCCATTGCCCTGCTCACAACATCAGTCGTTCTGACACAGCAGAACCATGGCTCAGGCTGTGGCTGTAAAGCCACCGACCACATTAGGAAGAAAGGAAGGGAGATGCCCCAGAGGAGCTCAGGCTGAGCAGCAGAGCTGGTGAGCATCTGATACAGCTTCCATCTCTGCACAACTTGCAATTCCTAGCTCGTGCTTGCAGCTCTGGGGGATACCAGTGCTTTCCTCGATGATGAAAAGTGGATGAAAAGTTGTCTGCATCAGAGTACTGCTCTGTGGAAAGGAAACCGTGGGTATCAGCACGGTTTACTCAAGCGCTGCTCCTTGGTTTAAGATGGAGAGAACATAATCTCTTATGTGTCTCTTGACACAATAAAAACTGACAAAGCGTATACAATGCACCAAAATGCACAGAAGACTTTTCTAGCCACGTTTTCAGATATGTTTTGGATGGTGTGAGGGGTGACGCCTGTCAGCAGACCTCCTTTTGAACCAAAGCCCTAATCCAAACCCACTGGATGTTGAGAAATTTCAGATATGTGATCCAAAGTATACCTACTGGAAGTGGTCTTATTCCCTCCTCTAACACTATTATGGTGGAACATCATGGGTTTCAGTGGAGTTTCTCTCATTTGCATTGGCGTGAAACATCAGAATAATCTGTCCAACATATTTGGTCCAGCTAAGCATTCAAACACAATTTCTCAGCCAGTATCACTAGAAACTTTTGAGATTACAGACTTGGAAATGAAAAGATGGCTGTGTTTTTCGTACATTTGCATTCCTTCTCATAACATACGCACACACAAACTAACTGATTCCTATAAACAGATTAAGTTTTTTCTATCACAGTCAAAGAGGAGAAAAAAAAAAAAAAGACATTCTGTCCCTTTTTAAGTGCTACACACTTCTAAGAGCAACTGAACACCCCATAAGTTGGCAACATAGATGATTGGTTAGTTTGGACAAGTCCAGAGATGGGGAGAGTTTAGTCTTTGCCTTTGAGCCTGTATGAATTCTCAAAGTCTAAGCCTTACAAAAAAATACATTTTCTGTCTCACTGCCCAGGTCTGGAAAGTTCTGGTCTACAAAATGTACGAATCTTTTCCTTCTCCCTTTCAGATTCTTATAGTCACAGCCATATGTGCACAAGACCCTCCCTCTGGGGTTCCGGAGGCCGTCAAGCAAATGGGATCTTTGTGCCACCTCACGCAAGCGAGCAAAGCAAACGCCAAGTGGGAATAACAGGGTCCCTGAGCTGAAAAGCAGTGCCTTACACCTGCTCGCTTTGCCCAAATAGAAACAATTACTCAAATTTAAGAAAGAAAATGCCATTACAGGCAACCCAGCGAGGATACAGCCCACACTGGCAGAGAAGACTCGAGTCCGCCACGTTTTGTTCTGGGCTGCACCTCTCGCCTTCTCTCTGCCTTGCCAGATGACACACATGGACCTGCTGAACACAATCAGCTGGGAGCACGCTTGGCCAAGCAAAATGCTTCGGCTCGTTTAGCTTGGCAAGGCTGAAGTGTTTGTTCATGTGTGCTGCAATTGTTTTGATAACCTCGAGCCATTTCTGTGATTGCTGCTGCAAAGCTGTATCTCCTGTCCCTGTGTTTGAAAGAAGAAAAATATGATCGCTCAGCAACCATATTTGCTCTCTAGGTGAGGAATACCTGAGGGTTTCTAGATCATCGCCGTGCTATAAAAACCTTTCAATGCAGTCTTTTGTTTTCAAGTAGTAAAGGCCTGTGGGATGGAGAGGTGGCCATTGGGTTTTCTCGGCAGAGGAAGGAATTTCAAGGGTGGTTGTCAGCACTTCTACACCCTTAGCTGTGAAAATTCAGGACAGTAAAGCAATTCTTTGCCTTTCTCTTGCCTTTCATCACAGATCTCAACGTGCATTTGACAGACACAGGTCTCCATTAGCTGACCTACCCTGATGTCACAGATGCAAGGAGAAGCAGCTGATTCTGATGAATAACCCAGCGTAAAAGCAGAGGAACGCCATTAGCCACCTCCTAGCAGTTTAATAGCATTGGAGAGGCCTGGTATTCTGTTGCTCGAAATTCCTGTAGCCATTCAGGCATAAGAAAGCACATGTTGAATCCAAAGTTTGCATATTCCAGGAATGTGTCTAGGATGTCTTCCATCTTGGGAGACCAGAAAACTCCACCAGTTTACGGTGTCAAGCAAGCACTTATCATATACAGCTCCCTGGAGTTCTATATGGTAAGTTGGGGCAATCTATTTCTTGTCAGTGAAGTGTATCTGCATTAAGATGGAACAGACCATCATTTAAAGTGAGGGCAACATGAGAAAACAGTACAAAATAAGAAAGAAAGGACATCACCTCTAACTAGGACTAAAATTTGGGAAGGGAGCATGCACTTAACTGAGCAGAGTTTTTGTCCTTATTTACCTTCTGGAAAATACAGAATATGTATTTTTGCTATCCTAATAGGCAGGGCTGGGGTTTTTTTTACAGCATTAAATATGACACATCTGACCCATCTATTTTTTTTCCTTATGTATTTATAGTTTTGACCTCCTCGAAGTCCTGTGATAGAGTTTCATAGTTTAGTTATGAGTCGGATAAAGGAACATTTCCTTTTAATTTGTTTCATATCTGCTGTGTTTAAGTACCCTTTAAATCCCTGGAGATTTGGTCTATGCTTCAAAGTTTCTAATACAAACAGAAGCCTGTCCTTATTTCTTCATCTGCAATACAATACATTCCTCTTCCTGCACACCCTAGTAAGAGGTAAATGAAGCCCAATAGGAAAGCTAACTCACACTTTTAAGTTAACCTCTCTTGTCAGTCTGGAAGCAGATCCAGGAATCTCAATTTTAACTCATTAAAACTAGGAGACAAGGCTGTTTCACACCTAAGACTTCAAGCTGCCGTGCACAAACCACATTCAATAGCACAAGTCAAAATCATCTACCTATGAAAAGACATGGCATCATGGAGGGAAAAAAAAAGCCCCGCATTTGGCTAACTCTTGTTCAGTTTGCAACTGAACGGGGCTGACATGCAGCTCTCCAGGGAATGCACGAAAAAAAATGTAGCACCTGCAAAGGTCATTCCTTCTCCTACGCTATTTCATAGAATCGTAGAATCATAGGGTTGGAAGGGACTTCTGGAGATCTTCTCCTCCAATCCCCCGGCCAGAGCAGGGTCACCCAGAGCAGGTGGCACAGGAACGCCTCCAGGTGGGTTTGGGATGTCTCCAGAGACGAAGACTCCCCCACCTCTCTGGGCAGCCTGTGCCAGGGCTCTGCCACCCTCACAGCAAAGAAGTTCCTCCTCACATTTAGGTGGAACTTCCCACGGTCAAGTTTGTGCCCGTTACCCCTTGTCCTGTCCCCAGGCACCATTGAAAAGAGCCTGGCCCCGTCCTCCTGACAGCCCCCTTGAAGTATTTATCAGCGTTGATAAGATCCCCCCT
Source organism: Rissa tridactyla (assembly GCF_028500815.1). NCBI lineage: Eukaryota > Metazoa > Chordata > Aves > Charadriiformes > Laridae > Rissa > Rissa tridactyla. Next base: position 2,699,627 of record NC_071485.1, read on the forward strand.
CTGTCGTCTTTTTTCCAGACTGAAGAGCCCCAAATCCCTCAGCCTTTTTTCATCAGAGAGATGTTCCAGTACCCTCATCCTCTTGGTGGCCCTTTGCTGTCCCCTCTCCAGCAGTTCCCTGTCCTTCTGGAACCGGGGAGCCCAGAACTGGACCCAGTGCTCCAGATGGGGCCTCCCCAGGGCAGGGCAGAGCAGAGGGGGAGGATGACCTCCCTCCACCTGCTGGCCACGCTCTTCTGGATGCCCCCCAGGATGCCATTGGCCTTCTTGGCCACCAGGGCCCATCGCTGGCTCACGGTCATCCTGTTGTCCCCCAGGACTCCCAGGTCTCTCTCCACAGAGCTGCTCTCCAGCAGGTCACCCCCAACCTGTCCTGGTGTGGGGGGTATTTCAGTGGTCAGAGTCACTGGGGTTTCCTCCAGGCGTCTGTCACACTTTCTTTGGAAGACTATATAAATTAAATTCATTTTCTGGCCTAAAGGAAAACACCATAGCTACCTTCAGCTACATGCTCTTACTCTTGCTCTTACTCACTGATTGCTAGTGAATTACCTGGTTAAGTAAGACCAAAAGTATGTCCCAAAGACCTATTTCTCTTTAGCAGGGCTGAGCCAGCTTTCTTCGGAGGAGGTGAGAGGCAGCCAGGGAAAAACCAAAGGAAGAAGTCCTTTTTATTGAGTTAATTACTTCCCACACAGAACTGGGGCAAAGAACAACAGTGCCTCCTCTGTGTTAGTAGCTCCTGTGGCCTGGAGCAAAGGGTGGTGGAGCTGGTCAGGATTAATATGACTGGCCTTTGGATCTGGCCTTAAGGAAATGCATTAGCAAGTAAAATGGTTTGGAAATCTGAAGTCTAGGCATATCATCTAAAGGCAAACACTACCTTCCTAACTTTCAGAGGCAATGCTTAGTGCTTTCCAAAAAGGCAGCTCCATGCAGATCTTTCAGTTTGGACACCCCAGAACTGAAGGACACTTTGGAGAATTTGGCTTTAACTTTTTGGCAAGGACACATCACAGCAGCACGTCAAAGCACCCTAGTTCAGTGCCTGGCACACGCGCTGTTCTATCAACCCCAGGCAAAATGCCTCTCCTACGCTGTTTTCAGGATCCATGCCAGCCTGCTTAAAGACTGACAGCTATAGAGCATTATATCTACATCTAAACCATCCTGGTCTGACTGACGGGAGGCTGAGAGGAACATAGAACTGCTGTGGGTACGCTGGATGATTAATAAGACTCTCTTTATCCTCCTGCTGCCCTTTGTGCACAGCAATTGCAAAGTCAGGTTCTGTTATTTACACCACTTTAAACCTACAGTAACAGCGCTACCTCCAACTGTTTGGGATCGACTGCTAGAAATGAAGACACCCGTTTGTGGCAGCATGCATGGATTCAGAGCCTGGATTTTTACACACCACCTCCAGCTCCAATAAATTCAGTGAAACTCTACCACACTGTACTACGGCAGCGCTTGCCTCAATAGCTCAGATCCAAATCGAAGGTAGGGACTGCAGGGTCCACAAGCAATTTCTGCCTGCACGTTTGTGTCTCTTTCTCTTGGTTTGTCTCAATAATGTTTCCGATGAATCACGACCCTGCGCTCCCTTCTCACAGAATCATCATAACTGCAGAAAAACTGTGCCTCGCGCACGTGGGAGCAGGTGGGAATCAGAATATGTGGACCCTTGTAAGTCATCTCCATCAAGCATCATGCACCATCTAATTATATGACTCTTCAGGGTTGCTGTAGAGTCTATCCATTTCCTCCCCTCCTCTTCCTCCAGTTTAGCCATGATTTTCATGTGGTTTTAATATATATTTTCCGTATTTTCTCCATCCAGCTTTTTTGTTTCCAAAACTTCTGGTCAGCTGCAGTACAGCCTGAAAGCCAAACAAATTGCTGGGTTCTTCCATGCTTCCTTCCAGAAAGCAGCTTTAAAGTTAAAACTGGTGTTAGATGCTTAAATACCAACACCTCATTTATATTCCAGCCACACCCCTGTATTTTAAAAGCTGCAGTATAAAGATGGGTAAGATGGCGCATATATTCTAAGCAGGCAATTAACACAGACCAGCTTCTCGTGCCCTCCTCCCTCGGGCCACGCTGTATGGACACATAAGGGAGGCAAAGACTCATGTTTACCTCATAAAATTGTAATGTAAAAATGTGATGGACCAGCATGTGGGAAATGCTTTGAGTTTCGGCTGCACCAGGGAGATATTTCCACTCATATCCTCTGCGTTTTATCCCCTGGACTGCCCTAGCCAAGGCTCAGCCCGAGGCTCGGGGCAGGCTGACCGTAGCCACTCCTTCGGCCACGCCAGGGCTAACCTTCCGTGTGGATCCTGTTCAGGTGCAAAGCCCAAACACAACTGCCCCAGCCCGCCAGTTTTAAGTGTCTGTGGGAGACACTCGCTCGGTGTGGGGCTGCATATTGGCACAGGGAAACTGCCCCAGCACAGACAAGCCTTCCAGCTATCGTATTAATCACGCCTTCACTATACGTCCAAAACACTTTGACCAGCCCCATTTCCAAGACTATCTTGGAGGCTTATTATCTATTTGGCTTACATCTATACTAAAATCTATTTGGTTTACATCAATATTAAACCCAAGCCTTACGTTGGCCTCCTGCCCAGAACAATTTCACCCTTGGGCACCTAAATAGCCTCTTGCAAACACGGTTACTACTATGATCACTTGGACTCCCTCAGGTTATGCAGTGTTCAGGAAAGAGAAGGACTGGGAAGACAACAACAAAACCCACTAGCATCAACGAGACCAGGATCTGGCACCTGCTGATGTTTTGCAGATACGTTCTGCCCGGGAAAAGCAGGGTCGTCCTGCTACACGTGTCTTTGTATGTGCCATCATCCTTCCACCGTGTACAGTGCTGGGGATATTCGCTTAGCAGAATTATCTGCCTTTGTTTTCTGCTGTTGCTGGATAAACATCCTTGAAACCTTTTGAAAGGTTAGCACCTGGCCCCCATGCTTTTGTAATATTCCCCCACAGACATCAAGGGAAAATTTGCCTGTGCTGGTATCAGGCACAGCAAAAACCTAATTATTGTTCTGATCCACTGAGCAACAATTGCATCTACTGTAAACTGAATGGTAAATTCCAGACTTCATCCCAGAATACTTCTGAGACCAATAAACTTGGATACACTTGGCAACAGCATTTCTTTATGGGTGCGTGCCAAGGAGACACTGGGTTCCAGATAAATCTCCGGAGTAAGTCTATTGACTTCAGTCCATTTACTCCAGGGATGAAGCTGGCTTGGTGTCTTTCCTGAAGAACTGCTGGATAATAATGATTCCTATTTAATTAAAAAGCACGCCAAGAGGAATTTCAGGGTTTAGAAATGTGCTTGTCACTCAGAAACAAATTTATACTTGGTAAGAAAAGAGTTTGTTGTGCTTTTTTCTTTTTGCCTGGACACATACAGCATTATCTCCGAAATGTCCCTGGGCTCGAATCCACAGCAGTGTCTCTGGGTCTGCGGTTTGATTGTTAGAGGTTATTGCTTGCCTGCCTCTCTTGTCTGTTGTGCAAGCCAGTTCCTCTGCCCTTAATTCACTCTGTGCTTCTGGCAACACTGCATTCCTTAGCGTGCCATTACCAAACTAGCAAATAAGCACTGCTCTGCTCTCTTTCTCCCTGCCCGAAGCGAAACAGGCTGGGTACGCCTCTCTGGATTTATCTTTAATTTTACAGAACCTTTGGGTAAGCAATACCCAGTGAGGTATCATAGCTGCTGATCTACTGTCAAGCATACCAGACTGCCATCCCAGAGAGACAGAAGAGATTTCATACAGGTTCTCGAATTAAAATCTTTCCAGCAAGTAGAGGGACGTGTTTGACTTACATTTGGAAAATATCAGTGAGATAGGCCCCGCTTGGAGACCTTGCTAGGAGGGAATGTGGGAGGTAAAGGAGAGAGAGGGTGAGGAAAAGCTTTTATCTGCAACAAATTTTTTAAGTACAGAATTTAAATCTGGAAAATATTATACTTATGAAGTTTCATGTGGACAAGAGACTCCCTATCTCTGCTGTACTCGCCTTGCTTATCTGGACTGTATTTCTCACACTTCAAGAACGCTGTTGTACGACCACTATCCTCATGTCATTCCACTGCAGCAGACCCATACCACCCTCACAATGCATAGCTCCATATTCCCTTTACTCCGTGACGTACTGCTTTTCTTTAGGCCGTTTTCCTATCAGCTTCATTGTTCTCCTGTGACAGAACCTTGAAATGGCAACGTCACTCAGAGCCATTCCTCTCTATCGCCTCAATTCTCCACCAAATCCCAGCGTAAACAACTGTACGGGGCACATCTCCATTGACTTCCATGCAGATGCACCAGCAAAGGAGTTGGCCCAGCTTCACTGGGAACGTGCCATCTACTTTACACGAATAACTCTGAGCAACCTACCACACTGCTAATCCTTCGTCTGTTTTTAGAACTGATTTTTTTATTGTTCTGAAAAGTCCAAATAAATATTTTTTCCCTTCTGGTTTTCATCTCAGGACAGAGGTGCCAAACTACTGTGTAAAGAAGCATTTTACCCCTAGCATTTCCAGCCAGAAACAGAAATAGACAACTAAGATCTTTCCTGCGAGACTTCCATCCTTGTTCTGGATAGAGAAATACATCTCACCACAAAGACTCATCCTGAAATGTGACTGCTCCTGCAGTTTGTGGCTCCAAAGCTCTCAGCACCGGGTCGTAGGTTTGTACAAAATGGTGCAAATTTACAGCACTGGGCAAGTGATTTAAATCAGGAATGATGACAGTGACCCAGAAACTAGGGCCAGCTTGGGCAGTCTTGAAAGCAGCATCTGAAACATTACACGCAGCCAGTCACGAAAACCAGACTCCAATTTTGCTGACATTTGTACATCCCTAATTCTTGTTCTATATTTGAAGCACAAACAAGACCCAAAGCAAGAGCAGCGCTTCACTGTATTGTACGTTCAACAATAATTCAGCCTTTGCCCTGAAGTTCATTGGAAAGGACAGTCCTAGGGGAAGATCGGAGATGGACAGGGGTACGGCAGCTCCTTGCAGACAAGCAGCAGGGTCACGTGTGAGAGAAAAGCTTGTCTCAAGTCCTGTGATTTCCTTTCTTGCCTCCCTGGACCTCTTCCTTGTGTCGTGTTTTCTCCTGATTTCTGTCTGTCTTTTTTAATTACTAACTCTGTGACTGTGCTTTTTAACGCCGCAGAATATTTTGTGAAAATCACAGAGGAAAGATATTGCTCAGTGAAGCACAGTCATCCTTCTACTGAAACTGTCATTTGGATATTTCAATGTGCTTTTCAGACATGGTGGGCCAGGAAAAAAAGTTAATCTTGCAAAAATTTGCAGACTTAGAAATGTTTTTTCCTTGCACCTGAGGCAGAACAAGGATTCCAGCCTGGGTTCAGCATGGAGCTCCTTCTACAGGAGCCTTCCAGCACTGGGACACTGACACAGGAATTAGAAACTCCAGAAAAGCCACTCCTTCCCCAAGAGGCACGGCAACTAATACGCTTCTGCAAACCATTTCCATTTTGTGACCAAGGAATAAGCCTAAAAGGCTCCTGACGAGGTCTGTATGTTAGCAACGTTGCTATTTCATGGGTATAATCCAAAGGTCAGGCAGATGAAATAGAAGCACGAAACGGTGCCAGCAATGGGAGAAACGCCGTCTTGTTCAATGACCGGTCCCGTGCTCTTTCTTACTGGAAAACTTTGCCTCCTTCCCACTCATTTCTTACATTCAGGCAACACTGAATTGCTGTTTTGTGCTAATGATTTCTGTCACTTACCACTGTGCAGCAAAGAGGCCAGAACCACCAGAGAAGAACCAACGCCAGCAAGAGGAAGAGGATCAACAAAGCAATAGCCAGGATGGTCCCATCTGACTGGAAGAGAAACACAGAGCGCCTGTGAGCAGTGTGAGCCTGTGAACACAACTTTCCCCCTCCACGGTCCCTCGCCTGTGCATCCTGCTTCCAGGCAAGTACACGTCCCAAAGGCCATTGCCATACTCCGTTTATCTTGCAGACAAAATGCAGTTTTCCTCGCTCCTCATACATCTGAATGTGGCACCCACCCCCCACCTCCTCGCAAAGGAGTTGCAATGACCTCTAGTTCCCTTCCCAGAGACTTACAGGTTTTGTCACAATTTTCTGAACCTCGGAATTAAATAAAACACTTGTTTCACTTCAGATCAAAACCAATGTGATATTCCTCAGAGTATTTACATTTAAAAAAGAGCTCACAACACAGTGTTTCATTGCAGTTTAAGCATTTCCCTTTCTTCGCAACTCTTTTCCCCTCTTGCAGAATAAACTGGAAAGCAATGTTAGAATTAAAGCTTATTCCAAGCAGAAAACTTGGAGCAAGGTCTCTATGGGCCCACGACTCAGGTTATCCTGCTCTTAGCAGTGCTGAGTCAGGATAGTCCTGCCACGAGCTTTTCAAGGAGACTTGAACGTACGCACCATCGCAACAACATACCGGGGTTTCCACATCAAAAGCCATTAACTTTAGAAGATCTTTTCCTCTCTTACTGTGATCGTTCCCCCATTTAAAAAGGCCAGAAAATTCTCTGTTATCGATTAACAACGCAAACTGCTGCACAAGCCAGCTCAATATAGCAATCAAAACCGAATGTGCAGTATTTCTTGTTGCTGAGATTTAACCCAAAGCAGACGTTCTTGGCTTCCGGAGGCGTGCCAGCTTCCCTGTACCATCCTCCCCAGCATCCTCCTGTTCCGAGATAAGCAGGCAGACAGTCCTGACTTAAGCCTGGTTGAGATGTTCTAGATGTCGTCGCCAGACATTTAAAAATCCCCACCCAAGTGTCAAGATCGCAATGCCAGATTAAGGACACATTCAAGAGCAGACTGACCTGTAGGATGGGAAGACTGGATGCATGCTTAAGTCACTGTAATTCAATGGCCAGATGATCTCCCATCATACCATAATGGGAAGAGTAACGGAAAAAGGGTTGAGAGCATTTTCCAAACTCTCTTCTGGTGTAGAAGGAATTTCTGGAGAACTTTGATCAAGACGACCTGATCTTTGACACTTGGCAACAAAAGAGAGGTAGTCCACACTGGAGAAGAATTCACCCAAGACATCTCTGGAAATGGAACTTGGAATGGACCCCAACACAAAATAAAAGCTCATTTGAGACGATGAAGCTGTACATTTGGTGCTGTTCCTCTAGACAGACAGCATAAAGTCACATCCATCATCTGCAAAATGGAACCTGCTGATATTCAGTGCTTTAGAAAATGTAATCCTGGCTCTTTGCTGCCATGAAATTGTAGAGGAAATAAGGCCTTTTATGTCTAATTGCTGTCTGGCCCTTTTGCCCCTATATTGAAATAAGTATTTTGTCATTAAGAATACACTAAAATCAATTTGCAAAAATACAAAACAAATTAAAGTGGCCTTTTAACTATTTTGTTCTGAGGATTATTTTTTTTTTAATTTTTAAACAGAATTTATTTTTACTTCCCCCCCAGGACAATTTGCAAAGGCCAATCTACATTACCCTGCCACATCTGTTTCTCTGCAAGGCAGCCGATGTGGCCAGCTAGCATTCTGTGTATCACAGCAGCAAAACAGTCCAAATGACTTAAAAGGTTTTGATTTGCCAAATCTTATATTTGTCACTCAGGTAACGCCTCTCGCTAAAGCCAGCATTGCCTGGCAAGTCTGCAGGAATAAGCCCTCTTCTGATATCAAAACCAGAACACCACCACTACCCTTAAGAAAAAAAAAAAAATATCTGGTTGGATTAATTCCTTTTCATATATTTGAACAAACATCAAAATATTCCAGACAAATATGAACTGAATTTTCTGGGCTCAGCCATAGCTACGAAGAGTCAAACTGAGACACTTAATGAGGAACTGCAAGTCCTGTCTTCGTCTGCTCTGACTGTGCTGTCACCGCGGTGAACGAGGCTTTGAGGAAGCCCCAGCGAGTCAGAGCAGGACAAAGCATACATGCACAATAAATCCCACTGCAATCACCCACAGTGGCCTGAATTCTGCTGTTGGTTTGGTTTATCTTTACTCCGTCAGTCTCTGCTACAATTTCGCTATCATTCTGTGTAACATCCATGGATTTTATACAGCTAGAACTACGATTAGATAGGAACCGGCACTTATCCAAGCTGAAAAATAAACAAGGAAAATACGCCTGCTAAAATAGTTTGCAAAAGTTCCACTGACATTTTGAAATCTTTCTCCTAGTCTTAGAGCTGGTTAAAAAGGGCTGAAGCATTTGAAATGTCTGTTTTCATTCCTTTCTTTCTTTTTTTTTTTTTTTAAACAAAATTTGGAAGAACAATACGTATGCTCATGGAAACACTGAACCATGGAATAATCCAATGAGCTGTGTTTAACACTTATTGAATAATGGCTATCAATTCAAACCAGGAAAACAACTTTTATTTTAAAGGGAAAAAAAAAAAAAAAGAGAATTTTAACACTAATCTAGTGAATTTTCTATGGAGACAAAGCGTGACTAGCCCCTAAAAACCACACAGTTATATGAAATGAGTACGACTTTCCCATGGGGATTCATCGCCACTACTTAGACCAAGAAAAACCTGTGCTGCTTGTACCCATAGTGGGATCAACAGCCTAAAACTCCGTTACACCTGAACAGCTGAGAAAAGGCAGACAGCTCAGGTGCCCGTCGGGACACTAAGTGCAAAACATTGGCAACTTGCTTCTGGACAACTGTTGAAGACCTGAACGGTGCCTGGAGCCACTGTTTTGAAACACCTTGCTATTGTATCAAGAAATGGTAATATGAAAAAGAGCAGGCTCTTTAAATGACCTTTCAACATGCAACACATTTGACATGTTAAAATTCTACCGTGTGGTCTTTGAGACAAATATCCTGGTAGAGAAAGCAAGGCAGCTGTGCCTTGACGCCTCCTTTTCCCTGCCAGACTACGACAAGGCCAAGAAAGTGCTACAAGTAATGCTGGCAGCTGGAGTACAATGGAAAACCACCTCGGGAAGATACTGTAAAATACCGAGATATCAAGAAATCCGAAGCAGGACACGTTAGAGGCATTCCTCATACATGGCGGGGGGTGGTGGTGTATGTATATGCTTTCATTCACAAGTTATTATGGAACTGTTCCAGGCTGCGAGAAGTCAGACTGTGACTGGGGAATCCTATTGTCACAAGACAAACCTGACCCACCTCTCGGACTGTAGGTCCTGCTGGAGAGAAGAGGGGAGGGATGGCAAAGTCTGGCCCAGCAAACAGCATGGGCTACTTCCTTAAATCTACTCATTTCCTTAAATCTACCCAAACATTCAGATAACGTGCTGGCCTACGAAGGAACACACTGCTCTAAGGCATGCACGCAACCCCTGGGAAGCGCCTATCTAACAAAAAGGTTCGTATAAACTAGGTGCACGCACATTCCTTTAACAGTCAGCGAACAGGGATGACCACTCCAGCGATGGTCATGCCACAGAGGAAATGACTCATCCTCCAGAGTTACTTTGCTACTGTCTACTGAGATCGCTGCCTAGGACCAAGCTCCTAAAATTCTGCCTGAGGAAGCATGTAGACAATCATACAGAGAGACAAAGCTAAGACAGAGTCTGGGATTTTAAGTCCCCTATTTTATCTTAGGCATCCTTGATGCTTCTAACACAGAAGCAAACATAAATCAGTTCACTGGTATTTCAATGGAACTATGGCTTATTTCTGATTGTTTTCCAAAAAATGCTACTATGCACCAGGTTTTTTGGTGTGTTTGGTTTGGTCTTTCCAATCTTCTTATTTTTGTTTAAGATTTTATTTCCTAGTTTCTCACTTTACTGCACTGGCATTTGCAGCATACGTTAGCTATTCCAGAAAGGTAACCTAGAATAACAACCCCAAAGTGCGGACCCTCAAAAGCTTTGACTACTGGCGTTCAGGAGTGATGAATGAAGTACTAGGTGCATCTAATAAATGTGCTCACGTACTGCGGCTGATTTAACGCACTGTTGATTTATAGGGAGAGAGAGGTGGGCAGCACGCACGCTTGTTACCACAGCAGTAAATGGATTTAACTTCAGGCATGTGTTTAAATGGGCTGACTTCACGCTATGCCTAAGAGGGATGGACTTCCGTTAAATATATGCATCAAGCGCTTGGCTTTAGTGGGCCTGGGTTCAGTAGAAGGATTCGTCCTAACTCCTACAGACCTCACTGGGAAGTAGGAAGCCTCAATAGTCTGTTTGATCTGGTTCTGCACTCGCTGCTCCAGCAAACAAAAGCCACGTGCTCTACCAGCTCCTGCTCTCAGGACTCGAGGCAGTCCACCAGTCCCTGTGCTACGCAGAAGAGCCTGCGGGAGCCTTTCCAGGCATTAACCGTGGTAGAGGACCTAAGGCTGTCATGCAGCACCGTGATGTCACCTCCAGGGCAGGCTGGAAAGCTGCTGTCGTTACTGCTTCAGGAGTGCAGAAACGTCTGCACCGCTACCAAGAATTGGGAAGAGCAGCGCGAAGACAGCCGTAACACCAAGGCTCACTTCAGAGCGACTCTACAGTAACAATTTAAACACTCAGCACTGCTAAACCTTAGGTGCTTTACAAAGAGAAGAAATATGGCTAATGTCATTCCAGAGACAGGGAAGATACGAACGGCTCCTGTATCCCAGCCCAGTGTCCTGTACATTAGGAAAAAATCTTTTTTACGTTTTCCAAGCAGAAAGAGCAATAACATGCTGAAAGCCTTCAGAGGTGTTAGTAGGAAAAGAATGAAGTGCTTTTAAAAAGTTTTATGAAAATCTTGACTAAAGTTTTGAACAAGCGTCCAAAATCTGACAGAGGTTTTCTCCTGGGAGAGAAAGGGGAAACAGCTTTAATGTCCTTTAGTCAGTAGGGGAGGGGAAGACAATGGATGGCCCTGCCCTTTCACACCAAACACTCCGGCAGCTTTTATTGTGAAGGAAACGCTCTCCATTCCTGCCCGACTCTTGGGGACTCTCCCATCACAGCCACAGAAACTGATGTCGATCAGTTATTTTATCACATACAGGATTTTTTTTTTTTAATATAACAGAAACAATCTGGCCTAATTTCTGAAAGGAAATGAAAACTCACTGAACGCGCTGCTTTGCAATGCCTCTTTGATCGGTGTCTACGTGACGCTGCTTGAGTAGGAGCCAAGCTCAGCAGGGGATGAAGCAAGAAATACATGTTCTAGGTCACCCAATATAGGTGTTCTCAGCTCCTTTTTTCCAATTTCACTGTGCTGAGAAATGAGATGTCCCTCTGGCAATGATCTGTTTCCCTCCTCTCCTTCTAGAGCCGAAAGGAGACGAGAGCCCGCTTACAAAAGACTTTTCCAGCACCCTGCGTTATTTGCTTTACCGCCCAGTATAAACACCAGTGGCGCCTCACTTCATCATATGCTGTCTAAATCCGGAGCAAGAGACAACCCTCGTCCTGAAGAGTTCACACTCCAAACAGAGCAGGCAAACACATGGAAAGGAGGAACAATCATTACTCCCTCTGTTAGAAGGAAAGATCTTTGGTCAGAGAAAACAATTCTCTAATCCCCTATTGCAATGTTTATGCTTACGAAAACAAGCTGAACTTTTCCTTCTGAAGAAATACTTAAGAGTTTCCAGCTAAACAGAAGTGTTAGCAAAGCTTCTGAAAGGCAGATATGGCACAACTAATGGTAGAAGTCAAGTTTGTCTCGTCGCAAGTAGTGCCTCGCCCATAAGGCATTGCACGCGGGATCCTGCATTAAATACAATGTGGTCTGGTGGGATAGTTTATGAAGGAACACAAGCAAGAGAAAACCATGCCGACTGATGAGCTTTCCCTCTTCAGTCGTATATACTCTCCATCAGTACTGGGATTCACTGGTCTTCAGATGACAGGCACTGTGTGGAGGTCCAAAGGCCTTCACCCCTCCTCTTTGGTTTCTAGCTCCCTCGGACATCCCATCTGGTTTGGTAAAACGCTCCAAATTCTGTTACTGTTTCTGATACAAACCTCCTGACTCCTGAATTTCACCACCAATAGTCCTATGCTTGAACCAAAGGCTAAAAATAGTGGTAAGACTTCATGCCACTGAACACTTGCTCAGGTCTCTGCTAGTCGTGCCATTTCCTGTTAAGAGTCAACATCCAGGTGTCACAATTTTAACAGCCTCACTGGAGGAAGCAGCCGAGATCAAGGGGAGCAGGGCCTCTCCGCTGCAAGCTTTCAGTGCTCTACCTGCAGGTGAGCATCTTCACCATCACAGCAGAAGGCAGCTGTGACCTCCGCAGCTACGGGCAGAGGTGACGGCATCTGGTCAGGCCTCAGTTTTTGTCCTGAAGGTGAGCGCACGAGCCTTGGCTTTGTGGCTTGGAGATCATGGGCCTGAAATCAGCCAGCACGAAAGCAGAGGCCTCTTGAGCGCTCTTCTTAGGTTCCATTTGTGCGCACACCTGCACTGAAATAACGCCAGCGGCTTGAGCCCTCCCCCCCGACAGTGCATGTCCGGGTGCTGCTGGGGTGACCGAGGAAGTACCGAGGAGCTCCTGTTCTGAAATAGCCATCACTTGTCCCCCAACACTTGTAGCTAAACAAAACTTTTGAGGTGAAACCTAAGTAGTTGTTTTGGTTTCCATGAGTGCCTGAAGGCAGTGCTTAATAAGAATAATATTATGGAATGATAACAGACAAAATTCTGCGGAATTGGACTTTGTCATAACAGCAACCATTTATGGCTTGATTTGGGTTTACTTCTTTGCGAGGCAGGAAGGGAAGGAAAACAGCATGCCACAGCTCTGGAATGTCTTCCCTCTGTGCACGTCTATGAGATTTGCAGCATTTAAGCAGCACTTTAAAAATAATAAATATCTCAGGAGCACCTTCCCTGAGCTCACAGTCCCGTCCCCCACCCCCATGCTGAACAGGAGGAGTTCTCGCAGGCCATCGCAGGCAGCTTGCCATGAGCCTGACAAGGGAAAGAGGACGCCAGCATGACCTGAACCCACACAACGAGACACGTTTGGGATAAGTTTCCTTCTGAAACCCAGTTTAAATTGAAATCACATTTTCACCGGGAAAAACATTTCAATAAAATCAAACATTTTGTTTCAAATGCACTGTTTCAAAGTGCTCTGTTTCAACTTAAATGTTAAACGGGATTTCACTATTAGAGGTGCACATGCGTGCAGAGATTATAGCACATATTTGGCAGTTAATTTCAGCACTGTCACAGGAAAAAAAGTCTGCATATCCACAAACTATTTTGATGTTTCCAAATTAAAACTTTTCAAAACTTCCATTCTGTGATTCCGCCCCACCCCAAATTGATCGGTCTCTTCTGTGAATCCCTACTTTCCAAACCATAGGAACATGCTGTTTGTAGTATGTCTACCGCACTTGAGGGTTTTATAAAACAGCCCACGTAGCAATATTAGAGTGAAATAATCCCTGCACATTTAACTCTTAGGGTGACCTGTGTTAGCAAAAACACTCACTGCCGATTATATTTGCAGCATAAAGCATTTAAGAGCAATTTCTTTTAGAAACAAACCTGAAATCGTATGCCCTGGAGTTCCCACAGAGCAATACCTCAACAAATAATATACAGGTCAAGGGCCTAGGAAAGTGCTCATTAAATTTACTCTGCAGTTTCATAAAGCGTCTATTGATACAATAGTGAATGCACTTTAATTGCCTGCAGACTTCGAAGCACTGATAACTAGCAGGCCCTTAGCTGTGCAGCCCAGAACAAAGTCACAATTGAAAAAACCCTACTTTAGCACTGAATTCCATTCCTTTTGAATAAATAAAAAGAAAAACCCCAAAACCTTCAGTGAAGGGCATCATTAGTTTTTACTACAAGCCTCCAGTGCTTTCTTGATTTTGTAACTTTTTCTTTCCCCATATTTAAAGATCAAATGCATCCACTAATGTTTAACTCAAAGCTGCAAATTACTGCAGTCTTTCAAACAGGCACAGGAAGAAACCCGGGATACCGAGACGTAGTAAAGCTGTGACAGTACCCGCCTCCTTTTCTTTTAGCTGACTTCAATGGCTCCTGCACCCTTGCAGCTGGAAAAGTAAGACCAGAGGGACTATTTCTTTCCAGAATGGCAGGCCTGTTCCCCACCTGTCACCTGATCGATCATCCCAAGCCACTTATTAATGGTTGCCACCAAGATAACCGCTCCATGGTAAGATAACCCGTTCCCTGATCTGCCTCTGCAAGACAGTCTCTTGCCCGGAGTTGCTGTCAGGTGCAATAAGCCACTGCGTCCATTCACTTCCACTCGACTAGTTTCAAGAAGAGCCTTTTCCAGAGCCCAGTGCTTGGCCCCAGTGCTAGCCAGCAGCTCTCCTCCGGTTTCCAAAATCTGAAATTCTACCCAGGACCGTGGAAGGGCTAACTGCCCGGCAGCGTGCTTAACCATCTTGAGAGCTTCCCATCCAGGAGCGGTAACTGGAGCCCCAGCACCTCAGGTAAGGAGAGGCTGGTACATACTGGCGCTGGATAGGACCCGAGCTTACAAGGGCAAGCCCGGTCTAGGCATTGCATATGCCTCCCAAATGCAGTTGCTTCCCCAAACTGCCCTGACCCAACATATCCCTTTTCAGCTAAAAGGCACTCCTTTTTCCAGGCATAATTCCCCTAGCTCTCCTCCTGAAGGAGCAGGGCGTGACAGGGGCAGACATCCATTGTGAACTGGATACACGCGGCAAATGAGTTTCAATCAGTGCTAGTTTAAGGCAAGTCCAATATCCTGCCACAGAAATGTCCTCCCAGCCCACGTGTGGGTACCTCCGTTGTCCTGCCTTCTCGCAGAGAAGCGTCGTGTGTTTCTCACTAGGTGATGCAGGGAGTAGAGGAGTATCACCTAGAGATGCTCCTTGCTCTTCCAATTGAGGGCTGCCCAGGAAGACCTGTTTCACACTGTCACTGCAGCCCTGCAGTTTTCACTTCCCCTCCAGTTTTGAGTCTGAGAGTTACCAGTGCAAGAGGTCATTAGTGGTTTTTCCTCTTCTGGGAGCATTTTAGAAAATGAACAAAGACTTATGTTAATTCCCATCCTGGCTTCTCTCCGAGATGCTCTCTTTTTGCACTGAAGAACTTGGCAGCAAAGCAGGACTGACTCCCTGCCTCTAAATGCCGCCTTTTAAATTATTTCCTTTATTGCACATCCCCTTTCCTGATAATGGTTGGTGTGCAGCCTGCTCTGTGCACATCTGCATGCACACACATTCCTATAAAGCTGCATTTAAGACTTTCTCCCTCTTTCAGTTCTTCAAACTCCTAACGTGGGAACAGAAGTAAATCCCTTTTTAAGAGCTTCCCGACTCCACCAGCCATTACTTGCTAATTCTTCTCCAAGCAGTGGAAAACCACTGCAGTTTACACTCCCCAGGCATTAACACGTGCAAATGAAAGCAACACACGCCATGTCCATACCAAAAAGCCTGATGTGGGGCAACGTCACATAGGAAATTGGTGGTATGCTGAAACTAAGAGCTGAGGAAGAAATAATGTATTTTTTTTTCCAGTCTTAGCACTAGTGGAAGCTGAAGATGCTCAGTTCCTATTGCATTTGTGGCCCTATGCCTTATATTATTGCTGTTACAAGACGGGGGTTTTTAATGTTTAGCAGGGAGTAAACTACAGTTCTTGGTGTCTTCAACTATCAAAGGTTCAGTGATGTCAGCAGTAGAATGAAACTACTTTTTAAACTCTCATCATTAATTATCTGCCACCCAATGAAGATATTCTGGTCTGTCAGATAAAAGGTAGAAAGTGTGCAACCGCACAATAACACCTGTAGCAATGTAAGCTGTCAACTTCCAGACCGGGACTGGAGGCTACATGAATCATTATTTTCTGCCTTAATGTCTCTTTTGTAAACGCAGGCACATTATAAAAGAAATGAGTATTAAAAGCTAAGGGAGAGGAAACTGATCGTGGCAACAAGAATTCAGTCTTTCATGGCACGTGAAAATAGACTGTTCATGTACTGTAAAGTCACACCTAAACGTATACAATTGTTTCTGAGCCCTTATTGTAATCACTGGCAGCTTTGTTTGGTTACTGGGCACTTTTGGCCTCTGCTACCATATGGCACAGATACCTCTGCGACGCAGAACAAAGGCACCTCGTTTACCTGCAAAGCCGAGAGCCCACCCACCCTGGCAGAGGATGTCTGTCAGAGGCCCCGGAGAGCTGGGAGCGCTTGGCTGACAGCAAGAGCATTGTAACATCTGAAGTGAAGAGCTTTGCTGCAAGGAGTTAGACACTAGGAATCTGGGGGCAGGATCTGTCTTTGTCTTCTGTGGTTACACAGCACCTGGGGCGAGTCAGATCCAGGAGTGTGACTGCACTACAAAGGCCAAGTAAGAAAGAACATCAGCAGATGGGGGGGGGGGGGGGTGTCTGTGTGTGGGTGTTATCCCCCAGAAGGGGCCTCTGTCTAATTTGAGTCAAGCAAGAGACAGATAGTGGCAAGTTCTAACTAAACAATATTTATAACCAAAACAGCTCCCTGACACTCAAAACTGGCAGACCCGGTTGTGAAACAGATGCCCAGGATTCATCCACAACCCTCCTAAAGAATGCTTTTGGGGTCGTCTCCTCCCGAAATCTCAGTCTAAGCGGTCACAACTGCTTCCAATGGTTGAAAAGAGGGGTTTAAATCCACAGTGGATTCTACAGAGAAGAGATGACCTTTTTCAGGAGAACACAGGGGAAAAAGCCCAACCTCTCCCTGGGTAGCGTGATGCCACAGCCTTAAGGACGTATCTTTGGAAGCAACGCCCTGCCCCTACGTCTGCCCGGTGATTCCAGGCTTCAGTATTCAGGGCTGGCATTTAGCACCTTCTGCCAGCAGCAGAGGCCACCGGGATGTCCCTGGCTGGTTTTGCTTTCTTGTGCTTAGGTAATGCAGTAACAACGCAGCCCCACTGCCCTCCGTATGGAAAGGGCGGGTTCCTTCCCCCATGGGGAACTTTCAAATGAAAGAAAAACAATATTTAAGAAGTACAGATATTGAAAAACCAACTTCAGAGAAATAAATTAGTCACTCTCCAAGACAAGCAAGCCAAGAGACAAATTCATCAAATACTTCCAGCCAGTTGAGCTTTGTCATACTGGAGATGCTGGCATCTTATCTCCCTGCTAAGCGTATAAACAGCCTGCTGTCTCCAAACCTTAAGAACACTCTCGTTCCAGCCATTCCCCTGTTCTGCTGGGGTAGCTGCCAGTGGTCACATAGCCCGGGCCAAAAAACACCCTAAATTATACTCAGGACAGCCCTGTCTTAGTTTAACTGGGTAATGCGTAAGTTAGTGGGGAGCAGGATTAAACTTCTGTCTGCAGCCCCTGATTTACACAATGTTACCCTCTTGCTTCTGAAATAAACCCAGCCGCTGTTGGCAGCTTTACCAGAAGCCAGCCAGTAACCCTCAGCCTGGGGTGTGCAGTCAGCAAAACCTTTGAATGAAAAATAGTACTGGCCATCCACGGGGAGGGCGCAAGCAGGCTTGACACTTACACGCAGCATCATTCTGCCCTAAGCTACAGGGTTGCAGCTGCATTCCATAATTTAATAAAACAAATGCTTCGCCCAACCACAACAACTCCTGTGTCTGGCCCACTTTTGACAGATAAATGGAAATCACTGCGGTCCTCCAACAAGCAAAAGCCCTTTTTGTTCTTACTGACATACTGGCCCCTGCCTTCTGAGCCCGCCTCTCCGAGACTGCTGGAGGAGGCACCTTGCGAGGGTGAGCAGGATACAGCCCTCCCAATTTCTTCCCCCCTGACGCACGTGACTCTTCTTGCCCTGCACCACACGGGCATCTGTCAGAACATACGCCACAGCCCCTAACCTCCTGTGGGGACGTGGCTAACCGGGGTGGGCTTGCTTTACCATCTCAGAGCAGCAGGGGCAACACCCCGCTCTCTCTCCAGCATGCCTTTATTTTCCACCCCTGAGAGACAGATATATGCTCTGACACTTTATCATCTTGAGGGCATCTGGCATTGTCTAGACAGGTTTCCCATTAGACTTTAGAGCCACCAAAACCAGCAGAAAAGCCAAGATGGCAACAAACCACAACAAAAGCACTATTCCCGAGAAACTAACACGAGGGTGGGAGAGGGAGTCGCATTCACCAAAACAAAAAAAATATTCTCTTCTACTAACCTGATTCTGTCTCTTTTCTTTCTGCTCTTCTTTGAGGTAAAGACTGCGCTCTGAAAGTTGAGCAACCCCATGCACTTCCACAGTCAATGCTTTTCAGTATCTCCAGAAAATGACAACTCCACCTTTACCTAAAGGCCCCTGCAGGAGGCTGGGGAGTCAAGCTTTGTCCTGACTGATACTTTACACATCAGACAGACCTTGCATGTGGAGTTTCATTTGCTAGCTGATGTGCCTGGGCAAATGTCAGATTGAAACTTATCACAAGGGATTTAAAAGGGCCTCCCATGTGTAACGGACTCTTGCCTCTAGAACTCATATGGAAAGTCTCAACAAAGAAAAACAAACCAAAATCCTCAAAGACCTCCTATGGGCTGTTTTGTACCTCAGGCTTGAAAATAACTGGGACAACTGAAATTCTTTTTAAAATGGAGATTTTGCTCCGCCTGTTCAGCTGAGATCACTTTTATGTGACTGCAAGTCTTCCCGAAAGGTACTTTAAAATGGAAATGCTGGAATATCCTCTGCAACAAAAGCATCTTCACAAGTCTCTCCCACATCTTCTTCTGTTTTCTTTTGTTAAATGAAAACAGTTACCTTTCAACAGAGAGGAGAGAATCGCAACAAAGTACCAGGAAAGCCTGGAGATTCACTTTAAAAAAAGAAAAATTAGGCACTTCTGGACGTTTTATTTTGAGAACCTAAACCAGAAAGTTCTGTGAATTTTGGAAGAGGAGGTATAAAAGCATAAGCAGTCATACTGGATGGAACTTCAAGTGTGTTTGTGTAGCAGCCCTCAAAGTTAGTACAATGTGGCAAAAAATAATTTTGCTTGTCACCTAATTAATGCAATTTTAAGAAAGCCACTGAATGTCGCCGCGTCTAGATTTGGATGTAGGATCTGGATTTGAATTCTGGCTGCATAGCCGCGCTGCAAATCCAGTTTCACAGTCTGGAGGCATCGGAGCAGTAGGTGCTGCTGTGAAGCATAGGCATCCTTGAAAGTTTCCTTATAGCTATTAAAACAATAGAAAAGGAACAGATATTTCCTCTCCTATAACCTAGAAATAATAAGAAGAAAGCAAATCAGGAAGGAATAATTTTTCGCTAAGAATTCTTTCCCAGGTCTTGCCTCATATGAACAGAACAGGAAAATATTCCTGCAATTTGCTGACAACATGCAAATACATTTTTGCCAGTGGGCAAAGAGAACTTAAACCAAAAAGTTAACTAATAAAATAAATTCCCTCCTTTTAAGGCATAAGGAAGTCTTTGTATATTTGGGAATATAACCCCTCATGTAAGCTCTGAAAACTGTCCCTCTGTACAATCCTGTCCTTGTTGAACAAGTACCAAGTGACACAAAAGACTTTCCTCATCTTGTGCATCGGCCTTTATGGAACCCAGAAGACTGCTGGTAATGGGATGTCGTACAGCTTAGCCTTTCACTTACTCTGCACCGCAACACGATGTGCCTGTACTGGACAGGGAGAAGAGCAGGCCATGGACAGACTTTCGTCTTTCTGGCGAGACTACTCTGGCTTCTCAAGAAAGAGTTTAAGTCAGTACATGGGAGAAGTAAAGCAGCGCCTCAACCGTTCCCTGCACAGAAGATACGCAGATGAATAAAGCTGAATACACCGAAGCATGAAGGACTGTGCTGAGCTCAAAGTGAAAATTCCTCCACTTCCTCCTTTAGAGCAAGTCATTTCATGCTCAACTGCCATGACTCGGCAGAAGCAGCATCTTCAGCAATACCATGAATTATAACTGGTTTCACTGTTCTTTGCCTGGTTCCACCAGAGACTGAGTGCAGCAATTCGCTACTGCCAACAAAGGATGCCAGCTCTAAGCCAGCTACTTCAGTGGAGAATCTCCCACTTTGTTTTTGGCAACCATACTGGTTTCCAGACAAACGGTGTGAGCACAACTGCCATATGCTTTTCAGAGTGAGCAGCACCATTGCTGTAGAGGAAGCAGACTAGCTAACGAAGCCAGCAGACTTAATTCTTGTTCACTGTGCAGTGGACAGGCTGGCACAGACACCTGTGGACCACTGGCTGCTCGTCTCGTTCTGGTCTGCCTCCCACAGCAGATACAGAGTCTGAGGTGTTTACTGGAGACTCAAGAGCTTTACTACATTGTGGCACACATTACACACAAAATGTCATGTTACCACACTCACAAGCTCACCTCTAAAAGAAGGAAATAGGTCCTCCGCATCCCAGGCTTACTCAACTTGGAAGCCCTAACACCAGTGTTAAACATCTGTAGTTAAGTACCGCCATCCGACTGAATCAGGTGGAGGGAGGTCATCCTCCCCCTCTGCTCTGCCCTGCCCTGGGGAGGCCCCACATGGAGCACTGGGTCCAGTTCTGGGCTCCCCGGTTCCAGAAGGACAGGGAACTGCTGGAGAGGGGACAGCAAAGGGCCACCAAGATGATGAGGGGACTCAAACACCTCTCTGATGGGGAAAGGCTGAGGGATTTGGGGCTTTTTAGTCTGGAAAAAAGACAACTGAGGGGGGAGCTTATCAACGCTGATCAATACTTCAAGGGGGGGTGTCAGGAGGACGGGGCCAGGCTCTTTTCAGTGGTGCCCAGGCACAGGACAAGGGGTAATGGGCACAAACTTGACCATGGTAAGTTCCATCTCAAGATGAGGAGGAACTTCTCTGCTGTGAGGGTGGCAGAGCCCTGGCACAGGCTGCCCAGAGAGGTGGTGGAGTCACCATCTCTGGAGACATTCCAAACCCGCCTGGAGGCGTCCCTGTGCCACCTGCTCTGGGTGACCCTGCTCTGGCCGGGGGGTTGGACTGCGTGATCTCCAGAGGTCCCTTCCAACCCCTGCCATTCTGTGATCCTGTGATTTAGGCACGTGAATTGCAACTTACACAGTGTGTGCTGGAGATGATGACAGAGCTAGAGATGAAGCTCAGACCATCGTTCATACTGACTTGAAGAGCTGCTTCCCTGGAAAAAAAAAACCAACACAAGAAACAAGTCAGGCCAGCTAGTCCACAACCCTCTACTAGATAATATCCTCTGGAACCTGATGCACAGAAAAGCCTTGTTTACAGGTCAATTCACCCTACTGGTGCCCTCTCCCCTGTGCTCCAATGCACAACTGCCAATTAACCCAACAAGCACAAGAGAAAGCGTCAGAGTTAGATACATATAAGAACAACATAATACAGTGAGATGATGCAAACTCATTTTCCTACAGGCAAAGTAAATATTTGGGTACGGAGAAAAAACATACATGCCAACTTCTCGTAGCACAGGTGCCGGGCAGAGTAAGTAGGTATCTTCCACTACAAAAGGCTTCTCATCTGGAAAAAAGAAATACTGGGATTTACTACGTGGTCAGCAATATGGGCCTTAGAGACCAAACTTAAATAATGTGTTTCTTCGCTCTTAATACATAAACAAGATCAAAGGGATACGAGGTACAAGGGATAAAAAGGTTGTTCTGAGGTAACTGTAGGCATGCTTCCAGCCCACGGAGTTACAGAGCAAACACAAGCTAATGGAAGATACACTGCACCTCAGGAAAAAAAAAAAGTTTTAAAAATTCAACACCTCACATTTACACCCACCCTCCACCCTCCCTCCTGAAAGATGGAGAAATGTGGCAACCAACACTACTTCTTCATTTCTTTGCAAAGGCCTTGTGAAAACTGCCTTGTTTTCAAGGCTGCCACAGCTCTCCGTCATTCTCACTGTGAAACATCATTCCACAAAGCCCTTCCTTGCCATCGCTCCCACAAAAGAGCTGAGGACTACTCGCCCCTGCAGATCCAAATGCCCCAGGGCAACCAGGAGCCCTGCACCGCCCATCACCCACATCTTGCATGCAGGACCCTCGCCATTCCTACAGCAGCTCCGTGCCGTTGAAATCTATCGGACCGCACATCTGAGCCACAACAAAACTGAAGATACAAAGCTTTTTGGATGGTCAGAGTAAGTTATCACGGCCACTCTACGGGAGAGCAGAGGGCGTTGCAACAGATTACATATAACTGGAAATAGCTGGGTTAAGAAAATTGTGTATTATGGAAAATTTTGCACTTCAAGGCAGACTCATCTGAACTTCAATTAAACCTTCCAACCTAAATTATACTATGGTTTTAAAAGTGGAGTGAGAAAAATTATCAATAGGCAATTGCCTGGGAAAGAGGCACGTTAGCTAATACTCTTCTTTTGTAGACTTAAATCAGAACTTTATACCATCCATCTCTCTGGTGACCAGACAGATGGGGATCCCACGGAACTTCCAGCCCATTTGCCAGCTGACTAGAGACCGGGCAGACCGGCAGAAAGCCAGGCAGACAGGCTGGGTGGTTTTTATTTTTTGGACTGGAAACCACACATTCCCGCAGAAGGGCTTGATTCTGATGAATCAGCGTTTTCCAAAAGCGCGTCACTGCATCAGGAAACGTTCCACCAGCTGCACTTATAACCATCTCTAGGGCCTTCTGTAGAGGTGCTTATAGACCTGCAATGAGCTGTTAACAAATACTACCCGCTTCCTAAAATTTTTCAGTTAAAATTTTCATTTTGTTTGAAAGTCTCTCCTCTCCCGACAGATTCCTTCCCCTTTGCCTCTCAAACCTGTAGGTTTCAAATCTCATCTTCAGTCCAAATCTTGAATCTTATCTCTATGTACGGCATGGTGGAAGAGACCGTCATTCTGTGGGGCCATGCTGAAACAGGAGTACAATTCATCACGACCTTGCCTTGCTATTCGAAACTGCAAACCCGGGGTCTCTGACCGTCTCAAGTCTCTTCACAACTGCATAGTGCATTTAATGACCTTCCCAGGCTGCACGTAACACTGGCAACGTGGAAGCGCATCACAGTGTTCAGTGCATCACTGACAGCAACAGGGAATGGAAAGGAGCAGGGATAAAAGTTTAACCAAATCATTTAGCAATCTAATGAACAGCTGAGCTATTCTGACTGTCTGGTCTTTTGTTTTTGAGGAAACTTGTGCAAGTTACAATTCCATTTAAGGTGCCAGTGGAAAGAGGAAAAGCTGTGAAGAGACACGAGCCAAAGAGAATGTGGCAACCTTCTCTAAAGTAATTTCTGCTGTGAGCCTTGTTCATTCTTCACTTCACTGCCCAGATAAACTTGTTCACAGGGATGGTGTCTGATAATGACCAGGGCAACAGCTGTAGAGCACTACTAGTCCTGGCCCCGCTCTCAGAGGTTAACTCCACAGGGTTCACTCAGACGCAGGCGTAAGAGATACCGACTGCACGAGTTTGTCCCCTCACGCAGAAGCGGGACTCACCAAGTCAAGCATTCTTTCCCAGACATTCCTAAAGGAGAGGTTTCCACTGAGTACAAACTTTTAGAAAGCAGCAATATTGCTGTAGTAGTTCCTGTCACACGTTACAATCTGTATTTCATATCAGTGTATTTCTTTGCTTTCGCAGCAATATAAAAGATTAGTTCCTCAGGCAGGTTAGGAAATATTTACTTTTTTACACTCCATTAAAAAAAAAAAAATTAAACGGTAATGAAAAGTTGTAGCCTTCCTTGAAGTTTTCCTTATGTTTCCAGCTTCCAGCAAACCCCATGCCTACAAACACACACTCGAATTTTTGGGTTACCCACAGCAGTTATTTTGTTAAGGACTGTTTGACGGGGCAAACAGCTGAAAATGAAACATTTTAGCCAGCCGTAGGGTTGTCACAGACAGGCTTCGCTTCTGCGTCAGGGCTCACCTACGGAGGGCAGCCTCCAGGCTTCTGCGACCCCTCCACGTCCCTGCCCCTGCTGTCGGTCTGCAAAGTACCGTATTACCGCTGTTTTCCCACAGCCTCAGCGCACGAACAACACATGAACATTTCCACTACGCTAAACATTAGGAGCAGATGTGTTCAAGCACAGGGTACTCCGTTGCTAGCCCCATCCTACCTAGAAAATCACTTCCTCATTAACGGAGAGGCGGACAGACGACAGGCATTTAAAGCGTGCAATGCAGCGATTGAACGCACATCCCTCACTTTGCCTCCAGCACGGGCACTGGGTTTACGGTGAGCTTGCGTCATGTGCAGGCCCTCCGTTTTGCAATGGAGTTACCAAATCAAAGCAGCCGCGTTCCCCGCTTTGCTCAAGCGAGGCAGATGCACAGCGGTGGTGAATCTGGCCCTACACTTCTGTTCTCACCCTGATTTATGAAGATATCATTAACTCCCATAAATTTATGGCATGGTCTCAGTGCACGCATGCCAAGATAATGAAGACCAATGTCTTGTTTTTTTTCTTTGCTAACGCTGGCAGCAATGGCCAAAGAATTCTCCATGCCAGCACTCACTGAAGAGCTGGCTTAGTTTTGCAAGGCCTTTTACTCAGATCTCATTAGCTTTTTGTTTCTCTTTCTCTCCCTTCCCACCCCTAACTTGCATAAAAGCCTATGCCTCTCTTGAAAGTTTATCAGACTCCAAGTCCCCAGAGGGAACTCATGGCTGGCCAGGCTGGCTACAGGGAGAGATTATTTTGTTTGGAGAATGTTTGTGTTTCACCACAAAAATGAGTGACTATTTTCCTTTGCTCTAAACAAAAGAAGATCCATTTGGTTTGCATAACTCTGGCCATCTGACTCCTTCCTGGAAAACTTACATAGGGAAACCAAACAAAACAACACTTCTCGTCTGCTATTGCATCTGTATCTGCAGGATGCATTTGAAAGAACGCCGCTTTTCTCGTCTGCGAGAAAAAGCTTGCTGTATTCCTGTGCAGTAAGAGATGGGCCCGAACGCTCCCAAACTCTAGATCTCGTGCCAAAATCTGAATTTTGTGGTTTGGCCTCCTCTCAGCTGACGATACTAGTGGAAGAGCTGTGGAAGGCGGGGGGGTGGAGCGCTCGACTCGGTGTCTCTGACTTTGCTGCCCAGGAAGTGATTTCTGTTCTCGGCTCGGCCACTCGCTGGCTGCGCAACCGGGAAGAAGTCACTTTGCCTCCTTTCCCAATGCTATAGAAAGGATGCCCAGGCCTTGATCGCATCTCAGACGTCAATCAAGGGTAGAACTTGGCCACCTTCAGGAAGCATTGCAATGCCTCACTTTTGAGAAAATCTGATCGCAGTAATGGGCACAATTTGCTCCTCACCTATGCACCCCTAACCAAGCAAAATAAGGTTCTCCACTGTATAAAAAACCCCACAGGACACTGCACCCACGGGCAACCAGAACTCGTCAGTCCTGAAGCATAAGCCATTCAGAGCAGCGTGCAGAAATGGAGAAGGGTCAAACATCTCACAAGAATACGTCTGTTTTCTGCAGATGCCCTTTCGACAAGGTACTTTCTACTGCTCAAATTCCTGTAATTCGCTACCCAGCATTCCTACACCTTTTAACAACTATCTGTAGCCTGTAAAATCTATTATTCCCAGCAACAGTGAAGAGTTTCTTTCGCCATTAGCAGGGTGTAACCTCTTGGCAAGACAGGACTTGGAGCTCTTCCCAACCGTAATAATAAAAGCCTCAATATATGCACAATGTTTTAACACAGAGGAGCAAACCTCAGTAAAAGAGAGGTACAAAAACCCCAAAAGGTGACCAAGACAGATCATAGTACTTTCTTTTAGCCATATAACCAAGCTAGAATTAGCAGCCTTTTCTTTGGTTAACGGTTCATCCAAGAACTGACTGGCATACTGAAAACTGATGGCGAAGATCCCTTATGGAAGGGTTTAAGAAAGCATATTTTCAAATTACCACCGCAATATCACAAGTGCTGATTGTCGGACTCGCAATATCAGCAATATTTTAGTCCAGAAAAAGCTGCAAAAGCTGTTTGCCAGGCTTCCCGTATATCACAGACCAACAATTTCCTTCTGTTATCCCTGTATTTATGATTTGCGTTCAACTAAAGTACATCTCTGAAAACGCTCTGACCTAGTCTTCTGTTACTATAGGAGAGAAGATTCTAGTCTATTAGACTGGAACAGCCAAATTGGGGGTGGGACTCTGGCTGCTCTCACGTAAGACTCCCTCAGAAACATCTGTGCTAAGGCGGCTGTTCTCTGTACCTCAGCCCACTGGAGACGGGTAGCCCTGAGCCATCGTGAGCCTGAGCACTCCCACTGTCCCTTTGTCACCCCAGATGAGGCAAAATACCTCCACAATTCTCTGCTCCGCCTACCAACGAACAATCTCTGTTCGTCCTGTCTGACTCCTCCTCTTATGCCACTCCTTGTGACAGCCCTGCAAGCAAAGTTTTTATTTCAAACCCATTTTGTGGGGAGATGGGAATGGAAAAAGACACTGGAACACTCTCTGAGCTAGAGAAACTGCCAATGAGAAAGACCCATAAATAAAAAAATGTTTTGTTAATGCTGTAATGAAAACCACATTGAGATCATGCTATAATTGCTCTGCTTTGTGTAGGGATACACGAGCTTTGAATGCCAAAGCCATTCAGAGGAGAGTTAGGGAATGGGGGGAAGAGGGAGATAAGCGCAGAACAATGATATCGCATTCATAACAATTTCTAGATGGAGAGAAGGGATCTGGAAGGAATCGCTTTTTCTCTGATGGGTTCATCTGCTGTGCGTACAATTTCGTTCAACAAGCACGCATAGCTTCGAGACTACTAATAGAACTTGGCAAAGCACCATGCTATTAATTTGCTCATGCTCACAACTGGCAGCTCAGGAGAGCAGCACACGCTGCAGTACAACAGGGTCACGTCCAGGCAGGAGTCCTGGTCCAGCACTGCAACGGCTTCACTCCAACCTCAGAGCTGTTACCATAAGCTCTGTCACGCTCATTTGCACAGATGCACTAATGCCACAGCGAGAGACCATCTTGGTCCCCCAGCAGCATACAGATTGCTAGTCCCACATTGCACAGAGACTCTCCTCCTCGCTCAGCCCTAGTATTCCTGACTGCTCTGGGCTTGTTCCCCCACACTTGGCCTGGAGAGCTGCAGGGAAGTCTGCTGGAGGTAAATGCCCGCGAGTCCTGTTTTAAAAGTTCCTAAACTGCAATTTGTTGGAGGCTTGGAGAGCATTTGACATGCGACCGTTTCTCCTGTTTTCATGTTCTTTGTCAGGCAATTACTTGCGTCACCCCTCAAAATAGGATGCCAAGCTCACCTTGGTGTATGTTTTCACCTAGGAATAATTAGAGGCATGCGTTGTGTCCTTCATAAAGGTCACACTCCCAAAAACACCTGATGGAGCTCGTACACAGTGACAGACGTGCTCTAGTACCACAGTGGAAAGAGGGAAAAGCTACTACAAGAAAATGAAAGGAAAAGATTCAGTGGAGGGTTAAAGTGACATGATCGAGTGGAGAAAACAGGGATTAGAGAGTCAAACTGCAAAGTAAAATGTTCCTGTGCAAGAGCGACCAGGCTGTGAGAAAATAAAGAAAATATCACAGACAAAGTACCTTGCTGCAAGGGAAAGGCAAGATGGGGAAAATGGAGAAACTTGCTTGGCTTTAAAAACAGAAGACAATTTTTAGGAGGCATTTATTGGGCAGTTTTGGGATACAGTTCCCTATACAGCTCACTCTCCGCTGATACCTGGCAAAGCCCTGCTCCCACTGCCTTTGCCTCATTTTCCCCTCACTTCTGGTACTTGGTGCTGAAAAAAAATAATCATCAGGCGAATTTGTGCAAAGGATCAGTTTTGGCCAAGCATCCAGAACATTCACTAGAATGCAAAAGATCTAGCCCCACCTCTGCTGTGGTGCGTGCTCTTTCCTCACCAATCTTTCATCTCTCTCTCCAGTTTTAAACTGCCTAGGACAGAGCTCTCCTCTTCTGTGCCCAGAACTATCTTTGCTGGATCCTGCACAATCTGGGCAGACAAAGACGTTTTAGCACCACAAAGCAGTCATAAGTCACTGCACTGGATAATTACTTTTAACTCTGTGCAGTCTGAAACCAATTCTCCGAGGTCCTGCTGCTGGCAGAAAACACCCTGCTGTTGAACATGCATCTGATTACAGTTCTGCTCAGCCAAATATTCTTCATCGTTTCTACAGATGTTCTTTTCTTTTTCTTTTTTTTTTTTTATCCCATAGCTACGAACATTGTGAGCTGATGCTCTCTTCACCTGCCACTTTTCTCTGCCAATAATCCCAATAAAAATCCATTAGCTCATGCCCTTAACCTCAGCAAGTCCTAGCTGTGCTGGTCTACGTCTCATCTGGGATAATTTAAGGTTTCAGGAACTGTTGGCTTAGCGTTATCTTTAAAAATACCTCCCTCCCTGATACAATCAGAGACTGAGAGGTTTCAAGCAAACAAAAACAGCTGAGTTATCCAGTCTCCATAAGGTTTCCATAAAACTCTCATTCAGTTAACTCTTGCGTTAAGCTGTTTGCAGCTAAGTGCCACAAAGGCACACTGAGAACACGGGCTGGAGCTGCAGGCTCCGGTAAAGCAAAACACTGAGACTCATTCTCACATAGCGCAACTTAAACTTCACAGAGCTGTGCCAGTTCCCACCAGGAGAAACTTGGAGTTGAGAACGCTGATGGGCAACTGTTGAGTTCCCTCAATTGGGGAACAGTTTGAACTCAGAAACCGAGTTTGTGGCCTCTCACTTCCAGGTCACTGCATCAAAAAATCTACTGCTGTGCAAAATGAACTGAGAAATCTTGGTGCGCTGCCAAGGAGAATGAGCTCACTTTTCACCTATGCAGCAATTCAGGTCACAATGAATGCATCAGAAGGTCAGAAGGTGGGGAATATATTGGGCCCTTATCCTCATTTTCCACAGTCATTTTATGGACACAGGAAGACAGCTTCGAACAAAAAAAGCCCATGGGTTGCACTAAGATAAGCTGATCTTTCCTGAAAGCTACTATGAAATTATGATGACAGAGGCCATAATAAATGACTCGGCTAGACAAGCAGTCAGCACGCAAAAGAGAGGAAGGAATCTTCCTCCTCCCCCCCACCAACACCAGGTCACAGTGTTTGGGAGTGAGATAACCTTCGCAAACAGTTCCTCCCATTGGCAGCACTGGACATTTTTGTGTCTCCATAGACAGGACACACTGAATAGTGGAAAGCTGAGGGATGACATTCTTAGGTCTATGAAGACTTTAGGATATTTCCAGGAATGAATGCCTTGCTCGAGAGCCAGCCAGCTCTGAGGAAGCTGAGCTGAGCAGCAATTGGGATGCAACAGCAGGTCACAGCCAGCACAGCTGCAGGTAACTTTCAAGCTAATGACAAGAACGGAGCAAGTAGTCTTCTCTGGAGGAAAAAGTCAAACAGCAAATCAAGTACGGAAAAGACCTTACATAGGAGAGAAAAGAAGGATAGCATTAACATCACTTCCCTACTTCACAAAGCTGTCACAAACAGTATCTACTTGTTATGGTTTGAGGAACCCACAACAATTTGTTGTTGTTCAGGCAATTATTGTCTCACCCAATGACCCCTCCCCACCCAGGAAAGGGAATTGGGAAAAAACAAGGAAACCCAAGGGCTGAAATATAAACAGATTTAATAGAATAAGACTAGATAATTAACACAAATAACACTAAAGAACCAATATTGATCCCAACACCAATATAAAATACACAAGGATGACACTCAGGCCATTCCCTAAGCAAGAAGCTGGGCACTCCCCGCAGGGAACTGCAAATGTGGGACACTGCGAGCGCTGTGGTTTTGGGAGGAAGGGAAGGGCTCGGGGCTCTGGCACCAGGGCAAAGAGTTCTCAGGATGGCAGCCATCAAGGGAGAGAGAACTCCTCAGCAAACTTTCTAATTTCTATGGAATGTGCCATTCATGGTATGAAATAATCCTGGCGGCAGCTTGGGGCAAGTGCCTGGATCTTGCTCCTCCCCACCCCTGCACCTGGTGAGCTCGAAAACACTGAGACCTTGAAACCCACATAGCATAGCTGGCTATAGAGTAAATATTTTCACAAATTCAGACACCGGAGTCTTCTAAAAGTGCAGTTTTCCCAAGCATTAGAAAAGACTTCACTCAAAAGTAAAATTTCTGAAAGCAAAGTTAGTCCTGGAGAAGTGTTGTTCAAAGCAGGACACCACTGTTACCATCCGTTCAAGCTCAGAGCCCTGTCCTGGACTCACAATGCAAATGGGGCCACGAGAAGGCTAATTGTTGGATGGCTATGGAGGCAGAAATGAATGAAGAACAGGCAATCAAGAAAGGAGACCTGCACCAAATCTCTAGCTCCTGAAGCAGCCCCATAAACCAGTAGGAAGAGTACTCGGCTGGGTGTCAGGGCACCCACACGCTTGCCTGCGATTAGCTCACCTGGAGCAGACACCTCAAGGACCGTACTTCAGTTCCTCCATCTGTAAACCAGCGGTAGCAGAGTGTGCTCATTTCACATATAGCTTTCCAATGCTCTTCCTCTTCAAGATACAGATCTATTTTAAAGCTCCTAATAAAAAGTTCAAATTAAGCCCCAGATCCAAGTTTTTCAGGCCTTCAGAACTCACAAAGACCTTTGGTGCTGCAGGTCTTGCAAGCAATGTATAGAAGGAATAGAAAGCAATTTGGGGAAAGAGAGTAACGATGTCCTTCCACTAAGGAAGGACCAAACCTAGTTCTTATCCCCTCCCACACAGGTTGCAAATGTGGCCCCTGGTGGTCCTAAAACTGAAACACTGCACACATCAAGAAATACAACTATTTGAAAAACCCTCCGCTAACATTTCTCTTGAACTGAAAGTAGCTCCTCGATAAAGTGGAAATTTTCACCCAAATTATATGTTTTAGATGGTAGTCATGTTTTCAGTTATCACGATATTCATGATATTCTTGTTTTAATTGAAAACAAGACAGCAGACATGCAAACTAAGAATGCTACAAACTGCCAGCTTCCAGCAATCAAACCCAAAGGCTTTTGGGTTTGCACCATATAGCTTCAGACTTTTGGTGAAAAGAAAACTTCTAAATATTTGAGCAGCAATTTCATTTCCATTGGAACCTTCCAGGCGGAGAGAGAAGGGAAGGTCTCCTGCCCAGCTCTAGAGAACTGCAGGAGACTTTATGACACATATGATCGAAACAAAACTTTGGATCTGAACTCAGGGGAGAAACCAAACATAGTTCAACACCTAAATGCAGCCACGATCCAGATTTAAGGAGTTCTGGCCACATGTCAGGTTTGGGTCAAATTTTACAGAGCTTCAAAGGAAACGCATGAATCTGTGGCTGCCTCTGCTGTTCTTTTTTTGAAGGCCACCTCTCACTTCTTCACACATCTCCAGCACTTATCTCAGGGTTGCAGAGAGGTGCCTCCAAAGCAGTTGATTCACCACATCCCCCCCACCCCGGTGCTTTTACTCAGATCCCTCTCCTTCCCTGCTCCCCCCTCCAATGCCACCTGCTCCTCCCTGGACACTTAGCCCTCCAGCTTCTGCTCTTCATGTGCCCACCACTTACCACCATACCTGCATTAGGCCACCGTGAACCACAGCCAGCCAAGCTTTCTGCTTAGTGACACAAAAGCTGGCAATTCCAGAACCTGCCTACTACAGAGGAGGCCAGCATAACAGTACAAAAGCCATTCAGGACAAATGACACACACTCACTGTCCTGGACCTGCCCTGAATGCTCAGTGGCATTCCTCACATGGCAAACAGCCTTAGCAAACCGTTCCCCTGCTCCAAAGAGTAAATTACAGAGATGCTCAAAGCACAAGCAAGTCCAACGTTGAGCCATTAGACTTTCATATGTAAGAAACCAATTCATGCGTTCATTTTATACTCAAAAGGGCCAGGACCGCCTCCAAAATGATCAGGCAGCTTCTGAATAGATTCCATGTTAGAAAAGATGAATTCTGTTGTCACTGGTGGTATTAGCTATGAGTTACGCTATCTGGTTTCCTATGTGGGTTTGCAGGCATGCCAGATGAGAACAATAGGATCATTAGTTCTTTCAGCTAAATGGCTCTCAGTTTACTTCACAAAAAGACCAGACACTCAGGGTCTAATTTGCTTCTCTTACTTCAGTTCTTCTGCTTGGTGAACTCTGCATAGGAAACATCTTTCCAAGCTGCATCCACAGAAGCACGGCAATGCCTTAGCCACTGGTCCAATACAGCTTCCAACAATAGTGTTTCTTTAAGCTACACGATCAGGCCTGCTAAGTACCACAAAATATAGGTAAGGAGATAAACACCTGATCTCACTACATACTTAACCCAGCAAGACATATATATAGAGATACTCTTTACAGGCAAGTTTCTGTATTTTGTCCCCTCCATTACTCAAGCTTATCTAGTCACATACTTGCTGTCAGAGTTGCAGCATACAATACCACCAGCAATTTTCCTCTAAAAACCAAACCTCTTCTGCATTCTGCAAGTTTAATAGCTCCTCATCCCATAATTATTACTCTCACAGTCAACATATTTGAAGACCCAAAATGTTTTGCAAGCAAATGTTTGCCAGCGTAGAGTCAAAAAAAATAAAGAAATTAAAAAAAAAAAAAATCAAACCAGCTTACTGAGAGTAACTGTGTCATTGATCCTGAAACTGCAGAGCACTCTGTCAACATTACGGGCATGACGAAATCCATTTCCTCTCACGACAACCTGAAACGACTCTGTAGCAAAAGAGACAGATTATTGATACGTAGCAAGGCAAAGAATGGCCATTTAGATAAGCGACATACGTTGAAACTTTTCACTTGAGTTCTCTTGAGCTAAAATTTGCAGTTTAACAATTGTTAAGCTTAAAAATTGTTAAAAATTAAACTTCTACTCTCTCCCTACCCAATTTCAATTAAGAGCTTTTAGAAACAGGAGATAATACACAACAAAAACATTTTTGATCTGCAGTGAAAACATTAAGCGTCAGAGGCACTGAGCTTTCCCCTCCCCAAGTTGCCATCTTAAATGGCAGAAAGTTTTGGGTGAAGAAAGACAAAAGTATCTTTCCGTGGAAAGAAAAAAAAAAAAATCTTCCAGTGACAGATAACCTGGAGAAGTCCAAGCGCTACTTTCCTAGGTAACCGCAAAATTGTATCATGAGTTTTGTCACATCCTGCTCTGCTAACTCGTACAATGAGCACGAGTCCCTGACTGGGATCATTTCCATCCAATGACAGGGGACTTCATCAAGCGATCAGCTTCCTAGTTTCTGGACAAAGGCTATCACCTCAGAGCCTGCGGGCATTTCCCCAGGTCTTCCTCTTTGCTGGTCTTCCAGATCAACTTCACAAGGTCACCACAAGCTGTGGCACAAGCAGAAAGCACCAAGCACAGTCACCTACACCTGAGCGCTGGACTGAACGGTCCTTTTTGGAACAAGCAGGGCTGAGCAATGAGATCATATCCTCACGAGTCTTTCAGACCACTCTCTACCATCCCTTGGTATTCCAGCTACTTGAACCCCGTACTGGGAAAGGTTTACGAACTTCACGCAGCCATCAGCATTAAGACTGCCGTGCAAAGAAAGCACCATTTTCAGCCTTTCAAATTTTGAAATGTGGCCATAGCCCCAGCCGAGTTCTGGCAGCAGGCATAGGGACGCAAACTCTGCAGTTCCCCATGGTGAAGGAAACTGTCCCCCCAATTCCTGTTACTATATAGGAGAGGCACTCGGACAGTCCCCACTGATGTTTCACTGCTGAAGGCGGTTTGAACACAAGATGTTTCACCATCCAAGCCAACGCAGGAGTAATCACAGTACATCAGAAACACCACCCTGGTTTTAAAATTCACAAGAGCAACAAGGAACCTAGTTTTTGCAGATTCAAAGTTTTTTCCTTGCACTTTACAGTCCCCATCTTCCTTCATCTCCCTTAAGGACTCATACACTGTACTTGTCAGAAAAAGCAGATTTGCTTTGGAATCTGGGCTCTCTTCCAGGTCCCACTCATTTAGAGCCAAGTTGCAAATCATCCCACCACATCTAGCCAGGGAAGCTGCCTCACAGGCCCATTATGTATTGTCCAAGAGCATTTGGGAAGAACGGGGGAGAAGAGCTCTGTTCTGGAGTGCGGGGGCCGACGAATACTTAAGAGAAATCACAGAAGACTCAACTGCTGGGGAATGAGAGTTCAAGTACAGTCAAAGAACAGCATATCACTGATGTCAGATTAACCACGGGGATCCTGTCTCTGCTTGAGACTGAAGTGAACAGATGCAGTATGCACTCTGCGTGTCGGTACTGATGCAAACAAAATTGTCAAGAAACTGGCATTTCAGAATGACGTGTTGCTGCTGAAATTCATTACCCAAGCATCTGCGCCTAGTCTGCAGCACAAGAGTGGCCTCAGGTAACACGGAGCTCTCCCATTCCCGCCTTCCAAGAAAAAAAAAGAAAAGAAAAGAAAAAAAAAAAAAGGAAAACCTGCCACCAGTCTTCAAGGATGTGCTCAGAAACAAGAAAACAGGAGGTATCAGAGCTACACCTGCAGAAGTTTATTTCAGAAAACACTATTGCACATAACTTTCATATTCAATGGCACTTTCATTAGTCTCAAAGTCCTAAGTGATTAAATCAGCTGCAGTTCAAGAGCAATGGAGTATTTGTCCAAACTTGGAGATGAGGCCTTGAATTGAGCATCTAAATTACTGTTGGCATTTTCCAAGGTTAATATTGGTCCTCTTGTGAAGTACTGGCCAAATTCCAATGTGAACGGTTTATATAGAACCCCGCTACGTTTCCTGTCAGCTGGCTCTGCTGGATGCCCCTGTGTGTTACCCCCACGTTCTCATTAGACACAATGAATGGGAGTGATAAGATGTATAAGCAACTGACAAGCACATTAGAAAGCGTTAGGGACGGTTATAAATGATGGTTGGGAGTCATCTTCTGGCTTACGACACTGCATAAGCATCATTGTTTATCACTTGTATAAGTATGTAAATATATTTTTTAAAAAATAAAAATCTGTAAGCGTGTAAAGTGGGTCTGAAGGTTCATACAATTCCATTTCCTTTCCCAAGCATTTCTGGAACATCACTGCACTATATCAGAGATTGTCATGACAACAATCACCTACCATGCTAAGGTAGATAGAACCCTGTTTTGGAGCATTTTTTAACACAGGAACTATTTAAATGGCCAGCCAAAATGAGAAATAGATGACTAAGTCCTATAATTCATGTCAATTATGCCATCCTGGCTTCAAAAAGAAAACTGCTGTAGTGGCATGCATGGAATGCAAAGTCGATGCCTGCACTTATTGGACATTTAGCCTGGTGTCTTGCGTCTGCTAGGAAAATATGACTATACGTATATGTTTAGGTATACAGGCAGTTGCTTCAGGAACAGGAGAGGCAGGAAGGATGACTGAAGCAGCTGCTTTGGAAGTGAAAACAAAGAAGTAATGATAACTGGCTTTCTTCTTTGGACTAACAACGTAAGAAAAAGGAAGATGCAGAACTTGTCAGGGACTCATCCTTCTCTACAAACCTCAGCTCTTCTCCCAGCCTCTCTACTTAATGAGTTGCTGCTACACATTCAACAAACAGTGAGGATACACTTCGTAAAATGTGAATTCACAGAAAGCAGATGGAAGCGGCTAAAAAGATTCTCAAGCTTTCTTCAAAAAAGGTGAATGCAGAAATGCCTGCCAGGACTTCAAAGCTGCAGAGTACATAGCACAACCATATTAGAACAAGCACACAAAGGGGGGCAGTACAATTCACACAAATCAACTGAATGATGTTTAAATTCTAGTCCTCAGCCACCCTATCAACCCTAAAGGCCTAGGAAGTGTTCAAAGAATTTTAGAAGTCTTTAGATCAAAGCGTGCTCACTTGACTTTCCAGGAAGTTTCTTAAGAAGCACTTCCCTCGATAATCCTCTGAGATGATGAAATTGCAAAACTCTAAACTTAATCACAAAGTCTTGTTTTCTGATTTGGTTTGTAATTTTGCAGCATATCTACTTCAAGCTTGGCACAGTCCGAGTAAGACAGACTGGTTTGACTGAAAAACAGTTAGGCACTGTCAAATTTAAGCCTTTTCTGTAAGAAAATCCCATTTGACATCATTTGGCAGAAATTGGAAATGTGCGAGCTACTGTAACATGAAAAAGAAATTCACCAAAAAAAGCCAAAGGTTCGGCTCCAGTTAATTAGTTCTTTTTGCACACTCCAGCAATTAGAGATGAAAAAAAAAAAAGCATTTTAGGCAACATGAACAACTAGGGCCTCAATTTATACTTACCCCCTGCACATATACTGGAAGGCTCTGCTGCCAGAATTTCTATACAGGATTTCTTCAAAATCTAAAAGACAGAGAAAAATGTCATTAAGTGTCTCAGACTTGTTTCTATAGAAACACAAATCTGAAAGCGTGAGAGTGCACTTGTCCTCACGTAAATACTTAACTCAACAAAGCACTTTGCATTCATGTCACAATTATGCCGTCTTCGCTTTTCACTTTAAACCAGCCACCCAGGTGTCATTGCTCTTCCTCAGCACGCTATTGCTATGGAGGAAGGCAGTGGATGCCGACGCTCTCCCATATCTCAGCACAAGTTTGCCTTTGTCTGTGGTACAAGTTATTATGCAGACTATGATCCGTAACAACCAAGGTGCACTCTGAAGGGTTAGCAAGGAAATGTCATGGCCCTCCCTTTGCAGTCCTAACTCCCCCCTCAAAATTCTTCTGGAGCCAAGTAAACTCCAAGTGAAACAACAGAAGTTTAAGCTAAGCTGTTTACCTTTGCATTAAAACATCCTAGGAACATCGACATAGCCATTTCTCAAGTCTCAGCACAGGGGTTCAGACTTCTTAGGGTTTTAATCTGATCTATGTGATCATACCAGTGTGCATCCTCAAAGTTGCACTGTGATTTCAAATCAAGATGTATGGACAATTGCTCTTCACTTAAACCAAACGTGAATTAAGCAGTATGTCTTCATAAGGGTTGTCACTGCCTTTAACCACTTTACGTGCAGACAGTGATTTACACAAATATTTCAGCATCAAGCTTGGCAGACTGCAAGGCACGAGGAGCATGCTAGAGTTGGATACTGTTTATTCCCATACGGTGCTAAAGTTGCTCAAGCCATTATTTGCCTTTGCCCTCTCCGAAGACCAACTCAAATTCTTCACTGCGCAGAGTCAGCAAACTTGTGACAGTGTCCGTAAGCCCCTGGGAGAACGGAAGCAGCGATGGAGTGCTGTGGGTGTACGGTGCTGCGCTGAGCAGCCCCTAGACGAGGTAATACTGATCAAAATTTAGGTCAGCTCCAAGAGGCAAGTAAATGTCAGCCAAGCATCATGACTCAAATCCAACACGAAAATTATTTTCCCAACTTTAAATTGAAACATCTGTAAGGACAGCAACCGATACAATGCGTTTTGTAAGAAAAAGATAATCTACTTTTTCTCCACAATCGTGGCACTCCGCCTCAAATACCTAATTGCAAAAGGTACAGATAGAGCCATGATTTATTTTTTACAACTTTTAAATAAGAGTTTGAGTTACTCAGAAGCAGGGCTGGTAGAGACTGAAAAAGTACCAAGGGGCTGAAGGAACCAGGACCGTCTGAGCTGCTGGCAGCCTGACAAGTGAGGAGAAAGATTTGCAGGAACAAGGTTATACAGGAACTGTCAAGAGGAAAAAAAAGAGAAAGTCAACAGTTGAGAACGGAACTCAAAAGCACTAGAAGAATTTGAAAGGGAGAATAAGGAAAATACACAAAAAAATAAAGACGACTGTAGGAACACTCTTCCAGTGTATCCATCTGTAGCTATCCCCCCATCTCCTGTGAGCCCTCTACTACCCACCCCTTTCTCATCCCAGGTTCTGCATCTCTGAAGATACAGCATTTTTCTCTCAAAGTGACTGCCGGGGCTAATGAGCACAGCTGAGAGCTGCTGCTTTTCCAAGTGTTTTTCCTTTCTACTGAAAAATGTCTCCCTTAAGAAGAGATCATTTTCACGTTTTTCCAAATTCCCCTTCGATTCTGCTCCCCTCTCCCTCAGCATCCCCAAACATTTTAATATGTATTTCTCCTCATTGCCTTGCAGAAATGAAGTGAAAGAGAAGTAGGCAAATGAGCTGGAGAACAAATGCATGAAAAATACAATCAATACTTTCACTTAAAAAAAAAATAAAACACATAAAACTTCACATGATTAAGTTTGAAATTCATGACTTGTATTCAGTCATTTGCAAATACTCATGCTGCAAGCCAACTTGGATGGGGGCGTGGAATAGCAGGTGTCTCAATTAGATGATACAGAGCTCCCTTCCAGTCCAATCCAATCCATTTACGTGACTATAAAAAGCTGGCTTTAATGGCTTTTTACAGTGCCAACTGCAATATGTGTATTGATTTAGAACAGTAAGAAGTTTCCAATGCTCCAAGCACCCACTCTAACTTAAAGTGAAAATCAGGCAGCAGTAACTATTGCAAAAGAATTCCTTTACGTCTCTTCCTCATCATAAAAACAAATTCAAAAAGCACTTCAAATATATTAATCATGGAAGATTTCATCAAATCTTCTGTTCTTTCATTTCCCGAGGACTGCGCCGCCCTGTGTGGGCTCTAGGTGCGCTTCATTCACTGCGGGCTGGCTCCCCAGGAAAGCAAAATCACATGCAAGAGTGGTGATGCAATCTCCCAGCTGAGTGCCTACAAACAGCTCCAAGAGCATACACGGGAGAACTGACTCCACATCCTCATTTTCATAGGGAGAATTACAACAGTTCTGGTTTACTTGGTAACTAACTGCAGGCCTCAAGGCAGCGTGCCTTGGCAGCCATGCAGAAAAGTCTTTGAAGCACGTGCTCGCCCTCGGTGAGGAAGCATCCCATTGTCTTTAGCAGCGCACACTTAATGGCCAAGCTCAGATTCCCAAATCAGTCTCCTGTTGTACTCTACAGGGCTCCAATTATGCTCCAGCTTCACACAGGCTCCTGGGAGGATCTCTTGTTAATATTTGTTGACATGCCAAATAAAAAATGCAACACATCCTTGTGGAAGCTTGGCTTTATTTGTCACTGTTATCTCTATTAGGACAGAACTGAATTTAGCACTACCTGTGACGGCACTGCCTGTCCTTTAGCTTTCTGCCAGGCATTAAAGGCCAGGAGCGGCCCTGCAGGTTACCTGGGCCCTTTAGAAACACAGGGATGAAGGGGAGTGAAATTCTGCCGCTGCTGGAAGCTTTCATTTGGTATTCTGGTCCACAAGCATGCAGACAGATTATTTCACCACAGCAGATGCATATTTCTTATACATTTTTTTTTCAACAAATTTGGGAATTCTAATTAGCAAACAGGATGCTGAAGTTTAATAGGTTACTGCCTAATCAGTGTTAGTGTGAATGACCTACCTAGTCTGGGGCTAGGTACTCATTATCAAGCTCTGTTGAATTACTAAATAACAAAGTCTGTTGCCAATTACAAAACTAATTTACTTATGAATTGTTTCCTACCCAATAATATCTGCATGAGCCAAGTAAAATAAATATATTTAAGTCACTTTTAAAGATGCATTTGAGGTAAGAAAGAAGTAGAAAGCATGATCGCATACTACTAAAAGTAATGAGAAACACTATACAGTTGGGACTGGAGGTTCTCATCCTCTCCTTTAGATGGTAAGCTAGCTGCCCAAGCCAAGAGGCTTGAGTTGTTGACTTTCTCCTTGGCCCATGTAGAAAGCCTGGCTCTAACAGATGATAGATTCAAAGTATCTATGGGAAGCTCCTGGTCTGAATTGCCCTCTGGAGATCCCACCCCTTACTGGCTGCAGAAGTTTAGGCCCCCTGGGCAGTGTACATGTAAAGGGAACGTACAGTTTATCCATACAGCTATCTCGGGATGAGTAAGTAAAAGCATCACAACATTTCTCATACATACTTCGTCTACCAGGCACTCACAGCAAGTTCTTACAAAAGTTACCACTCTACACACACCCAGCACTGCAGTTTGAGTACCAGAAGTATTCAGAGACAGTACATTTCCAAGCTAAAATTTCCTGAGGTGAAGGAGTACATTGAACTGCCATATCAATTCTAAGAGCTGAGGCAAGAGCTGAAAAATATTGAGGGTAGGTGGACACCACTGCAAGATGATCTGAAAGGAGTACACAGGAAATTAAACTTAAAAGGATGAATCATTTGCACAATTTATACAGATAGGAGACGGTCCCACCAACTAGTTCATATACACATTTCTTATACCTCACAACTGTCTCGTGAGGCTTCCTGCAGCTCAGTTAAAGAATCCTTTCTAAGGGACCCGGATTCCATCTCTATTTGAGATAAGCTCTGAGCTAGTGCCATGGTTTAACACATGGCAAGGATCAGGAAGTATTCTAAGTATTCTTGTTCCAAGCAACTCCTCTTTCAGTCAGTTTCTGGTGAAGGCTCAATGCAAATCAATGACAGGATCCTATCCTGACTTTCATGTTGCTTCATGTTCCATGGCCTCCAGCATTCCTACCAAAGACCTACTGAGCAGTAGATGAAGTTGAGCTTCAGGTTTTCTTTCTAAGACTTGCTCCATTTGCTTTAAATTGACAGGCTATGATCTGCAGAAATTTTTCACAGAAAAGAAAAATTTAATAAATTACTTCAGTTCCTTCCATTTCTTTCCCAGCTTATAGCAATCAGATGTCTGTTTCTCTACCAGATTCTTCCCTCCTAACAAACTCAAAATCCCCATTAAACATGGGGGAAGCTGAAGTTTTACCAGTGGCTCTTTCACTAAGGGAGAAAAAGCAATTGATTTGCTTAATAAAAAAAGTCACATTGGAACTCTCAGGAGAGAAATGACCAAATATCTTCAGCTCCCACTATGAATCCACTATATTTTCAGCTCATTTAAGCACAGCCTCCAGGGCACAGCCTGAATAGCTTGGTGGTGCTTTGTGGAAGACAGTCCTCCTCAAGAAGCACCGAGCAGACCTCCCTGCAGCTGCTAACTTAAAACCTTGCTGGCTCCCACAGAAAAGGGAGGGCAGGTGTACCGAAACATTTGCAGACCCACCACCCTGAACAGCAGATGCAGAAGCGCAGCGGAGGCCAGCCTCAAGCTCCACCACTCCCAGCTCCCACCCCCTTTCTCATTCCAGAGGGACTTAAGTCCACTGTCTCTGTGCGCACAGAGAGTCAAAAAAGGTCTCCTTTTCTGGGGGAGGAGGGAAGAGTCAGACCTCCTCAGCCGGAATACAAGGCAGTTCATGCCAAATCACTGCCGACCAGAATAAACCCAGGTCTTCACATCTTGAGAGTGATTTCAAGCACTAATCTCCCCCCAGGCTCATAATTTTCTCTTTCCTTCCTCTGTTATATCAACCAGCAGCTAGTAGTCTATCTAGCCAATCCCCTCTACACATGGCTGAGCATCCTTGCTATACCAACTCGTACACAGGAATAGAAAGAAGCTTCCAAATCTCAACATTTCAACACTAAGATGCTTTCCTGTGAACACAAATGCTTTGTTTGTTTGCTCTAAGACAGAGGTGCTTTGCAAGGACAAGAAAAGAAGGAATGAGGGAGGGAGCTTACTTTCCAGCTAGAAGAGGAATTTACAGGTTTGTCATCCTACAGAGTGATTAATGTCCTTCTGCCATTCCTTTTACACATCTCCTTCCTACCCAACCTATTGCAATCACTGCACTCAAAGGCAAGTGATCGGGTCCCAGATTCATTACTGTACAGTTACACTTCCTTGTGACCTTCCTTTGCAGGGCTGGTAAATCTTGCGCCAGTGAACTGAAGCAGTTCTTGACTAGGTTCCTGGGGGCTGAAGTCTTCCCATTCTGTTAACTGTAACTGGAAAGGGAGTCAGAACTGCTGCTGGAATTCATTAAAAACAGCTGCAAAGGGAATGCAGGGCTGGGAAGCAAACTAGGGTTTTTTGTTGTTTTCTTGCTTTCTTAAATGACATGCAACACCTGATTGTCCAAGAGAATTGAGGCAGTAGCCCCACACTTGGACAGTGCCAGGAAAACCAATAAGCCAGGGATTGTACTCCATCTACATGCGAGCGCACTAGGGAAAACTGAGCCTGCGTTGAGGGAACGGTTTTGCTTGGTACTACACGGTCACAGTGTGTAACCACTGTAAACACAGAAATCTGAGACCCCCCTGGTGTACCTACCCTCCCTAGCTTCAAGTTGCATATTTCATCTGTGTTTTATCAACTAAAAAAGCCTATACGAAAATGAACAAAACACGTGTCCTCAAAAGGATTTCACATCCTTCTTTGTAGCCATGGGAAGCAATCTAATTAGAACGGTAATCGGATATCACTGAGAAAAAGGAACAGAAAAATACTGAAAGCTACCTGAAAACATATTTTTCCTAGTGAACACTGGGCACATTTTACACTTACAATGAAAATGACACACACATCCTCTCACATACTGCCTTTCCTGCTCAGTCAAGGAGAGCGTTGGCCCTAGGTGAGACAGTATTAGGCCGCTCAAAGTTTTAGAGCTAGAAATAGGAATGCCTCATCAGGCATCCTTACTTGCCAGTAAAAGCCGTGGAGCCATTTGCATGGCTTGTACAGAAGCCATGGGAAAGGAATCAATCTATGCCCCCTCCTCCGTCAGCCGAACAGCCAGCTCTTATCCCAGCCACTCGGGAACAGGCCAGCTCTTATGTGCTGCACCCAGCCCTTACAGGAACTGATCCATCTGAATCGGGAAACCTAGGTCTGGAGGGGAATAAAAATAGCCCGTTTGTCAGGAGGCCCCACGTAGAAAGCCGAGTTTTGGGGATTTTGGCATACACAGCAGGATCCCTTCCCCTATTCTAAACAGGCAAGCAGTGCAGCACATCCATCAGGGCAGAAAGGATGCTAATCGACTAGAAAGAGAGAGATCAGAGTGTCCTTCATACAGAATGTGCTCTAACACATCTCTGCTGTCCCAGTCTGTGGCAACCATTTTATAAAGCGTCACCAGGTACCTAGTCCATTCAGTCAGTTGCTTCCCATCAAGGAGGGAGACAAAAAGATAATATTTGCGTTCAAAACCTCCTGCATTGTGACCTGTTGATAAACTCTACCTTAAAGTAGCAATATGAGTACAAACAAAGGTCAGTTTCTTTGAAACAAATGTTCAAGTGATTTATTAGCAGTCAGCAGGTATTGTGGATAACAGGAAAACTAAACCTTCAACTGCCCGAGCTAACAGAAACTAACACGCACGCATGCAAACACATGATTAAAAATACTTACAGAGTCTATGATTCCCTGAAGGGCTTCAAAACCATCATTCACTGGAAAGACATGATCTTTGCTGTCGGCAATTCTAGCCAGCTGACGGAGTGGTAAAAGTAAATAAAACAGAAATGCAAAGAACCAAATAAATTAGCCAGCAGGCAACACATTAAGACTTCTCCAGACTCATCCACTTGCAAATAAAAAAACCAAATACTCCAAGTATTCTGTATGGATTGCTAGTGCATTATAGTTTGTCAATCATTGAAAAGTTATCTCTCTAGCCTGATTGATTTTAGAAAGCTGCATATAAGGAATCAGAAAAGGCTTCCCTTAACTTGGAAGACAAGACAGAACATGGCTGTCGCCGATGCCCAGAGCCTAATGATCTTTATTGCAAAAACCATCTCCCATATGATTGTAAATCACCCAGCACAGTA
Organism: Rissa tridactyla; assembly: GCF_028500815.1. Taxonomy (NCBI): domain Eukaryota; kingdom Metazoa; phylum Chordata; class Aves; order Charadriiformes; family Laridae; genus Rissa; species Rissa tridactyla. The sequence goes on from NC_071485.1 coordinate 2,743,395, forward strand.
ACTCCCCAACCAAAATAGGCCACAGCATCAACATGACAGGCCACTAATGCAACAACACACTTCAGCATATACATCATTTAAACCAGGGAACTAATCAAAATGATTCAGTATTTTCACAAATAGAGAAGACTAAAGCAAATTGTACCCCACTGGGAGATACAGGCCTGATTCACCTTTCCTTCCAGGACAGAGATTTGACTATTTGTCTTAGGCTCAACAATTAGAGAGCCAAGAATAAAGCAGGGAGCTATAACAGGAGATATTTTCCGAATGGGAGGAATAAGGGAGCAGAAGAGCATTTGGAAGCCAACATGACAAAGAAGAGGGACATTCATGAGGTGGTGGTAAGATAAGGGAAACCAGGACACCACCTGTAAAGAGCTACGTGCAGGTTCACTTGTCAATAGCATGCTAAGGGTTAAGGCACGAATGGAAGCCCAGTTCAGAAGTAATGAGCTCTCCATGCATCTGCTGGAGCAGGATCAAATTTTACTGCTGCAAGGCCAATGTTTGTTATAGTAATTCTCTCCCATGGCAGAGGTAACATCAACCCAGCAGGCCTCTTTGGCATTTCCTGTAGCATTGCAAACTGGAGGCCACAGACTAGCCACACATTCCTCCCTAAACCCCACCGACTCCACCTTCACACTCCCACCCCGCTTCTCGAGCGAAACACTAAACTGCCAACCTCCTGGGCTGCGTCCAGAGAAATGCTCCAGGCAACTTTCCCCTGCCCGCCCCGAGAAGGGCAGCAAAGCTGCTTTACTGCTTGTTGGCCAACGGATAGCAGGTTCTGTGAACCAGGATGTTTACAGTTGCCTCAACTCATTCCCCATAGGCACCCTCCTAGCGCATTCCGGGACTTCAGACAGTCATCTCATTCTCATTCCAGTTAATTTCTTCAGCATCTAAATGACTTCAAGCAGCAGCTGTCTTTGAGGTCTGCTACTTTAGATCTAGTCTCTTCCATTTTTATTCCCTCCTTGCTTTTTCACTGACTTACTGTAGGTTACAGGGCCTGGAGAATAAATCTTACGAGGAGCGATTGAAGGAGCTGGGACTGTTTAGTTTGAGGAAGAGGCGGCTGAGGGGAGACCTCATCACTCTCTGCAACTATTTGAAAGGCCATTGTAGAGAGGCTGGTGCTGGTCTCTTCTCACAGGTAATTAGTGATAGAACAAGAGGGAATGGCTTCAAGCTGCAGCAGGGTAGGTTTAGGCTGGACATTAGGAAAAAATTCTTCACAGAAAGAGTGGTCAGACACTGGAATAGGCTGCCCAGGGAGGTGGTGGAGTCACCATCCCTGGATGTGTTTAAGACTCGTTTAGACGTGGTGTTAAGGGATATGGTGTAAGGGAGAACTTTGTAGAGTGGAGTTGATGGTTGGACTCGATGATCCCAAGGGTCTTTTCCAACCTAAATGATTCTATGATTCTATGATTCTACACTAGTCTCTGGTTTTGATTCAAAGGAGATTGTTCTAAAACAAGTTTGTTTTGACTCCTTTTTGAATCAGTGTTTGAAGCTTTGTTAGAAAGCTGAAAACCTGGAAAAGCTCGATTCAGTAAGTATTTCAGTGGTCAACTTAAGGCTGAACAAGTGTTTCACTCATGTTAGAAAAATATAACGTCAACTGTTAACACTTGGTACGAAATGTAATTCACGGACATACTAACACTGATATAATAAATTTAGAAGTCGGACTATCAAATGTAACTAATTAAGCTGCTTGCTTTTGCAGAATGGTCTTCTCATGAAAGAAAAGCTGGACTGAGACTGAAGTGTTGTATGCCAATACCTCAGTTTTATAGGGGGAAAAAAAAGAAAAACAAAGTCCCCACAACTCCCGTCTGCCTACAGCTTAAGCCAGACTGATTTGCTATTCTTCATGTGTCTTTTCCTCTGATTTTCTCCACCATTACCAAGAGTCAGACAGAGGAAAAGTTCTCCACACACGGAGATTTAGACAGAAAGGGGCTTAAACCCAACACCCAGGCCAAGACACTTCAGGCAGTCGCTTTAGACTGTCAAACAGTCAACAGAAGGAGAGGAAGACCTCTCGAGAAGTCCTGAGAAAGTGATTCAGGAGCGTGTGCGTGTGTTCAACATGCACCTTCGCCAAGTACCCCAGTGAACATGAGCGTCTCATTTACCTGGGTCTCGTTGAAGTCTTTCACACCAACACAATAGACTGTTGCTCCCAGGTCACGTGACCGATTAGCCTGGAACAAGGAAAGGCAGGATGACATGGACACAAATGTGATGGGATGCAGGTTTCTGAAAGGTCTTAATCATAAATTTAGTCTTTCTCTGTAAAATGAGTGATGGGGGATCTTGTCCAAAGACAGCTTTAAAAGCTTTTCTCCCTGATTCCGCAAAAACAGGTTTTAACTGCTACTAGAGTAGCTATTTGTTTAGCAAAGCAAAACCCAAGGTATTTGGTGGGTTTTTTAAAACTAATTAGCTCATCTTCCTAGCTACCCCAACCTCCTAACGTTTGTCTGACCAACAGATGTAAGACGGACTAAATCCATTTTCTTTTCACCATTTAGTATAACAGTATCCTAAAGTGTTTTGATATTTTTCATGGACTCATGATATCCATAGTTGAAGAGACAGTTCATCCCATCTGCTACAAAACTGTATCACTCCCACTATTTACACAGCATTTCAAACTACTAGAGGGAGAACATCCACAGGTTTGATTTTTCTGATTTTGTTGACATGCAGATAGAGTTGCATTTACCATTCAAAAAGCAACTATTCTAAATGCTCCTGCCTGCCTAAGTACGAATTAAGTCATTTAATCATATTTACAAGTATCTAAAGGGTGGGTTTAAGGACGACGGAGCCAGGCTCTTTTCAATGGTTCCCAGTGACAGGACAAGGGGCAATGGGCACAAGCTAGAACATAGGAAGTTCCGTTCAAATACACGGAAAAACTTCTTTACGGTGAGGGTGACAGAGCACTGGAACAGGCTGCCCAGGGAGGTTGTGGAGTCCCCTTCTCTGGAGATTTTCAAGACCCGCCTGGATGCAGCCCTGAGGGATGTGCTTTAGGCAATCCTGCTTTAGCAGGGGAGTTGGACTAGATGATCTCTAGAGGTCCCTTCCAACTCAGAAGATTCCGTGATTCATTAGAACAGGAACACCTGGCTGAAAGCTCATTCCCAGAAAAGATGGTAGCAAGTCAGATTATATCAGAAGACTGTAGTAGTTCAAATTGTTAGACAGCAAGGTGCTTTACAAAAAAGCATCGTTCCAGTTTACACCAAGAAACCCAAACAACTGCAGCAACTCACAGTGCAGGAGCCGAGCTCGGGATCTCCTTTCTGCTAGCTCACTAGCTGTTCCTCCCCAAACCAAAACACATATAACATTTCGGACCTCTCGACTTGTTCATTCACCTCTAAAAACAAACTTGTTTTTCTTGTGGATTTTTTTATTTCAGAAGGGAAGAAAAGGAGAGGAACAGCAAGGAGGGGAACTCTAGGTTCATGCCATTTGTTTGTGCTGTAGCAGTATTGGGTTTATTCTACAAACCCATTCTTTTTGTTGTTATTGGATTTAAAGCTGCACTTTGGACAGATCGAGAGGAAAAATTCTGTCCATAGCAAATTCATGTAACAATATCATCTTCCAAGTTTAGGTCATCTTAATTTGTTTGACTGACAAGTGAAAATTGGTTCATCCCTTCAAAGATGACTATCAAAAGAACATCAGCAGGAACACTATACAGCAAAGCTTTCAAATGCTCAGCCTGCTGTTGATCTAACATTTTGCATAATACGTTAATTTAATGAGGGTGTTGAGAATACATGCCTGAATCCTGGAAGCATTTGTGGAAATTTTGGATTTGATGATCTAAAAGGCTTTCTGATGTGACAGAAGATTATAGGAACAACAGCCTTCCTCTTTACTTTTTGTGAAAGAAGAAAAGCCAAAGTGAGAAGATTCGGGTATTTCCCAAAACAATCCAGTAAACACTGAAACTTTTCAGCTGTTTTTTTTTTATTGTTGTTGTTGTTGTTGTTTTTGTGGTGTTTGTTTGTTTTAAACTGTAAGCTTAAATCTCCCTCCATTCCTAAGAACAGTCTCAGTTTTGATGAGTCAAAAGCACTGCTGCTGTTAATGTTTATCCTTAAGATTCACGTCTAAAAAGCACCAAAGGGCAGTTTCGTTACTAGGGAAAAAGGTTGTCCCTATCTTCTGCCTTCAAAGCAGCAAGCTCAGACATTTCACATTTCACTCTCTCCCTGACTAAAAACGTGTAAGACACTTACCTCCCTCTCAGAGTAGAAAAATAGGTCTTCATGGAGCTCTCCATCTGTCAATGCAATGATGACACTTGCAGTTCTGTAACCTGAAGACGGAAACTTCGTTAGTCCCTTGGTTTTGAGTTGTATTTGCTAAACTAGCCTAGAAAACATCCTGCTAGTGACCTGTTAGCACTCTTAAAGGACCAGAAACAGTGGTAATCAAGCCCATGTCCTCACCTCCCTTCAGCCAATCAGTTTTCAGAAGACATGAATTTTGGCATACTTTTTCCACTCTGGCACATGCCTTCAATAGCAGTTTTATACCACACTCCTTTGATGTGCCAATGAGTTTTAATTGCCAGCCCCTCATAACTCTTTCAATATTTCAGACCAGTAGATTAGACTGCAGCCATAAAAAAAAAACAATGCAAAGCATTCCTAGTTTTTTCCTGACTTTATTAATGCTGTCAATTCAAGAAATCCAGAGATTTTTTTCAGCTTGTGATAAAAAGCTCAATTGGGATTTAAAAAGATAGGGTAGGAAAATGGCCTTAAAATCTTCAACCTTCCTATGTAGCATATTTCAGCAACATAGTTAAACCTCGCAGTCTTTCCCTTGTATTGATTACAGCTTGGGTTTTACAAGTTTGTATTAGTTTTCAGGCCTGGCCAAATAGAATTAATTCATGTTTCTGACAATAGACTTGCTACAGATCTGAAGGACCTGTTACATCTTGCACAAGCACTGTTATGGAAAGATAAAGGAAAGCTAAATATGTCAAGGTGTATAAATTATCAACCCCTTAATTTCCTCACCCATCTAGGGCATTTTCCTGCCATTATGAGTAGCTGTGCCTTTAACAAGCTGTTGCTGGAGACACAGAAATCCAAACAAGTAACTTCTTCAATTACTGCAGAACAGAGATCCAATACCTAATTTCCTTGGTAATTAAGGAAGTGAAAGGTAATTTCCTTCCACTTAGAAATCCCCAAGTTTAAATGATGAGGTAACGATGCAACAAGGAATTTGAGTGCTTGACAAGCAATAAGCAATATGCAGGGTCATTCACGTTGCAGATGCCTAACTCAAGTGCCTAGGCTCTTTCTGTAGGAAATGGAGAAAAGTGAGCACTTGTACAAACTTAGGAGCCCAAATGACCTCCAGAGGTGCCTTTCTCCCTCCCCTGACTAGTGCAGGAGCCTTTGGACCCACTGCAGGCAGTGTAAGCACTCCTTTAAGTGCAGCAAGGACAAACACACAGAGAACTAATAAAGACAAAATACACAGGCCAACATTCAGAATTGAGGACTCAGTTTCCCACTGCTTCTTGCACATGGTGGCAACCTGCTTACATCAAACGTGTATACTACCATGTAAAAGCACTACCAATCCCAAATCTAATTGTTCTAGCTATCCGTTCCATTCTGCTGCAGTATATTTTACAGGCGAGTCACAACATTTTATTCTTGAGTGGTCCTGCAAAACCATTAGGATTGGCTTTGTGCTCAAACATCTGATTGCCTACCTTTTGGGTTCCAAGAAGCAATGTTTATATTTCTACTTCAGGCTTTGAAGCGCATAAAATTTTTACATGAATTATAAGGATGGAAAGGACAAACAGTTTTGAAATTGTCTACACTTACTACTGGATTTAATAATTGCTTATTGAAGAAAACTTTTACCCAATGGCATCTCCACAGATGCATGTTTCAGAAGGAAGAAGAAATGGTTACCTGAGTCCTCAAGGAAAAAGAAAAAAATAAGGTACCAGACAGTTTTGGTAAGAGTAGGCACCTTCAGTCAGCCTGGCTTCTCTCTTTTGGCCTGAAACGCTCTGGATCCTTAAAGATCCCCCTGTTCTTTTTCCTTTTCAGGAACAACTACTCTGAAGAGCATTGCATTCCTGTAGGAATAGGAGCCAGCCCCCACCTTTCCCCACAGTGAAGCTGCATTTCCGATCTATTAAAGTTATCAGTCAAAAAGAAAGAAAAAAAAACATTCAATTGATCAAGAAAGTCTCTCACCATGAACATTTTCATAGTAAATCTGTTCACTTGCCTGAAATTAAATCAGAAGATTATTAGCAATAAATGAATAATAATACTCTGTGGGCATCTACACATGCACCAGAAAGAAAGAGAAGATGGCAGAGAGGGTGTCATGTTTGTACTCTGCACATCACCTCTGCTTTCAGAGATACCTGCTTCACACAAGTTTCTTGCCTGTGGTTTTGATTCCATTACTTCAAGGTCTTACCTAAAGCATAACTCAGTCAAACCAACCCTAAGGCCGGTAGCCAACAACAACGTAATGTCCCACTATTCTGCTATCTGAAAATCACATTCACCTTCTTCCTTGAGAAACATCCAAAGTCCATTGATAAATATTCCCATCACCTCTAGATCAGCTGCTCTACTTGCAAATAAAACAACTACAGAGAGATGTTGTTATGCTTCTGTCTCCCACTTGACCTATGCCCAAGCAAATTCTGCAAGGTAGAAGGGCAAACACTTCAGGGTGCATCCATTCAAAATTAAAGAGTAGGCCACCCTGAACATATTTGGTTTACGAATTTCATTTCTGTTCTGAATTTAAATTTGGTTCTTTGGACTTCTCCTGCTAAGCTTCACAAGTCCCCAGGCTCTGGGATTGGGGTTTGGGCTCCAAGTTCAGAGCCACCAGCTCTGTCAGGTCACCTGACTTTCTGCTGGGTGTTCACATGCGTTTTCAATAGGCAGACAGTTCCAGAGTCCTCCCAAATGCATGTGGAGTACAGAAGTGGGAGGGGATTCAGGTCTAGAGAAACTGCTGAGCTTGTAAAGCATACAGGAGGAGAAGATCAGAGCAGGCAATAACTTCTGCGCAGCATCACTTGCCCACCAGTGAGAACGGGCTAGAGCCATGGCCTGAGCCCCCACCCAGCTCTAACAAGCCTACTAGAGCACCCATGCAGGACTCTAGACAGCTTTCCACCCTTCCTGAACACGGGTCCGCGGGGGATTGCAAGGCAAAACCTTCTGCCTTGTCCTAGGCTGAAAAGGCAGCTCCCCCCAGAGAAGCTGAAGGCAAAAAGAAAGATAAGTAGTAGGGTTTGCAGCTGCCTGTACCAGCTCCAACACTGAACGCGTACGCTTCAGCGTGCCTATTGCATAAAAGGGAAGCAGCCCCACTTACCTACCAGAGAAGTATTAACCAGATCCCTTTGTTTAACAGTTCCTGAGGAGCACCCAGGCACAGTTTAGAGGCACTATAGCACGCATCTAGTTACCCTTTCAAATCCTTCATGCATGTATGTGTCGCCTCCCGGAAGGACTTTCTGCAGCTCTTCTAGACCCTGGCGTATCTGTTCCCTGAAAGGAATGCAGATGCATTGTTAGACGCGGGATCAAATTTATCAGGACCTGATATCCAGGGGAAGACATGCATGACAGAAACAGACAGAAAGGGGGTTGGGGAGAGTTAACTCAATGTTTGCATAGGCTGAGGTAATGTTATAGGCTGAGGTAATGTATGGCTAGATACCTTTCTAAGGATGTGAAAACAGAGTAATGTGCTCCCAGTGTTCCCGCAGCCCGGGGAAAGCATCACAACAGCAGCCCCTCCTAGCTCAATAGCCAGAGGCAGAGCAGCTGACTTGCACCTGGCTCACTTTCCTCACTTGCTGACTTGACTAGACAAATGCAATCAAACAGCCACAAAAATGACATGATTTCAAGCCACCCTGGCAACTCCAGATTATGCCTTCAGTTCTTGTTTAAACTGACTTGAAGATTAAAGTCTTTCCCAGTAGCTTATTAGGATTCAGGATATCTGTAGGGGTTTTTTTGTTTTGTTTTTTTTTTTGTTTTTTGTTTTTTTTTTAAAGAGATCCCAGGCAGAGGGACAGATCAACTACAGGATAAATGGGGAGGAGGGCACCCATTTTTTTGTTCCACTCAGTTGCAGACACCAAACTCTGGAAGCCGAGTACAGGCCAGAAGTCTTTAATACCGAGATAAAACGCTGCAATGTGTGGGGTGTATCTCCGAGCAAACTGTACAATCTTCATGGGAGACAGATTCAGTCACTGCAGGCAGGGCTGCACTGACATTGCAAGACCGAATGCCAGAAGTCAGTTTTGTCCCTGCATTTTTTAACTGCTTCAGAAAACCCAGTGATCATCACATACTCTACCTCACATGTGTGACACCGATTGCAGGGGTGCATTAACATTAGCCAGTCTACAGAGCAGTAACTCCCACAGGGAGAAGAGAGTATTTGCTTTTGCAATAGATTGAATTATCAAACATTCAAGAACTCATTCTGTACCTGCAATATCCCAAACTGGTTAGGCACTGAGCTGTATATCATAGCTGGGCTAGGGACAGATATTCAGCTACCCATGAACATACCAACACAAAACCTGAATATAAAAATCAAAAGCATTTCCTGTGATCGGAATTATTTTTCAAACATGAACACTGAAATTTTAAAACAGACAGCAACGGTTTTTAAAATCTGTCAATCCGGTCCCATTAGATGCACAGAGTTTTTCCAAAAGAGATGCTAAGCACCCTCAGTCTTCACATTCAGATGCTGATACACCACATGGCGGCACGGGCAATGTAGAAGAGGTTTTGCCACTACTCCAGCTTCCCTATTAAGAAAGGCTAATGTTAACTAAAAGAGCAGCATGAAGGCCATACCTTGTTTGTCAGTCCTCAGACTTAAGTGTCACAGCTTAGAGCCTTAACAGACCAGAAACCTCTGCAATGGGGTGTGCTCGTGGGGTGGGAGACAGAAAGAGGCAGGGAACGGGTTTTCCTCTGGCACCAAGTTAGATATGGCTAATTTTCTTTATACTTACTGTTGCAGTAAGTGGCAAGAGATGCTTAGGCTGGCTGGGTTTAATGCCATTTATCAAGGTTGGTATGTATGAGGACTGCTCTTTAGGAAAGCAGCCAGTTTCCTATTCATTCCTCTATAGTAGCTGCTCTGGTATGCAATTTCATAGACATCCAATATGTAAAACACATGCTGACTTATACAGCCTTCACATGTGTTACATATATATTTTTGCTCCACGTGGCAATGAAGTTAACAGAGGAAGCAAGAGCAATTAAAGGCTCTCATCCATCTCTCCTTGAAGTCACAATAAAAAAAAATAAAAATCCATCCCATAGATTTTACTGGGATTAACTTGGGGATCTACAAGGGTATGACAGGAACGTGCTTCAGAAACAGGGCAATCAAACTGCCATTGCCAAAAAATATACACCCTTGCAATCTGTCCTAAACACTGTTTGCCTATAACATACCTTCAGACCTCCAAAGAAATCATGCTCACCTCTTCCTCAAGAGTATGGGTATCACCCAATGACCTGGATGAAGAAATAGAGTGTCCCCTCAGCAAGTTTGCTGATGACACAGAGCTGGGAGGGGTGGCTGACACCCCAGAGGGCTGTGCCGCCATCCAGAGAGACCTGGACAGGCTGGAGAGTTGGGCAGAGAGAAACCTTATGGAATCCAACGAGGGCAAGTGTAGGGTGCTGCACCTGGGGAGGAATAACCCCCTGCACCAGCACAGGTTGGGGGTGACCTGCTGGAGAGCAGCTCTGTGGAGAGAGACCTGGGAGTCCTGGGGGACAACGGGATGACCGTGAGCCAGTGATGGGCCCTGGTGGCCAAGAAGGCCAATGGCATCCTGGGGGGCATCCAGAAGAGCGTGGCCAGCAGGTGGAGGGAGGTCATCCTCCCCCTCTGCTCTGCCCTGCCCTGGGGAGGCCCCATCTGGAGCACTGGGTCCAGTTCTGGGCTCCCCGGTTCCAGAAGGACAGGGAACTGCTGGAGAGGGGACAGCAAAGGGCCACCAAGAGGATGAGGGGACTGGAACACCTCTTCACCATTCTAGAAGAATGAGTGTCAGAGGCAAAAATGGGCAAGTGATTCTAACAATTAAATTGAGAAGCACAAAGGTGTCACAACTGCTCAGAGTGGACTGGAAATCATTGAACAAGAAAGGCGAAGGAAGCTACAACAAGGACACAAAAGCTGCTGTGCACCTTTAAACAACTTCTTACCTGTCTTCTGTTAGCCTCATTAGAATTGTCCCTCTAGTTGAAAAAACAATGAAGGACATCCTCAGTTGAGGGCTGGAGAGGGAGAGAAAAAAAGTAAATTATTTCAGTGGTCCAGACCAGAGTTTACTGCATGTGTTAACACCAAATAGACGGCGCTCTGATTGCTCAGATTATAACTAGGCAAGATAAAAGATAGGACTGAGCAGCAAAAGGTGTTTGCCTTGACTAGGAAGGCCCAGAGCAAAACCATGAGGAATCCTTCTAAAAGATGTCAATAGCACTTGCATCAGGACTTTAGGATTGCTAAAGCAAGAAAGGCTTAAGTGCATCCTGATATCACCATGGAGATGAAGGAAGGCTAATTATGTTTATCATAACACATTCCACCCACTGGCCTGGGGGATTTTTCATCTAGTCTTTCAGTGCCTGAAAGCTACAGCCTCAGGCCTCTCCCTGCAGACCCAAACTTCTGTACCTCAGGAGGTAGCCGGCTATCTCTGAAACAAGAGGATTCCTTCCCCACAAAAATGCGATTTGATCCATCGAAGCCAGGCAGGAGAAAAGGGAAAAATTAGCTTTTCTACCCCTATTTCCTGCATGACAGAAGTTTGGGGAAAAGCAGTCAATGGGATGATCTGAGAAAAGCATTAAGAACTCTCTCTCCACTGGGTGCCCTGGTGGAAAGTAGCATGTGCTCTTCAACCGCGCCTGAGAGCACATTTCCTAGCTGCTGGCACACAACCCCTCCTCATGCGGTTATCTGCAAAGCAGCATTTCTTACCTTATGAACTTGCGGGCCAAATGTTCCACAAAATGATATATTTCGTTCCAATGGTGCAGGACACTTCCTGATCTAGGGAAACAAATTATTACAGGAGAGACTAGTTTAATTGCTGCTATGGTAGTTTTCCCAGCCTAATGCTTTGTTACACGTTGCTCAGCTAGTCATTTCTTTTTATTTTGTTTAGCACTCACTGTCCATATTCTTCCTTTAAAGAGATATTAAACTGTAAATGACATTTCCTACTTTAGTTTGAATAGCAAGAATAATTTACACCGCAGGCAAGTGTTTGAGGCTATACTTGGTAATAACATATGGCAGTTACGCTAGACCTTTAGCACAGCCTTAAACAAATAAACCCTGTGTGAGTGAAGACTTGTCTCTCTGCACAGTAGATTTCAGATTAATTCCACCAACTCACTTGCCATACCATTATGCAGAGCTTTTAGCTCAAGTGTATTTTGAGAATAAAACGCAGTTGGAGGAACAGATTCTTAAACTTCTCTAGCATTTCCACTGTGCTAGAGACTACGAAAATTAAAACACCTTAGGTCCACATCTCAGCTGTTCTGGGTAATACTCTCAGGCCTCAGTTAAAGGCAAAACAAACTAATTTCTCTCCTTGGGAAAAAAAAAAACAAACCAAACAACCCATGGACTAGAAGGGGACTGGATTATTCTTCTTTATGTTGTAAGAACCAGGAAAAAATAGGTTAATGGGAATCTTTCAGCACTAAATGCCCCCTCTGGCATAAACACTTCTATGAACACTGGAATATTAATATTGGGAAAAAAATTCATTCCTAGAGTTGGAAAATAAATGTATCATCACTTATTTAATTTATTGACTAAAATTAAAAATATTTATAGGACAAATAATCATTCCAGCTTTAATAGAAACTTCATTGATCTGCAGCCTGAGGAAGGAGAAACAAACATTTGAGAAGATGATTTTGTCACTTCACAGAAAGAAAAGGCATCTGACCTGACTCTGCTCTACCTTAGATCCGAGAATGCAAATCAATCGCCATGAATAGATTCACTCAAGTACTGCACACCTGGTGCAGCCAACCCCAGCCTGGCTGCAAAGAGCATTACTTCACTTCCTAGCAGCACAGCAAGCATGCAGACCACATTGTGCACGTCATACAAATTTCCTTCCCTATTCTCCCCACACCTGGTTTTCATTTACAGCCATTCAGTAGAAGCCTTGGCCTTACCCACTTGCTCCGCGACACCTTAAACCGTTTTTTCTCTGTATGGCCCCAATATGTCCAAAGACAACCTTAGATGACATGCAGTGAGGACCCTTGCACAGGTACAAAAGCACATGGACCATCTGGAAAAACAGTGAACTCTGGCTCTCATTGCACAACGGACCCGATACCAAATGGTGCAACTCCTTAAACAAAACCTTACAGGCACCCCCATTTTGTCCAGGATTTTAAGGGACATATTGCAGAGCTGACTTGATCATAAGCACGTGCTAACAGTGCTAGATTACTTTTCGGCTCTCTTTCCTTTCATCAGACCAGGAATTGAAATCATTAGTTGTTCTCCATGCAAATGTGTATCAGAGAGGACCAAGGAAATGCCAATAGCAAGGGCCTTGATAAACTAATGAAACGACACGGACAGTGGGGAAATGGGTGTCTTTTAACAGATAAAGTTCGAGGTACATCATGACTTGCTCTCAAATGAGAAACTTAACCCCTGCTGCATCCAAACTGCCAACGGATAGAACATTGTCCAGTTCTGGGCTCTGCAGTTCCAGAAGGACAGGGAACTGCTGGAGAGGGGACAGCAAAGGGCCACCAAGAGGACGAGGTGACTCGAACACCTCCCCAATGAGGAAAGGCTGAGGGATTTGGGTCTTTTTAGTCTGGAAAAAAGAAGACGGAGGGGGGACCTTATCAATGCTGATAAATACTTCAAGGGGGGTGTCAGGAGGACGGGGCCAGGCTCTTTTCAGTGGTGCCCAGGCACAGGACAAGGGGTAACGGGCACAAACTTGACCATGGGAAGTTCCATCTCAAGACGAGGAGGAACTTCTTTGCTGTGAGGGTGGCAGAGCCCTGGCACGGGCTGCCCAGAGAGGTGGGGGAGTCTCCGTCTCTGGAGACATCCCAAACCCGCCTGGAGGCGTCCCTGTGCCACCTGCTCTGGGTGACTCTGCTCTGGCAGGGGGTTGGACCTGGTGATGTCCAGAGGTCCCTCCCCACCCTATAATTCTGCAATTCTGTGATTCTGTAACAGAGACACACAATGCACAACCCTAGGTGCAAATTCCTCTCAGATGTATGGAAAAACTCCGAGACAGGCACTCCAGTCCCAAACAGTCCGAGTAATTTCTGAGAACTGGCCTGCAAAATAAGTATTTGTCATCTCTATATGGTGAGACATAAAAGAAACACTTGACTTTATAGCAATGGTTAAATCAGTCTCCAGAAGACACATGAAGCCAAGGCTTTGTTAACCATAAAACTATTACTACTTCTTTCAGTGAAAGGTATGTTGCTTCAGACCATATATCCACCTCTCAGAAACAGTGTGCCTCATTGAAGTTTCCCATGTCTTCTGAACCATCTGGTAGCAGACATGTGAAGCTAGGTGTACTTTCACAAGTATAACCTAACCAACCTTCTCCTAGCCATCAGACAAGATGGCCATACTACACTTCATGTTAAGGGAAAACTCAGCGCTCAGCCTCTGCCAACACAGAAGCCCCAGCTAGGTAGGGCTTGCAACAGGATACTGCCCTAGAAGTACATTAGCCTTTAAAAGGATGGTAATTTCTTCCCCTCTGAGCAAAAGTTGATCATCACTTAAAATTACTATTGGAGCAAAGTAGCTGGGAATAAGATCCAGCCACAGAGCCCATAAGGTATGTAGGTCATCATCTGAAACTCCTGTCATTTTCCTCGGCTCTGAGAAGTCATGCATTCCTTTGAAAATGCATTTGCTAGAATAAAGCTTAAAAACCAATAGCTCAGTTCAATGACGTGCCCATCAATAGCACATCCTATTTAAGCATTTGCCTTTGCAACTGTCGGTCTTAAACTATTTGGGCAGTTTTTTAAGGTAAGCAGTGCTTTTTAATTCTTTACACAAGTACAGCTGCAGCTTCTGCTGCACCTCCTTCCCTTCATCATCCTCTCCCTATTCTCCCACCAACAGTCCCATCGTTATGCCCTCTGCAACAAAACTCCACGGGTCTGAAGTTACAGCTCTGCTCCCATGAAACCTTCCCACACATCTATTAACGCACAATGGGAACAACCTGAAGTTCAAGAGCAGCAGAAGGTTAAACATCTATTTTAAGGAAACTTCTTATCTTTGCTAGAATCATAAAAACAAACCCACTCTGTCCCACAAAAGAAGGATGGTTTCTGCTTTCAGTTCCAAAGGCACACACTGAACTGGGGCAACTGGAATAGCATACAATCCATTTATTCTTCATCTCTTCCAGAACAAGCTATAAAAGGGTCCCAAAATGAAGGCTCACGCTTTTGCTAACCATACATTATCCCTTCTAGCACAGTGAGTTTTCCATCCGTAGTTAGACAGCCCGCAGTCTACTTGCAGTTAATTTCTCCATCTACTCAAGCCCAGGTGTCAGTGGCTATAAATGCCCAGGTCTGCATTTAGGAAAAAAGTGCTCCTCTAATACATAAAATACATTGCACCTGACAAATTTGGTGGCCTTCCATGATGGCATTACAGTATTGGTGGATAAGGAAAGAGCAACTGACATCATCTACCTGGACTTAGTGCAAAGCGTTTGACGCTGTTCTACACAACATCCTTGTCTCTAAGTTGAAGAGACGTGGATTTGATGGAGGGACTGTTCGGTGGAGAAGGAATTGCCGGACTGGCGTACTCAAAGAGTTGCCATCCATGGCTGAATGTCCAAGTGGTGACCAGTGACGAGTGGTGTTGCTCAGGTATTGGTACTGGGACTGGTGCCATTCAACATCTTTGTTGGTGACATGAATGGTGGGATTGAGTGCACCCTCACAAGTTTGCCAATGAACCCAAGCTGTGCAGTGCGGTCGACACGCTGGAGGGAAGGGATGCCATCCAGAGGGACCTGGACAGGCTTTGAAAGATGGGCCTGTGCAAACCTCATGAAGTTCAACAAGGCCAAGCGCACATGGTCGGGGCAATCCCAAGCACAAATCCAGGTTGGGCAAAGAATGGATGGAGAGAAGCCCTGAGGAAAAGGACTTGGGGGTGTTGGTGGATGAGAAGCTCAACATGACCTGGCAATGTCTCCTGGCAGCCCAAAAAGCCACCAGCAGTGTGAGGGAGGGGATTCTGCCCCTCTGCTCCATTCTGGGGAGACCTCCCTGCAGTGCTGCCTCCAGCTCTGGGTCCCTCAACATAAGAAGGACACAGAGCTGTTGGAACGGGGACAGAGAAGGCCATGGAGATACTCTGAGTGCTGGAGCCCCTCTGCTGTGACAACAGGCTGAGAGAGTTGGGGGCGTTCAGCCTGGAGAACATAAGGCTCCAGGGAGACTTTAGAGCCTCTTCCAGTCCATAGAAGGGCTCCAGGAAAGCTTGGGAGGGACTCTGGATCAGGGAGGGGACTGGTAGAATGAAGGGTGATGGTTTTAAACTGAAAGAGGGGAGATTTAGGTGAGATATTAGGAAGGAATTTTTCATTCTGAGGGTGGTTAGCCCCTGGCCCAGGTTGCCCAGAGAAGCTGTGGCTGCCCCATCCCTGGAGGGGTTCAAGGCCAGGTTGGATGAGGCTTTGAGCAACCTGGTCTAGTGGGAGGTTGGTCCAGGGCAGGGGGATTGGAACTAGACGATCTTTAAGGTCCCTTCCAACTCTAACCATTCTGATTCTATGATCTTCTGAAACATGCTTCAGACTTCTTACAGTCTTCACTTGGCATAAAATGGAAAAAACCCAATAAAAGTAACTTTCGTGCAGTCAATAGATGGTTTACAAAACCACTATTAGCTTACAGTGTTCACCTCCAGAACTGGCTGTGTTATTTGGAAGCCCCTCAGTAAAAGACACTTGTCACTTGTAAAGCCTGTCATAAGGTAGGCCTAGAACTTTGAGTCAGACAAGTATTTCTAAAGTCTAACTGTAAGTCAATAAAAGCCAAATTTAAAATTGTTATCTCTTCATATTCCCAAAGAGAAACAAGATGATCAGCAAGCCAACACTTTGCAGCTGAATGGTTGCAATTTAAGAAAAGGCTCATTGTGAGGATGCCAAATTCTCTTGCTGGAGAAAAATCAAATCCATAGAAATTAAGACTAAGTAAACTATTAAGACTAAGACTAAGTAATGCCTTTAACAAGAGCATGATGCATTCTGTGGTCAACCGTGCTGGAATTTTGTACATCTAAACTAAATCCAAGGGCAAGAGAGACACTCTACATGGCTCCATGGTTCCAGACACAAAGAGCCATACTCTGGCCAAACCCTGTTCTCCAGCAGGTGCTTTTCTCCTGCTCACTGCGACAAGAGGCACCGTAACCCAAACCTGCAGTAACGCAAACCTCGTTACAGTTTGACTTTCTTGCACTTTTTAGACTCCTTATTTCAATTTCTGTCATTGTAGCTTCTCAGAATGCCCATGGCTTTATTTAGTTCACAAAGTAGAAGAAAACGGAATCAAGCCTACAACCTCTCATACAAAGACTTCACACCAGTTACGTGCACTGCAGCTGACAGAAGTACCTAAAGACACCTATGCAGAGACTGATGCTGATCCAAATTCTCCTTAAACTTCCACAGTTTTGGACTAACTAGCTGTCAGAGGTGGCATTGACCCAAGATGTTTTGCAGCATCTTTTTATTGAGCTCTTTAAAAATAACACAAATGAGCCATAAAGTGTCCTTTCTCTTTCCAAATACTTCAGGAGCAATTCTGAAAACACTGCATAACACAACGATGTTAGAGAAGTGATGCAATTCTTTGAGGAAACACTACTACTATCTTGTGCAACACTTCACACGAGGCAGCTTACCAGAGCTACTGTCAAACATTTGAGGTTACAGGGTCTGTAGAGGTCCAGTTCAGAGCAGGATAAGCCTCTAAGCCTAATCACAGTCCAAGAACATTCTCCTCTTCCTGACTGGCAAGGGATATGCAAAAAACCCAACTAATAAACAAGTAACCATGGACTGAATTTACATGAAGCAGTAGATAAAGTGCAGAGCACTTCAGGCACACACTTAATCCTGGACTTAAGACAGTTCCCACCCACCCCTTTTACCAAGGAATAGTTAACCTTAGATTCACCAATGGCTGAAAACATGTACGCAGGTCTTGATGGGCAAGGATTTCACATCGCTCGTTGCAACAGCATGCCTACAGCAGGCTTAGGAGGGAATTACATTCTCTCAGGCAACAAGCAAAAATGACACAAGAACGCGCAAATTCCTGCAGGCTACCTTGCTAGCATCCCTCAAGCCTCACGCTAAAAGAAAGAAAAACTATGTCTCCATATACTTGCAAACCCCTGCCAGCCAAACAAAACGCATACATTGCCCTGCATTCAGGCCTGTGATTTCAGAAAAACAATCAACAAATGACTGACTTGGTCATCAATGATCAGAGATTATTTTGAATCTATTTCTGCAGACGCTCCGTTTCACCATTGCCTACTGAAGGCTTGTATTTCTTCAGATTAGAGCAGCTAGAATATTATTCAGCTCTGGAAGGGTCCTGTGGTTAGCTCTGTTGGAGGGCTCACATTTCCCAGGATAAGAGTCACCACTACCAAAAGCGGTTCATGTAGGTGCTGCCTGGTGATACAGAGTCTGCTTTCCATCCCACTGTGGCCCCTATATTCTTCTGTACTCTGAGTGTAAATCTGGACTTAGTCCCGCTTAAGTCATGGTAACCACCGCTACTAAACCTGCATTCAAAGAAACAACTATTAGCCTCTCTAGAGCAGGAGTTTCACTTCAATACAACTGGTTAAAAATAGATCAGCTGTCTGGCTGAATAACGAAGGGATCACAGGAAACAGCTTGGATTACTTGCTTCATTTTTCCAAGGATCTTTTGGAGCCAAGTTCTTTCACATATGTACAGTTCCTTGCATGTTTTCTGCACATGGCTTTGAAATGCCTAGTATTTGCACACAACAGGCAAGAGCATAGGAAATAACACCTTTGACACAGAGAGGATACAGCAAAAGATTACTGAGAAGACCAACTCATTGTTATTCCTTTGTCCCTACGTGCATATAAATTAATCTGGGAGCTGCCTCTACATAATGTTCCAGATGCGCTTGTGTGGGGTGTTTGCGTACTACAGCACTAGATGCCATGTCAGTTAGGGAGCGGGTCATAGTCTTCATTAATTAGTCACGTGGATGATATTTTTAGAATAACAATGTCAGCAAAAACAAATGTTTGTTTTATGTTCATCAACAACTCACTGCTTCCTCATTCTTCCTTCCTAATGAAGACCATGTACTTTAACTCGCATCCAGGCTATAAATTCTGTGGCACCATCTTCTGACATAGGTTTTGCTGCCTTTCAGTCTAAGGGAGCCTCAACCCCTGAAACCCCTCAGCACCACAGTAACACAAAAGGACACGCCAACTAGGACCAGCCCTCTCAACAATTCTCCCAAGATTAGCTGGCATTACTTTCCACAACACCGGGCTCATCTTGGTATGCCCTCCACTCCGAGATGCTCAGCGCCCTGTATGACTGTACATATAACCTACACAGCAAATAGCACACAGCTGTATTCTAATTAGCGTACAGCTTGAGTTGTAGCCCTTCAGTGGACGTGCTGTCAGGCACCTCAGAATTTCAAGTTAGGTGTTTGCATGTGTAATGCTATTTTTGTCCTTCTAGGTTTGCTGCATGTCAAGCAAGGATTCTCAAGAGAGCTGGCAAACCTTAGTTTCCTTCAAAGTTGGAGCACTGCACCAACAACAGTGTGAGAACTTCAGTTTTACTTGGCAAGGAGTTTGCCCGACTCGAACTGCAGTCGTCGGGGGTGTCTTTGCATCACTTTTGGAAAGTAACTCTGCTAGCCTGAGGTCCAACAGTCACAGCACGAGAGGCCTTCTCTATTGCTACCTAAGCTGTATGAGAACTCTTGGAAGTGATAAAAGACAGGCAAGTGCACGCACAGAGGTTAAGGATGCTATTGCTAGCAAGCACACCTAGTATCATTCAAGCTTTTGTTCTGTTTGTTACATGCACACCAAGGCTGTGTAGCTTAACAGGATTATTTCTGAATGGCTGAATGCTGGATTTTCTCCTTCATGACCACGAGAAACAGGAGATGTGCTTCAGGTCCTCTGAGCATGCCATCTGCAGGGAGTCATGTCTCCAGCTGTCTACACAAGGCCTGAGGAAACCCGGTTTCCCTTCAGCAGTGCACCCAGCAAGCTTGCAGGAGTCTAAGGAGACTGTTGCAGGGAGTAGAGCATCACTTCATGAGAACAGCCTATAACATGAGCGCCTTCCCCAGTGGTTACATGTTCTCTTTAAAGGGGCTTCTTGTGGCCAGAAACATGCTTCAAGAGCCAGCGCTGTGACAAGGACTGTGTATAGTGTGGCAGCTGGAAGGTGTCCTATGAGCAGCACGCGTACAGGGTGCTAATGGGACGTAAGGAGTCACTAAATCCACCTAGGCACTGAGGCAAAAGGGTCGGTAGAGGGCTCTAGCACTGCTGACTTCGAGGGCCATGTTTATTGTTTTTACATTACTCCTTTGATCCCAGAAAGTAGGTGGCTTAATATTTTAATGGCTTGCTTCCACCATTTAAATTCACATTCTGTGCTTCAGAATCCAAATCTCTTCTGCTTCAGTGTCCTTTATCACTTTTAATCATTTTTCGAGCTATTCAGAAAAAGAAAGCAGCGAGCTCTGAATCTATTATAATTTCACAGTTTGCCTGAAGCCCTCTGTAGGCACCACCTCTCTCCACATTCAGGACTTCAGCAGCATTTTTGAAAACATTCTCTAAATAATTAGAAGGTAGAAAACCCAGGCTAAGTAAGATCCAAGGTTTTTAGAACTTCAGTTTTAGACTCTGATGAGTGAAAGAAAGTTTTAAAGATAAAGGATATGGGATAACCTGCTCCCCCACAGTCAGTCTCTCATCAGCCTCCTCAAAGGCTAAACAATCAGGTCCATGGCGTATTGTACACCCTAGTAGTTTAAACACCATAACTCTCCTCCAAATCCCACTGGGGACCAAGGACATTTTCACATTAGACCCTGTTTATTTCTGCACCAGAAAACCCCCCAAAATAGGAAGCCTGCAACTGTCAGAGCAGGACTTTTTGTTGGATACCTTGATACGTACACTGAGGTAAACCTGCCTACTTTAAAGTTCGCGCCAAGCCTCATATTTCCACCCAAATTAATAATCCCTTGAGCAAGCCTAGAAAGTTATGCCTTTTAGTAAGAGGAGAGCACAGAACTTGAAATAAGTGGCTGTTACGATTACATTAGCTCCAAGATATAACACAGCACATCCAACAGAGAGAACTTTCAATTCTGCTTCAACTTTCAGGGAAACACAGTTTCCAGAAGCTGTCCGCAGTACAAATCATGCTCTGGTGGGTTTTTTTTCATACATAGCCATAAAAGCGTTCCAACTAAGAACTGAACAGCCAAAGCAACAAAATGCATTAGATGGGTAGGTCTAGAAAAAAATCCTTCCCTGGAGCGTTAGGACAACTGGCATGCTAAAATAGCCTGTGTCTCAGCCTTACATTTTATCCAGTATTTTGTAATAAAGCGTTATGTAATCCCAAATCATCTCTACTAATGGAATGTGGGAGCTACTGCAAAACACTCCAGAGGATCAGTCAGAAAGCTTCATCCGCGAGCATTTTTGGCAAGTTGCAAATACTTTCCTGTCTCTGAAATTTATGGTTAATAATGTCAGTACCATGGCTCTGGCATGCATATTCTCCAGTATTTCCAAATCTTTGGTTCAAAATAACTATTCTTAATCAAGAAAATTAGGAGAATCCTTTTAGCTAGTACTTTTTTCATACTTTCTTGTAAATTGTTGTATTGCTTCAATATGAAGCTTCCCAAGGCTCAGCACAGACCTATTTCACATGGCTCCATCTACAATCTGAAGGCCTGTAAAGAGGCAAACTCTCCAGTGCCAAGAAGATGACACTATCACAATTGACGAAAAAAGCGAGGTTGGAAGTGATCTTCAGTATAAACAATTCAGCAGTCAAAAGCTGCCTTTGATTAACAGGAAACAAAGAAAATGTGACTCAGCGTAAAGAAAATCAAGCTCACTTTAAATAAGGCACTCTACCTGCTTACCATCACAACTGCCAAAACCCGAACCTTTCAAAGGGAGTAGGCACCTCTTGGAGCCCGGTCTTTACCTGCCAGTTGCTGCTCTAGAATGTTCAGAGCTAAGGAGCAAGTGGTACAGAAGCAGATCACCAGGCAGGCGAGCATTGCCTTCCCATTTTCAGCTACAGAACTAATGCCTGCAATGATAACTCTCCAACCCCTGCTTTCGTGAGTGCTTCAGCCTTCACGGTTCATAGGGAAATGAGAGGTGACGAGGATACTGCCCTTCTCCCAACCACTCTTTTAAGAAACTACGGGGTCAAGTACACAATAAAGCTTCTATAGCAGCCACAGCAACATTTATAACTAATTGATTTACAGAACACAATGAGATTATATACTAGACCTACCAAAGAAGTTGCCACAACAAAAACAATGCCAGAGCAGTAAGCAGTTTCCTAGGTCCCTTGGGGACACAGTGATTTCTGCAAAAGCAAAATCCAAAGAAAACCTCCTCGGTATCAGTATATGCCATTCCAGTTCATGCCTAGAGAAAGACTTCTTTGAAAAAGAGCAGAGGAGAACCGACTTACTTGTCCAGAATGAAATACAAATCAAATCCTCCATAACAGGCAGGACCACCGTTCTCTCTCTTTCCACCTTGTCCATCACAGGCTAGCACAAAACTTGCTAGGAAGAGACATCTGCAGCCAAATCTCAAGATGCTTTGCTTTGCAATGGCCATTATATCCAGAGAGGAGGAGAAAAAGAAATCTCTTCTTCCAGGCTCCTTTATTTCACAGGTTTCTCCACAAAAGCCATTCAGTGACCTTTAAATCTGTAGGCAGGTCTGTATGTATGTGTATCTTTTATTCCGTGAAACTCCACTTGCAAGAGTTGTTCTCAGGAATTGCAAGACTTTCCCCCTTGTTTCCCTTGCACTTCTGTTTCTTGGTTTCAGATTTCAAGATGCACAATACTGTATTTCACTTTTTTTTTTTAAAGGGACTTGACCCTCGGTCTCACTTGCAGCTCTCTGAAAGCAGCACCATTGTTTAGCGAGAGAAGAAGCAGCCTCCGAACAAATCTTGCTTTGTTACACACTTCAGAAATGACAGGGAGGGTTTGAGGAACTCGCCCCCCTCCCTCATTTATTATTGTTATTATTAAGGATGGTAAGTTCTGTTTTTCCTTAGCAAAAAAAGCTCAGAGAATGCCACCTGGTGGCGAAAACTCAAGCTGACCGGAGTCACTGGTTTTAAACATCTCATTCCTGCAGCGAGCACACTGAACACACCCCACAGCAGCTTTAGGAACGAGCAGAGAAGCAGTTTGCTTACAGCGGCCACGCAGCACTATGCAGACACATCTTGGTTTCCCACGTTGGCAGCATCCGGGTATAAAGACCTTTAAAAACCTGGAGTAGCTTCACAAAAACTGAAGTGACAAGCCACACCAGGTTTCGTCCCTTGGGTTTTCTCAGTCCTGAGAAATATCGAGCAACGGCTGTGCCTATGAAACAGGCTGCCCCCTCTTACCATCCTTAGCAAGCTCCTTTCAGCCACTGGAGCCTAAATCCTCCCTCTGCCAGGAAAACTTGCTGGAAAATGTAACGTCAGCTACGCTTGCATTTTCTGTCTCCTTCCACAAACAGCACCACAAACTCCAAAACCGGAGCAGGACAGCCCAAAAGCAAGAGCATTCCTCACTCAGAGCAGCCCCCCCCAGGCCAGCAAGAGCTAAACTAGAGAGCCCAGGAGCAGGGGCTCCTAGCCCTCCCTCTCCCATCCTCTCGGGCCTGAGCAGCACACCTGTTCTCCCAGTACTGACACTGGTTAGCAGAGCAGCTTCAGGTGTTGTATCAAGCCTGGGGGACCAGGTCTAGTTTCTGAGAGGGGATGCAAGTGCACTTGAGCCAGGCTTTCAAGCTGTTCTTTGTTGCGTAAAGAGTGAAATTTGTCCTAGAAGAAGTTCTTAGCAAATGCAAACAATCTGAGGAAAGACCAGGAAAAGCAGCAGGATAGGTTTCAAGGGAAAAGGACAAAAAGCATGACAGCAGACTTTTGATGGAAGTGGAAACGTCTGGATTACACATTAGTCAGGCACCTTGCTGCATTGATGATTAAAACTTTGGGAGTGTTCTCCCTCCCACACCTGGCTATGCTCAGCAAGTACACCAGCTCCATCACCTCTAATGTGGATAATACAGAGACATGGGCAAATGGTCCTGCTGCCAAACCCTGGTCAGCCCTGAAGGAAGCGGATAGCCTTTGGAAGTCAGAGCTTGTCAGGGGCTAGCCAGGAGCAGAACAGGGTGTTGAAGTTTGTACTGCCCTAAGGAAGGGGCTGAGACTAGTCTGTGGATTCTTTTTTAGTATTTTTCAAAGCAAATGACCTGGATGGAGGGCGTGAAAATAGGAAGGATAGAAGAAAAGCTTCCTCCCTGGAGACTGATGTGCTGGTTTTGAGCATCTTGGGAAAGTACTTAGGGCCAGCTTCTGATCTGAGGTAGAGCTAGGGCTCCTACCAGAGCCGGCTAGCTTATGACCTGTGTCTGCCTAAAGATTAAAAGAAGACTGAGAATCTCTTTCGGTTGTTTCTGACTGGCCCTGAGCCGAACAACTATGTGGAGTCAAAAGAAATTAAAGTAAATAAAAATTGGTACCTCAGGAAAATAACGGTGGCCTGAAGCTAGCAGAGGAAGAAGGGAGCGGAGGAGGAGACCCGATTCCTTGTGTATCTGTGGATTCAGGCTGACAGAAGGCCCAGGAAAGCTTGGGCAAAAGCCAAGGAATGAGGCATCAGATGAAGCTTAGAGCACTCTGAGATGGAGGGAGCTTCTGGCAAAGGGAAACACCGTGCTTTGTGCTATAACTCTGACTTTCTCCAGGGCTAGGCCTCTTCATGTGCCTATCTTGAGCATGTGTCTTTTTGTTTACGGTCTGGTAAGAGCAGGATCAACACTCTGGAGAAAAGCAGCTCCATAATAGGCAGCTCATGTGAGACACAGGAGGGGGTGTTGGAATGTCTGTCCCTCCCTCCCTTGCTCGCTAAAAATGCCAGAGACAAAAATATTGTGACGGCTGAAGCTTTTGTGTGAAAGACCTAACAGCTGTCAGAGGTCTGGGAGTGTGGTATTCTTTGTGTGAAAGAGACAGGCAGGAAGGTGTTTAAATCACATACAGCATAGTTAATTAAGCTCCAAGTGATGGCCTTGGTGCGTGAATAGAATTTGCAAAATGATGCAAAGTGTTATCAGCAGGTTTTCAGCTTTTATCGTTACTGTCGAGATCTCAAAGCCTTGTTCACAAGCTTTCACGGCACTTCAGGAAGCTGCTACAGCAGCCTGCATGAATAATCGAGATGCAACAAATTGCCTGCCCTAACCGATGTCATCATCACAAATGTATTATCATTGTACAGGAATTGCTTCCCTGTCAGCAGTGTAGACTTGTCCTTAAATTCACTGGCCGTGTCTTCAGCTGGGGTAACTCGGCACAGCTCTGCTAGGATCAGCGGAGCTGCACTGTCTCACGTGGCGTAGGACAAGACTTCCCCGCGTATGAGTTGTGTGCCTTCACGGTTCAGTTGGGCACCGTGTAAGTCAAGGCTGACACCCAGTGGCCAGGAAGGCCTTTTTCTTCCCTGCGTTGCTCTAATTTTTCAACAGACTCCCCTGTCGCTTGCTTTTATCTGACTTTGACCCGCTTTGATTTTATTTCCCTGTGCTGCAGCCTGTAAGGCTGTATTGTATTATCTTCCTGGCGATTAGAGTTCATTCCACTAGCTGTTCTAACAAGGGCTGCTAACTCTGCATCTGGATGCAACCTCTTCCTGACGAGGAATATCAGGCTCAGTTTACAGATGAAAATATATTGTTTGCAAGGTATTAAATAAAACAGGAGGAAATATGGTGTAGGGAATAACTCTGCCATAATCCGGGAAAGCCATGCAGTTGCTTTCCAAGTCTTGTGTTTTCATGTCTGCCTAACCCTGCTTAGGAGCAGGGGGTGCAGTGTTGTGCCCTGTGGTTAGTGCCGTAGGAAATAGGGCTGTGCACTTCTCAACAGCCTTCCCTCCTCTACGAAGTGTTGCATGTGTATTGCTTTGCTTTGCCCTTACTTTAACCACTTCCAAGCGCTTTGCCAGGGCTACAGCATCCTTGCAGCACCTCTGCAAGTGGTTTTTTACATTCCCTTAGAGCCGGACCAAATTCATCCTGGTCTACTCAAAGGGTGGTATATTTCTCTCTGATTGAATTTAGACAAAGGTGGCACTGATCCTGAGTTTGGAGCAATGTGGAGGAAATCATTAGGGGCTTCTGGTTTTCAGCACTTCTGGAAATTGGGTGGCTGAGTTTGACCTCCCTTCTTAAATGAAAGTACTCAATTAAGGTCAGGTTCTTAGAAAATACTTTTTAAAACTCTGACTGCTCTAATGACCAAGTGCAAATGAGAGTACGGGTGTGCGGATTCTCAGTCCCCTGTCGTTCACAAGGACGCAAACTCAATATTCTCCGTAGCAGTCGGTTCAGTTTGACCAGATAGTTAGCCAGCAGGAACGAGCCCCTTGGAGACATGAAGGTGTATGAATCCTGAAACGATCAAGTCTAAGGTAACAGTGATTATCTAGAAACGCACATCTAACTTTGAGCAAGTGAATACGCAAATGGCACTGATGAAGCACTGTTTGCTTAAATGACTCTTAGGGTCTTCTGTGGGTTGGTTTCCATGGGCTTTAAGGCAAAAGGATAAGCACACGTGCCCAGCAGGCGGGAGCAGAGCTGCACAGAATGAAAGATTCAGAGTTCCTGACTACATTTCACATAATCCTATGGGATTTAAAAGTAAATCCTACCGCATTGCTGGATTTGCAGTGTCTGACTCACCCTTTTCAATCATGGAGAATGTGACCATGTATCTCGGGGGCGAGGCATGGGATCTTAAGTGACCCTGCTCCTTCTTGCAGGCTTTCTTTGGAAGAGGTTAATTCTACTGACGTGTGCTCCAAACTGGAGTTTGGACTGGAAGGGATAAATGGAAAACTTTTCCCCCTTCGGCCCGTGCTGTGTTGTCAAATTGTCCTCTCCTAATGAGGTTTACAGATCTCCTTTGACTGAGCAACTGTCTTTAGTAAGGCACTTACTAGTGCAGCCTTTGGGTTTTAAGGGGCAAAATGCAGACGAATGTCTGCAGGGTGCAACAGTGGCTTCTTAAAATCCCATATTGTTGCATATCAGAGCCTGGGCGATGCCTTTGCGGACACGTGCCGTGAACTGCTCTCTGCTGTTAAATGTCACCTGCTGGACTGGGGTAGTTTTCTGCAGTGCTGGAGGATGGTATGGGCTGGAAGATCTGTAGTGAGGCTGTTCTTGCTGTACTTGTTCTTCAGAACTCTCCTCCCAGTGGTGTGAAGCTAATGTGTCATATGCTGTTGGGGGTGTGCCGGGAGGCACGGACTCTGGGCTGGGGTCAGGAGACGTGTAACAGCTCCACTTGCTAACAAGCCATAAAGTTTCCATTGAAGCATCAGGTTTGTTTGAGCCCTTGTCTTAAGTCAGTTTCTTCAGAGCGCTTGTGCTCCATTTTTGTGGTGAGCATCATAGGTGTGTTTTTGTTGCTGCCAAGAAGTTGCTTTGCTTTGCTTTGCTTTGTTAGGTGGCTGAAGTTTCCTTTTCTTTCACTCATGTACGTTTGGCATTAAAATGCACGTACTGCTACTAAAAAGTTTCTTTCTGGTCCCTATTGGGGAGGGAGTTACATAGAGAAATGCCAATAAGGTGGCAAAGTAGGGCATGACAAGAGCCAAAAGATTTTGTTAGGGTACTGTATAATGAGTAAAAATAAGTGAAAATCCCTCCCAAACTTTGTTTCTTGCCACTTTCTGTCTTATTTAGCCTCAGCCTGAGCAAAATGCAAACCGCTGGCGTGTGAAGGAATTAAAAGAACTTGTGTAATGCCAAAAAGGAAGGAGATTAGCTGCCATAAAGTACTGTCTCACTCTCTCCTCTGCTAGGACTGATGTGTGCTAACCCAGATAATTGAGATGCCTTTGCCTGAGATGTGCCTAAGTGAGCTGCTACAGAATAAAGCCTGTGGGGATCAGTGAGAGGGTAAGAGAAACTGAGGGACACTGCATGGCTGGTATTCTTACAGAGAGATTTGTATTCACCTGCACGACCCAGGGCAACCTGCCATTTTTGTTAGAACCGAGGAAATAATCAGTCTTGAGTTTTTAAAGTTCTGAGCGTTAGGTGACAACAGTCAAAGATAAATGGGGGGGAAGAGGGGGTGGGAAAGGGTTAACTTTCTAACAGCAGGCTTCATGGTGGGTCAAAGTAGAGATGGCGTTGTTTGTCCTTAGCCTAGAGCTGACAAATCTGACATAAACACTTTGTCTAATGTCCTCATTAATTCAGCAGAAACATTACCGTATTGCTAGCTTGATTCATGTCAAATTTATACTGCTGGAAGATTGGACATATGGAGAATCCCGCACTAGCTATCAGGCAAGCACAAAGACTCTTTCTACATGTCCCTGGCAGCATAAATGGAATAAGTCTTTTATCTGTCTCTGCGGTGCCATTGCAGCATGAAGGAAGTAAAACTGAGCCTGCTTTGTTGGCATCTTCAAGGCTGAGTTAGAGGCGTTTGGGAGGAGACAGCTGGGGATCTCGCAGCACAGGAACGTGTCCAGGCGGGTTTGGAATGTCTCCAGAGACGGAGACTCCCCCACCTCTCTGGGCAGCCTGTGCCAGGGCTTTACCACCCTCAAAGGAAAGAAGTTCCTCCTCATGTTGAGATGGAACTTCCCATGGTCAAGTTTGTGCTCGTTACCCCTTGTCCTATCCCCGAGCAGCACCACTGAAAAGAGCCTGGCCCCATCCTCCTGACACCCCCCTTGAAGTATTTACAAGCATTGATAAGATCCCCCCTCCGTCTTCTTTTTTCCAGACTGAAGAGACCCAAATCCCTCAGCCTTTCCTCATCGGAGCGATGTTTCAGTCCCCTCATCCTCTTGGTGGCCCTTTGCTGTCCCCTGTCCAGCAGTTCCCTGTCCTTCTGGAACCGGGGAGCCCAGAACTGGAGCCAGTGCTCCAGATGGGGCCTCCCCAGGGCAGGGCAGAGCAGAGGGGGAGGATGACCTCCCTCCACCTGCTGGCCACACTCTTCTGGATGCCCCCCAGGATGCCATTGGCCTTCTTGGCCACCAGGGCCCATCGCTGGCTCACGGTCATCCCGTTGTCCCCCAGGACTCCCAGGTCTCTTTCCACAGAGCTGCTCTCCAGCAGGTCACCCGCAACCTGTGCTGGTGCAGGGGGTTATTCCTCCCCAGGTGCAGCACCCTGCACTTGCCCTTGTTGAATTTCGTGAGGTTCATAAGGTAACTACTCAGTGTGCCGTATTTGTAATATACATACTCTGGTGCTTGCCCACCTCTGTGGGTGTGCCCTGTGTTAAGAGCAGGCTTTTAAAAGTGCATTCAAAGGGCTGACAAGGGGTAGAAGAGATGCAATCAAAATATTTTCAGGATGCGTTCATAGATGATAAAGGCTATAGTAATGAGAAACTAGCCAGAGTTAATCCATGCTAAAGGTCTTTAATTGAAAGATATGGTTGCCAATTGATCTGTTTCAGCATCTGAAGCATCAAGAAGGAATCTCTCGAAAGAGGAGATGCCAGGGAAGAACAGCATTGGGGTTGTACAGCAGCTATTGGGCATCCGTGCTTGCTTCAGAAAGGTTGATAGCCTTGGATTGGGCCCTTGTTATTTGCCTGACAGTACTTGAGGTCCACGAGTTGCAGGACATCAAGTACAGTGCATGATCCGTAATTGTATGTATTTTGTGGTCCTTTAAAAACAAGAAAAGAAAGAAAAAATACCATGAGGTCATAGCTAAGATGGTGTTAAGTGCTCTTTGAATTCATCGGCAGCCCTTAATACCTGGCACGCTGCACTTGCATTTGTAATCAAATTGAGCCATCTCGAGTACCAAAGCAATTAGCAAAGCAAGCAGTGAGCGGGTGGAACTGCTGCTATGTCTGGATGCCACATCCTGTGCCTGATCTGCAGAGCATCTTTCTCGTGACAGGGTTTGCAGGCAATCGGCTTGCAGTAAGGCTCAGAGTACTTTGTTGGTGCTTCAGGATTAACTCCTCTGAGTTAAACTGAGTTCCTATATATACATTTTAAAAGAATTTCCTTTTTTTTCCCCACGATACAAGAAATTCTATTGCAAGTGATCAGGATGTGATTATGGCACCCACAGCAAGGCAGCTGATTTATACTAGTCTCCATAGCAATGGCTGGCATCCTACCGACCGTGCATGTTATTACTCTGAGGGAGCAATGTTTTTAATAACTGCTGTAATAGAAATATTTTACATGGATAGTGAAAGATTCCTCTGGAGTCACCAAACACAACTGGATCAGAAATGAATGATCACAAAGACTTGCTATTCCATATTCTTTTGGTTTTCCAGTAGCGAGGGGCACTATTATACTCTACACTGTTAGTATCTATTGCTGTCCGCTATACGGTTATGCTAGTGCCAGTTCACAGGCCCTGACAGGCTTTGACATGACTGGCGAATCCTGTGAAGTGTGTAGGTCTTTAAACTCCTAGGTAAAGCAATCCTTCCACCTCTGAAATTCACCATTTATGGAGGTTGTGACTCAGCACTGTTCCAATGCTGATCTGCAGAGGTACTGAACCCTTTCTGCAACTCCTGAGGTTCTTGATTTGTGCCCATCTCTAGTTGGAAGAGCAGCATTTGTGTATTATTGCCCAAGGGGAAAAAATGCCTGGTTGGTAATTCATTTGCTTGCACTCACCGTAAACTTCGTAAGTCAGGTAGGTTGTGAGTCCTCTGCACATAGCCATGATGTCTGTTCCGTAAGAGGTGAGGTCAAGGACAGGGCCCTTGACGACAAACGTGATCTCCCTTGCAGGTTGTCCTTGACCTTTCAGGCCCTAAACATCAAAGAACATCACTCAGCAGGATCAATGAATGCCTCAATCTGCTTAATGCTACGCGTATTCCTTTGCTCAGGTTGTAACTTGGAAGCCTGGAAGGGGAAGGCTGTTCACTCAGCCTTCTAACAGGGGAGCCAAAGAGGGCAGCAGCAACACAGGGCAGATGCATTTACACTAAAATTATGTGCAAGTGTTGCTTATGACCTGTTTGAGAACTCGGAGTGTCTCAGTGGGGCAGCTTTTTCTGAACTGCTCCAGAGTGCTTTGTTTCAAATGAATTTCAGCTATCTTTTCCTACTTGAGCGCTCCGTTGTCTGGACAAAGTGTCTGGACGCCTGCCTTTTCTCTGATGCCCTAGGCTTCCTGCTGCTTTGCACCTCTCCTTATTCAGCTCCAGCCACCGGATTCCTGTTTGGGCTCAGACAATTAATATGGGGGAAAGGCTGTTGACTATAGAGGTGCTCTCTTAGGCCCTAAAGGAAAATGGAGGTCTGAACAACAGCATCTGCAAAGCAATGTTCCGAAACGAAAAACCCAATTTTGTATTGAAATGACTCAGAAGTATTTTTAGATATTACTGCCCAGAAATAATTAACGCCATGGAAGGTTTCCAGCTGTTCCCTAGCAACCTGCAGACCTAAACTTCCTCATAGAAAACGTAGCTGGGAAGAGGGGCCAGTTGATGCACCTACTCTTTTTCTCTTGAAAAACCATTCCCACAGCAAAGCCCCAAGCCACGTGGCTGTTCAGAAAAAGAAAATCCTGCCACTTGTGAAAATCTCATCCTCTCAGGAAAGAAAAAGCACAGTCAAGAAACAGGTTGAAGAACTCCAGGGTAAAGGCACACTTAGCAGGGATGACGGGGATTGATGTAGGCTTTCAAAGTTCTGGTGGAATCTTATCAAAGGGTTCCTGAATGCCCACTCCAATATGCTTCCTTCTTGCTGCTAAGCAAGGAGTTGAGATAAGCCTCGGGGGGGGCAGTGAGATGCACCGTAGTGCAAGCAAGCCTAGAACTAGCTAGAGCCGAATGGTTTTGCTCAGGCCGGTACCCGCGTGAACTCTTCCCTTTTTCTTCCCCACCATGCCTTCTTGTCCTTTAAAGCCAGGATTTTTACAAGGACTCAGTTCTCAGGGTTCCAGACAAGCCAGTGTCTACAAAAGGTTAGTATGCCTTATGCTAAAATCGGGTTTAAAATGTCTGTGGCTCATTGTGTGGGCTGAACTCGTGCTCGTAGGGTGCTTGGTTCTTTTGAAGAAGTTTGGAAAGCTTGAAATCTTATTTAAACTTTTTTCCTCATTACTGGATTATTTGCTCTTCCTCAGCTAGAGCTGCCTAGAAAAATGGGATTTGTAGCCTTCAAAGACTGAGATGATGAAGAGCACCATGCCAAAAATCTAAAATCTTTAAGCGTAACAAATTGTTTAAAAAGCAGTCTGTCTAAATAATCTTTTAAAACATCGTCAAAATAATCTAAGTAATCTACAGCATCAGAAAAAACCAGGAAAACCCTCCTCCAGTGCTTCATAGAATCATCGTAGATTCCTAGAATTGTCTAGGTTGGAAGGGACCTTTCGGATCATCGAGTCCAACCATCGACCCAACACAAGTCGGGTACCATCAATATGGTACTTCATACTCAATGGCGTGATCTAAATGGCTTTTAAAGTAACTGTGCGTTTAAAAGAAAAGAACAATGTTTCCTTTGCATCACCCTACAACTTTGCAAGCAACTACTCCTGTTTCATCTTACCATGTTCTGCTCAGCCAGCGTGATGAGGGTATCAAAGCGAGGTATCACATTTCTGTTCATTACGGAAATGTAGCAAGTTCCCTGTGACAGCACTCTGCTTGCAATGTAGCCCTGTAAAGTAAAGTTTTTGACAATAAGGAATTCAGTTTTTCAAGAATGGAGATTGGGATAACATCTGCATTTAAAAAAAAGCAATAAATGCAGATAGTTTTGACCCCAAAACTTGGACTCGGTGTTAGGAATAAAGAAACAAATCCTATATTTTGGTCATCTCTGTATAGGAGCTGGTCGTCTTGTACGTTTTCGGAAAAAAGCGTGCTCCTTGCCACTCACCAGATTGTAGTTCCAAATGGTTTTCCATGATCCTTGGTTGCTCCTTTGCTCGATAGTTGCCACGCGCCATTCCCTGTTGAGGGTCAGAATTTGGAAGCCTCCGACAATGGTGAATTGCCTGGTTACGATTTGCTGGCTTATGCCTTTTTGCGGAAACTAGAGAACAAAATTAAACAACCCTTTTAGACTTTCAAGTTAGAGCCAGTTATCTGCCCAGAGCTTAGAAAAACACTGCTAGAACAGAAAAAATGTGGCCCACAGGGAGCACCTCTAGTGACCACCGTCTTTTCAAAATGACAACAAAATAAGGCTGTGGCATTCTGGAGTAGCCGTAAGAATTCTTGTAATAGATTCAGCGAATAATTTCTGTATCTTACAACTGTCTCCTGGTGGCTGTAGAGTTTTGTGCATGAAAGAAGTTTTAGATTCCTATCCTCCAAAGGGATGGGGAAAGAAGCAAGGAAAATTCTAGAAGGAGGGAATCTAGAAAACAGCAGCAATGGATGTGTAACTTGGTCAGTATACTCACGTATTCAGCAAGGGCTGGAGTCAGCAAGAGTCCAAGAAGGACGGTAGTCACGATCTGAAATCAAAATCGAAAACAAAATTGTAGCTGCAGGTCTGGCTGACAAATCTGGTCGTGAGAAAGCTAGTGCCTTTTTCCTGATCTGGTGTTAAAGTGTACTCTTTGGATCCTTTTTTGGTTTCATACTGGAATTACAGTAGTCACCTAAAATGAGTCATCCTTGCTTTACCCTAGAATAACGCAAACTGGGAAGGTAGGAGGTTGCTTTTTTAAGAGCCGACTCTGAAGTTGCTTCTGAGACCTGTACAGAGGCATACAGATACTTCACCGGGATGGGGAGAAGGAATGTAAATTTCTTCTGGTTGGGCATTGCAAGAAAGCGGCTGATCCATTAGTGCATTGCTCTGGTTTTGCAAAAGCATTGACAAAAATGGACATGGATTAGGCTTCCTGTAGATCAAATAATGTATAGCTAAGCCTTTAAAAAAATCCTTACCTCTTCATCTGATTAGGTTAATAGGGTCTGAGTTGCTCACTCTGGAGGAGGAAAATCTCCCCAGAGAATACCTTTCTGTTACAGACAGACACAGGCACTTCTGAGAGAGAAAGGCAATGGTTTTGAATCAAAGTTTTAGTTTCTAAGGAAGAAAAAGCATGCATACTCACAGTGAGTTTCATCTTGACTGCAGAGCTGATGCCGGTGCAGGTAGAATGCACAAGGTGA
Organism: Rissa tridactyla; assembly: GCF_028500815.1. Lineage (NCBI taxonomy): Eukaryota > Metazoa > Chordata > Aves > Charadriiformes > Laridae > Rissa > Rissa tridactyla. The sequence continues at coordinate 2,777,080 of NC_071485.1, forward strand.
ACTGTCCACCTTATATACGTTTTCAGATATATATAAGTGGAACGGTTAAGTGTTGAAATAAAATTATTTTGCCATTTGCATCCCTGTCTGCCTGTCACTGGAAAGTATTTCCTGCTGTAACTACTTCATAAATACGGGGATTGTAATTCTGCAAATTTTGACCTTCCCGAGTCTGATGATTGTCAGATAAGAATCCATTTGCCGTGAAAAATTAAACATGTTTTAAAGTAACTTAAGTAACTTTCTGACATGTACTAATTACTTTTGAAAATTCACACCAAACTTCAGACCAGAGATAGCCTCGGGTTGAAAAGAAAAGCCTTACAGTAGACAAAATACAAAATAAACAGGAGCCTTTGTACTTCCCAAAATGTACTGTATGTTACCCTGTAACCATAGGGCCCACCAGAATATTTGGCCCAAATACCACATTGCCACTGAAAATTATTTTACGATAAATAGGCAGTTCAAGCTGAAAAGCGTCATACATGTGCCAGTCTGTGGGTGTCTTTGTTCTTTGAGGTGGCAAGAATAATTTTTTTCTCTCCTTGCCTCAGCTTCTTTTCTGTGGTGATACAAATACTCATTGAAAGAGGTGATCATTCAGTTACGGAGGTTTTTGTCAAGTTGCTCATTTAATTCTGTGTGCAGCCCGAGTCTGTGGCAGGTAAAGGTTGCAAAATTACTTTTCAACTGGAATCCAGCACATTATTAATAGAAGTAGGGGGTTTTAGCGCACAAAAATAACTTCTAAGCAGTCCTGCAAGTGCAATTTTAAATTAAATCTGGTCTCAGGTTCACTGAATTGAGTCTGCAATTCCAAAGGGCGCTTTTGAGACATAAAGTTCTGCGAAATGGTGGTTATATTCTTGGGTCTGTACAAGCTTGTATGCATTTCTGTGAAAAACGTCGGTCTGTGCGGTCTGAGGGGGACTGCACTCGCGCTCGCCCACTTGTGGCACCGCTGGGGAGAGAGGGAAAAAAAAACAACCCAGAAACCTGAGGAGAAAGATGGAGAAAACTCCTTCGCGGCCTGACAGGAATTACCCCTTTGCTGAGGGAACCAGAGAGTTTCCTTATCCTGAGTTGCGGGCGCAGGGCGGCAGAGGGGCAAAACTGAGGCGGCGGCCTCTGAGGCCCCGCTGGGCGCGTGACCGGGGCGGGGGGGGGGAGGGGGGGGGGGGCGAAGCTGGAAAAAGGGCGGGAAAACCCTGCTGAGGCGGCGGCGCAACGCCGGCAGCTTTAGCCGCTCCAATTATATTCTTTCACAGTTGTGGAAGTATTTTCTTTCCAGAAGACTGACGTTAGACCTGCTGGCGGTGTCTCAAGTGAGAATATCACTTTTTGTGTTTTAAAAAAAAAATAATCCCTCTCGATTCAGGTTCTCTCAGCATCCTGAATTTGTCTTAAAGTACATGAGGGTATTCATACATTAATTAGATTACAATATGGCTTTTTAATTATAGTCAAGTCACTCTTTTGAACTTTTTTCTGTCAATATAGTTTTTTACGTGTGTTTTTTTTTAAATGTAAATGCAGTTGAATCTGCATGTTCTGCCTGCTGAGGGATAGGAGAAAAACAGGGCGGTATGACTTAGGATAAAATCCTCTGACTTTGTAATGCTTATGTGGCATACTGGCCCTCAGAATTCAAGTTACAATTTTAATGAAATTCGGGAAGGTGAAGATGTGGTATTTTCCAGACAGCCTGAGTTACTGAAGTGATCATTGTAGATCATGGAAATTGTATTTAGTGAAAAAGCTCAGGCCTCAGCCTTGTTGAGAGGGATCTTTTTGTGCGAGGTAAGCAACTACAGTCTTCTACACTGTTAAGAATATCTGTATATCTCTGTACTTATATGGATATTTTGAGAGGCAGAGCATTGGTGTCTCTTTGGGTTCACTGGAGCCTTTCTGTCGTGTCTCTACTTAGCAATCTCTTTTTGAGTTTTGTTCTCTTCCCAATCAGTCTAAACCTGGATCAGTTTAAATTTGAATAATGAACACTGTGAAACGTAATGATGTCCCAGTTAGAGCAAGACGCCTCCCAGAATGTTATATTCCAGTTAAGTTCCTAGGGTCAGGAAGAAGCAAATACTTTGCTTCAATGGTTCGGTAGTCGTTCCCCGTCTTCTATAAAATGGTTACTGTAGGATATACAGTTAATTCAAGCTTTTAATGGAATATAAAGAGTTTGGATATGTATTAAGCATCACAATGTGTAATGTTGTAGTAAAACCAGGAATCTACGTGCATGAAGTTAAAGTAGTTTTGCAAGAAGCCGGGCCTTGCTGCAAGTGTTTGTTCCTTCTTGTTGAAATTTTGGCCTGAAACAAGATGGTATTGGGGCAGGCGTCATCCCTTGCCAGAAGCATCCGTGCCCAGGTATTCCTTGCCAAGGGGACCGTGGAGTCTCTGGTTTGAGCCCAGGAGAGGGTCCCCCTGTTTTCCTACAAGGCTGCTGCTCCCTTTGCACACAGGGCTGTGACAGCGGGGGTGTGTGATGTTGTGCTGTGCCATAGGCCCTGCTCAGGTCAGACCCCTGCTGCCTCAGGGGCCTTTAAACCATCACCTGTTACAGAGTGTGGCCCATAGTTTTCAAGGGCTCCAAGGGCCCCAGAAAGACATTTCCCAGTGACATGCGATGGGGCAAGTGACGAGGGCTGTGCCTGCTTGATGTCAGGGAAAATGCAGTGTGACATTGGAAAAGGAGAGGAGATTCCCTCCACAAACTACAAGGCAAGTCAGACAGGAACTGTGTTTAAATACTGCAACCATGTGGCTGCTTTTCTTTGGAGGGGATAATAACCTGCTTTGGGGTGCAGTTTTGCTTTGGTTTTAATGTCAGTTAACTATTCAAGACCCCAGAACCATTCTCCTGAACCGACCAGGCTGCTGCATCCTTTATTTAGAGTAGCCCTTGACTGTCAGGAGAACGGGTAAAGTGTCTCTTGGAGCAACTCCTTTCAAACTCCAGCAGAAGGGCCTCTGAGCCAGGAGGGAAGGTGAAGGTCTGGTATTTTCCAGACAGACGGCGTTTCAGACGTGATCGTCTTAGTTGAAGCACCTAGTCCCAGCCGTTTGGCCTTAGATTTGGCCTAACTCTGGTTTGATTCTTTCAGATTCCCAACTGCACTTCTGATTGGTGAGGGTATGCTTTTTTGCTTCCTGTGTTAAACGTTCTTCAAAGATAGTTCAGGAGCACCCGTAGTCAACTCCAAGCTGCATTTAATGCACTTATCAATTGTGTTACTTGCGGCTTGATTGCTGGGTTGATGAGAGCAATAGTGTCTCTGTCTCTTTGTGCTTGGCCATGTTGCGTTGCAACGCTTACTGCTACCATAAAACATTGTAATACTTAGTATGTTAATAAGAAGTTACAATAGAAATAACTCAGATCTGCGTATTCCTATAAATCCGGACTTCAGACCTTATGATCTTAAATATGGTTATGCAGTAGGAATAGTGTCGTTTGCTTTGAGTAGTGATGAATAATTGCTTAAGGCAGCATGTGAAATGTGTCTGGGAAATTGTACAGGTTGGGGTTTGAATGCCAAACCTGGGATTTTGCAAGAACACCAGTTTAGCAACTTGTCCTTGGAATGGCTTCCACGTTTTTAAAGGATTAGTAAAAACACAGCGCAGACCAATGGAGGTTGATGGTAAATTTTGCTGAGACACAATTGCCTCCACACAGAGCAGAAGAAGGGACAGAGAAGTGGTTGAAAATGTGATCAAGGGAAGATTGTCACGAGAAACATCCTTGTTTGTGGGTACACACGTCTGTGAATGTTCTTCCTCCAAACTTCGTCCAGAAGAATTAATCACAGAAATAGAAAGGCAGCTCGTTTATCTTAACTTTCAAACATGCGACATCTTGCTTTAAGAAGTTTGATCCTGAAAGGAAAGGAAAAACTGATTAGATTTGGAGTGAGGAAATAAGAGAACAATGTGGCTGAAATTCTTCCAACATGATGTTGGAAATGGACCAGGAAATGCCATTTAAAAATTGAGCTGCATCTTTCTAAACTTAGACTAGAAGCAACTGTTAGTGCAATTTTTTTAGACGAATCTAAGCTGCAAATGGGGTTGTAAATCTCAGAGTCGTGCTGTGGCAGGACTGGTGGTAGCTAGGTATTGTATATGCGTGAAGTTGCTTAAAAAATTCAGGCTTGTGCCAACAGCGAGAGCCCAAAATGTTCCTGAAAAGCCTGGTCTCCGAGTTGTATGCAGAAGAGGGACAGACCTGCTTTTTCCCTTTTGCACGCGTTCGCTGATTTATAAAAGTCATAGAAAAGCACAAGATTTCAATAATTAACTTGCTCATCTTCACTTACATCTTTTTCATCCTTTTTTTTTATACCTTGCTCCTTTTTGTTTGGGTCTCCAAAACACTGTTACTAGTATACTCACCAGCAGCTGGGTAAGCAAGGTAAGAGGGAATTCCTCGGCACAGAGCTTGAATGCGTTTTCCATATGGGCGCAAGCTTTGGAGTCTCTTTCTTGAGACAGTGAAGCGATTCTCTCTGGGAGGAAGCTGGTGAGGGCTAAGTCCCTAAGCATCAAAGAGACAAACCGAGAAAGGAGCATTTAGAAAAACCAATGCCCTGCTGAGAAACCTGTCTTCAGCTCCTGGAGCCTTTTCTCCTCTCTGTGGGACAGGAACGAGGACTTCTCACAGGCAAATGCTTTGCTTTCTCACCACTGTCATTCACCATCCTACCTGGTGTCCTCGAGGTGGTGCAGGAAAGGGTTTATCAAGGAAAAACCTCTTGTCTATTTTAGCAATGATGCAGGTGTGCTTTGAAAGTACCTTGGTTGCTACGTAGCCCTGTTGAAATAAAAAAGAAAAAAAGCTTTTTGTTGCAAACGATATACCGTGGAAGATAAGCGGATTGCCAGAGAGAAGTACTTGTTCAAAAAAAAAGCTTTCTACAGTCCAAATAATGATAGGGAAGGAAAATATTGTTCTTTCAATTATGTTGTCCAGGTGAATGTGTCGTGGATGCTGACAAGGGACTTTGGTAAAAGGTAAATTGCCTTCTCCAGTAATGCCACGTGTATGATACGTTACAGTGCTTAAGTCAGGGGAAGGAATTCACTGCTGAAAACATCAGTGCAGCAGAAACAATGGTGAAGTGGGAACGTTCTTCAGCATCTCCTCTGAATCTTGTTAAGTTTTGTTGAAGCTTAGGTGTTTCCCAAAAACCTTTTGGTTATTTTCTATTTTTTCGAGCCATGGTGGTGGCCACTTACAGTCTCGACGTCCCAGACAGACTTCCAGTCCTTGGAGCCCTCCTTTGAGTCGGTGCTGACCCCAGTGTCAGGGAAAGAGCGGTGTGAGTGCTCACTGTGGTGCCTCTTGCCGTTCTGATTTTTGAAAAAGATGAAAGGAGGTAAGGGTTTAGGTTTGTGGATTCCCAGTGGTCTTTCCCTCAACAAAGCAAGAGCTGTAGTAACCACGTTTGGGGAGATTAATGCTTTTAGGGATGCAATTGAGGGGGAGATGGCTTCTGGCCTTAGAGGGGAGGCTGGGAAGCCTTTAGTACTGTTGTGTCAAGCCTCACGTTCAGGCTTTATCTAGCCCTGGTTTTCTTGTGTCTGATGCATTCACCTTATGAAGACAGACAAGCTTTCACATTACTGGAAGTTCAGTGTCAAGCTTGCAAGAAAAATTTCTAAGGAAAGTAAACTAATTCATTGTTGTTCTTTCCCCAGACGGAACCCGCAGGCAGAGGGTTCCAGAGAGCATTTCACTGGATTTTGTGGTCAGATCCTTCATGGGTAACATTTGTTTCTCTCCACACAATGACTTTCACAGTGTTTGTGCTAATCTCAAGGCAGACTTTGTTGATTCTGTATCTAGCAACTGTCTCTTTCCCTTGATATATCAAGGCCTGAAATATTTTCTTTGGTATAAAACAATAAGTAGTTTTCTGCTAAGTATCGGGCTTTAAATACAGCTTTATTTTCAGAAACATGTTTTTCATAGGCTATAGCTAAAGACCACTAAAGGCGGCAGTGTCTAGTTGCGTGTAGCTCTGTACTTACCCTGTTAGCAAGGGCTGGAGCCAGGAAAACCCCAAGAAGAGAAGCAATCATAATCTGAAATGAACATTTTAAGTTCACAGCACTTTAACATTGGGACTGCTGATCCTGCATCGAGTTAAAATAATTTTGACTTCCAGTTTAACTTTGTGTACCTCTTTGCACTTTCCTGAAGTGGGGTCAAGTGTTTAAATATGCAGAAGAATTTTTTGTTAATGAGCTTACATCAGATCATCAATTGATATAAATTACTCTTAACCTCAGTACTACACTTTGCACAGGTAAAATATGTCCCGCCCCAGTTCAGTAAACTCCTTGGAAAAAGGTGGTCTGAAATACCTTGTTTCAGAGAGTGAACTTTTTGGGCTCAGCTTTTGATTTCAGACACGGAGCAGATCCATGCAACATCCATGAAGGTGTGCAGCTCTTGTGGAGAGTTGGAATGTGGGTGCACTGTACAGCTCTGTACTTGGAACACAGCTGAAATGGGACCTGAGCATCCTCACAGGAGATCTCATGCCTCTGAACACAGGGCTTATAGTATAAGGGTAGGCACAATCACTTTTGTTCAGAAGAATGTAATGTTAAACACTTTGTTGCCCCTTTAGAAAATAATAGCGTTTCACATGCTTGTTGTTTGTCAAAACTACTGCTAATGTATTTTTGAGAGATTTGATATTATCATGATGATAAATTCTTTTGCAATACTTACTGTGAACAATTATTCTCTTGGAGACAATGCCTCGAATATTGAAGCTGTCGCAAATTTCATCTGCTTCAAAGGAGGCATTTTATGAGGAAGATCCAAGTGTGACTCAGAGCATTTAGCACTAACTGTTTGGAATTCATCCTGCAACAATTTCAGGCAGCTGTAAATACCCCTGTTTTGCAGCCATGCGCTTGGAGTCTCTCATGTCTCGTGGTTCTTGTCCTATGCTCCCATCAGACAGCTGTGCCATAACTTTATGTAACTTGCTGTGACTCTTGACTTGCATCTGAGTTGTGAAGGAGAGAATATTGCCCTTGGAACATTTTACATGTGTGTCTTGCCCTTGTAACAGAGCACTACGCTCCTTCCATTTGAGTAGGCGTGTGGAGTGAAGCCAGTGCCCAAAGTGAAATTTCACCCATGCAGTCCCAACCCATTTGGCATTTTCACTCTGTAATACGTGATACACATACTAACAATGAACTTCATTTTGATGGTAGGCAAGGCAAGATCTGCTAGTAATTGATGTGTACTCTTACTTTTTATACAGTAATATCCCAAAGTTAAATCTTAAAATGGGTTTACCTTATTGGCACGTGCCCTGTGTACGCAAAATTGTGACAGGTTTCCTGGGGAAATGCTCTGATAAGAGGAGGCTTTGATACCAGCTTGATTGAGTTCGTTACATAGAGGAAGATGAAAGAAAGATTGTCATGGTAAGTTCAATGTATTTTATAGTAATTTTTCAATGAAAAAAATAAACCAGAACCATAAAATACATGCCTAATGAAATTTGTAGTGACGCTTTGTGCTTATGTGGCGAAGGACTCAGCCTGGTATTTTATCCGTAGCTGATAACATTTTGAGCATAGCAAGATTACCACCTCCATTGATTTAAAATATGGGTTATCTTTATCATGAAGTTGGTTCTAAATCATAGAAATTACCGAGGTTGTTTGTCAACCTTCCTTTCTGAGCTTATTCAGCACTGTTCTGTCTTTTAGGATCTGCTTTCCAGTCTTCAGGCACGGCCTCTCTATCTTCACAGAAGTAGTAACTGATGATGGACTAAGGGCTAATTCTAGAAAGGGACCATAAGCTAGAAATAACAAAGAATGAGTAAGGGAGGAGCAGTAACAATGGGCGTTTTATATCAACTAGTATTTAGAAAGTAGATTTTAATATTTCTCTGAATTTGATAATTATATACAGAGCCATGGCATAAGAGTTTATTTGCCTTGTTTGCTGCAGAAACTTTGCAAAATGTTTAGGTTATTTAATTGGCCAGTATAAATGTCAGAGTCTTTTTGCCTAGGAATATTCTGTTCAGTGCTGTTCAATAAGCTGGGAATGCTGTTCAGTAGGCTAAGAGAGAGAGAGATATATGTATACGCTCAGATAATTTGGATTTGTTTCTTAGCTGTGGCTGCTACAGAAGCAGCACTTTGAGGTGTTATTTACCTCCTCCAAAAGTGCTTCTTATTTAACAGCAGCTCTGTTGGTCCCTCTGTAGACTAATTGTGCCCTTCACTGTAGCTCAGTTTGGGATTGCACGCTGAAGTTTCCTTTTGGTTGCCAGGATGGCATGACAGGGACTCGGTGTCGTCATAAACTCATGTGTCTGTCTGAGCAAAGTTCTCCACTGTCCTCAGCTGCTGAGGATCATTGTGTCAGGTGTTAGTGGAAAAGCCAGGGGATCTGGCTGTAGTTGAGAAGGCGAGGCCCAGGTCTCATTTACACCCATCAGGGCCACACTCTGTCATTCTGCTGCTAACCGATGCCTTGCTGGGACTATGTGAGTGCAGCCAGTCTGCCAGCACTGTAAAGCAGAGAGCTCTGGTGTTCATCTGTTTTGCACCCACTTTGCAGTTTGCACGAGGCATAAAATACAGTGAATGAAAGTAATGAATTGCTAAGGGAAAAAATTTACAGTTCTTCTAATGGGATGGATTTGTGGATGCCAGCTGGTGACGGGAATGTCCCTAGCCTCCAAGATTCAAAATACACATAAAAGCCTTATTTTGTATGTCACAAAATCATTTTGTAGTCTCTGGAAATTTAACTAATCGACTACTTCTCAAGAAAGACACTGAGAAACTGAACTGTATAAAGCTGATCCCTATGGTGTCATTAGCAATGAGATGGAAATCAGTTTTGTCCATGTCTTCCAACAAGTGTAGCCAACTTGGCCATTACAGTGATGCATCACACTTGGAAGCCTGAATCTCCAAATCTTCCATCAACTTCTGATTACTGGAGTAGTTTGTATGGCAAACACACACAGCTGGAGCATTTGACATTGAGAATAGCTTACAAAACTAATTACAAGAGTAGAAGCCAGGAAAAAGGGCAGGGAGGAGTGCTTTTACTGTGTAAGACCTTGTTCTGTTTCCAGGACAAGCTTGTCTCAGTCTCCTCTTGAAAGCTCTGCTCAAGGCATTCTGTTTCCATACTAGATTCTTGTACCACTGTGCAGCAAACAGTCAATCCTTAATGCAGCCTCTTACTATTCTGCTATCTGAAAATCACATCCCACCTTCTTCCTTGGGAATATTTATCAATGGACCTTGGATGTTTCTCACCACCTCTAGATCAGCTGCTCTACTTGCAAATAAAACAACTACAGAGAGATATTGTTATGCTTCTGTCTCCCACTTGACCTATGCCCAAGCAAATTCTGCAAGGTAGAAGGGCAAACACTTCAGGGTGCATCCATTCAAAATTAAAGAGTAGGCCACCCTGAACATATTTGGTTTACGAATTTCATTTCTGTTCTGAATTTAAATTTGGTTCTTTGGACTTCTCCTGCTAAGCTTCACAAGTCCCCAGGCTCTGGGATTGGGGTCTGGGCTCCAAGTTCAGAGCCACCAGCTCTGTCAGGTCACCTGACTTTCTGCTGGGTGTTCACATGCGTTTTCAATAGGCAGACAGTTCCAGAGTCCTCCCAAATGCATGTGGAGTACAGAAGTGGGAGGGGATTCAGGTCTAGAGAAACTGCTGAGCTTGTAAAGCATACAGGAGGAGAAGATCAGAGCAGGCAATAACTTCTGCGCAGCATCATTTGTCCACCAGTGAGAACGGGCTAGAGCCATGGCCTGAGCCCCCACCCAGCTCTAACAAGCCTCCTAGAGCACCCATGCAGGACTCTAGACAGCTTTCCACCCTTCCTGAACACGGGTCCGCGGGGGATTGCAAGGCAAAACCTTCTGCCTTGTCCTAGGCTGAAAAGGCAGCTCCCCCCAGAGAAGCTGAAGGCAAAAAGAAAGATAAGTAGTAGGGTTTGCAGCTGCCTGTACCAGCTCCAACACTGAACGCGTACGCTTCAGCGTGCCTATTGCATAAAAGGGAAGCAGCCCCACTTACCTACCAGAGAAGTATTAACCAGATCCCTTTGTTTAACAGTTCCTGAGGAGCACCCAGACACAGTTTAGAGGCACTATAGCACGCATCTAGTTACCCTTTCAAATCCTTCATGCATGTATGTGTTGCCTCCCGGAAGGACTTTCTGCAGCTCTTCTAGACCCTGGCGTATCTGTTCCCTGAAAGGAATGCAGATGCATTGTTAGACGCGGGATCAAATTTATCAGGACCTGATATCCAGGGGAAGACATGCATGACAGAAACAGATAGAAAGGGGGTTGGGGAAGAGTTAACTCAATGTTTGCATAGGCTGAGGTAATGTTATAGGCTGAGGTAATGTATGGCTAGATACCTTTCTAAGGATGTAAGTTTGTGTATTCAAACTGACTTGAAGATTAAAGACTTTCCCAGAAACCTTATTAGGATTCAGGGTGTCTGTTTTAATTTTTTTAGAAATCCCAGGCAGAGGGACAAGATCAACTGCAGGCTAAAAGAGGTGGGCACCGAATTCTTGTTCCACACAGTGGCAGACACATACTCTGGAAGCCAACTACGGGCCAGAAGTCTTTAATACCAAACTAAAACCCTGCAATGTGTGGGGTGTTACCTCTGAGCAAACTGTACAGTCTTCATGGGAAACGAGAGGTGATGAGGATACTGCCCTTCTCCCAACCACTCTTTTAAGAAACTACGGGGTCAAGTACACAATAAAGCTTCTATAGCAGCCACAGCAACATTTATAACTAATTGATTTACAGAACACAATGAGATTATATACTAGACCTACCAAAGAAGTTGCCACAACAAAAACAATGCCAGAGCAGTAAGCAGTTTCCTAGGTCCCTTGGGGACACAGTGATTTCTGCAAAAGCAAAATCCAAAGAAAACCTCCTCGGTATCAGTATATGCCATTCCAGTTCATGCCTAGAGAAAGACTTCTTTGAAAAAGAGCAGAGGAGAACCGACTTACTTGTCCAGAATGAAATACAAATCAAATCCTCCATAACAGGCAGGACCACCGTTCTCTCTCTTTCCACCTTGTCCATCACAGGCTAGCACAAAACTTGCTAGGAAGAGACATCTGCAGCCAAATCTCAAGATGCTTTGCTTTGCAATAGCCATTATATCCAGAGAGGAGGAGAAAAAGAAATCTCTTCTTCCAGGCTCCTTTATTTCACAGGTTTCTCCACAAAAGCCATTCAGTGACCTTTAAATCTGTAGGCAGGTCTGTATGTATGTGTATCTTTTATTCCGTGAAACTCCACTTGCAAGAGTTGTTCTCAGGAATTGCAAGACTTTCCCCCTTGTTTCCCTTGCACTTCTGTTTCTTGGTTTCAGATTTCAAGATGCACAATACTGTATTTCACTTTTTTTTTTTAAAGGGACTTGACCCTCGGTCTCACTTGCAGCTCTCTGAAAGCAGCACCATTGTTTAGCGAGAGAAGAAGCAGCCTCCGAACAAATCTTGCTTTGTTACACACTTCAGAAATGACAGGGAGGGTTTGAGGAACTCGCCCCCCTCCCTCATTTATTATTGTTATTATTAAGGATGGTAAGTTCTGTTTTTCCTTAGCAAAAAAAGCTCAGAGAATGCCACCTGGTGGCGAAAACTCAAGCTGACCGGAGTCACTGGTTTTAAACATCTCATTCCTGCAGCGAGCACACTGAACACACCCCACAGCAGCTTTAGGAACGAGCAGAGAAGCAGTTTGCTTACAGCGGCCACGCAGCACTATGCAGACACATCTTGGTTTCCCACGTTGGCAGCATCCGGGTATAAAGACCTTTAAAAACCTGGAGTAGCTTCACAAAAACTGAAGTGACAAGCCACACCAGGTTTCGTCCCTTGGGTTTTCTCAGTCCTGAGAAATATCGAGCAACGGCTGTGCCTATGAAACAGGCTGCCCCCTCTTACCATCCTTAGCAAGCTCCTTTCAGCCACTGGAGCCTAAATCCTCCCTCTGCCAGGAAAACTTGCTGGAAAATGTAACGTCAGCTACGCTTGCATTTTCTGTCTCCTTCCACAAACAGCACCACAAACTCCAAAACCGGAGCAGGACGGCCCAAAAGCAAGAGCATTCCTCACTCAGAGCAGCCCCCCCCAGGCCAGCAAGAGCTAAACTAGAGAGCCCAGGAGCAGGGGCTCCTAGCCCTCCCTCTCCCATCCTCTCGGGCCTGAGCAGCACACCTGTTCTCCCAGTACTGACACTGGTTAGCAGAGCAGCTTCAGGTGTTGCATCAAGCCTGGGGGACCAGGTCTAGTTTCTGAGAGGGGATGCAAGTGCACTTGAGCCAGGCTTTCAAGCTGTTCTTTGTTGCGTAAAGAGTGAAATTTGTCCTAGAAGAAGTTCTTAGCAAATGCAAACAATCTGAGGAAAGACCAGGAAAAGCAGCAGGATAGGTTTCAAGGGAAAAGGACAAAAAGCATGACAGCAGACTTTTGATGGAAGTGGAAACGTCTGGATTACACATTAGTCAGGCACCTTGCTGCATTGATGATTAAAACTTTGGGAGTGTTCTCCCTCCCACACCTGGCTATGCTCAGCAAGTACACCAGCTCCATCACCTCTAATGTGGATAATACAGAGACATGGGCAAATGGTCCTGCTGCCAAACCCTGGTCAGCCCTGAAGGAAGCGGATAGCCTTTGGAAGTCAGAGCTTGTCAGGGGCTAGCCAGGAGCAGAACAGGGTGTTGAAGTTTGTACTGCCCTAAGGAAGGGGCTGAGACTAGTCCGTGGATTCATTTTTAGTATTTTTCAAAGCAAATGACCTGGATGGAGGGTGTGAAAATAGGAAGGATAGAAGAAAAGCTTCCTCCCTGGAGACTGATGTGCTGGTTTTGAGCATCTTGGGAAAGTACTTAGGGCCAGCTTCTGATCTGAGGTAGAGCTAGGGCTCCTACCAGAGCCGGCTAGCTTATGACCTGTGTCTGCCTAAAGATTAAAAGAAGACTGAGAATCTCTTTCGGTTGTTTCTGACTGGCCCTGAGCCGAACAACTATGTGGAGTCAAAAGAAATTAAAGTAAATAAAAATCGGTACCTCAGGAAAATAACGGTGGCCTGGAGCTAGCAGAGGAAGAAGGGAGCGGAGGAGGAGACCCGATTCCTTGTGTATCTGTGGATTCAGGCTGACAGAAGGCCCAGGAAAGCTTGGGCAAAAGCCAAGGAATGAGGCATCAGATGAAGCTTAGAGCACTCTGAGATGGAGGGAGCTTCTGGCAAAGGGAAACACCGTGCTTTATGCTATAACTCTGACTTTCTCCAGGGCTAGGCCTCTTCATGTGCCTATCTTGAGCATGTGTCTTTTTGTTTACGGTCTGGTAAGAGCAGGATCAACACTCTGGAGAAAAGCAGCTCCATAATAGGCAGCTCATGTGAGACACAGGAGGGGGTGTTGGAATGTCTGTCCCTCCCTCCCTTGCTCGCTAAAAATGCCAGAGACAAAAATATTGTGACGGCTGAAGCTTTTGTGTGAAAGACCTAACAGCTGTCAGAGGTCTGGGAGTGTGGTATTCTTTGTGTGAAAGAGACAGGCAGGAAGGTGTTTAAATCACATACAGCATAGTTAATTAAGCTCCAAGTGATGGCCTTGGTGCGTGAATAGAATTTGCAAAATGATGCAAAGTGTTATCAGCAGGTTTTCATGTTTTATCGTTACTGTCGAGATCTCAAAGCCTTGTTCGCAAGCTTTCACGGCACTTCAGGAAGCTGCTACAGCAGCCTGCATGAATAATCGAGATGCAACAAATTGCCTGCCCTGACCAATGTCATCATCACAAATGTATTATCATTGTACAGGAATTGCTTCCCTGTCAGCAGTGTAGACTTGTCCTTAAATTCACTGGCCGTGTCTTCAGCTGGGGTAACTCGGCACAGCTCTGCTAGGATCAGCGGAGCTGCACTGTCTCACGTGGCGTAGGACAAGACTTCCCCGGGTATGAGTTGTGTGCCTTCACGGTTCAGTTGGGCACCGTGTAAGTCAAGGCTGACACCCAGTGGCCAGGAAGGCCTTTTTCTTCCCTGCGTTGCTCTAATTTTTCAACAGACTCCCCTGTCGCTTGCTTTTATCTGACTTTGACCCGCTTTGATTTTATTTCCCTGTGCTGCAGCCTGTAAGGCTGTATTGTATTATCTTCCTGGCGATTAGAGTTCATTCCACTAGCTGTTCTAACAAGGGCTGCTAACTCTGCATCTGGATGCAACCTCTTCCTGACGAGGAATATCAGGCTCAGTTTACAGATGAAAATATATTGTTTGCAAGGTATTAAATAAAACAGGAGGAAATATGGTGTAGGGAATAACTCTGCCATAATCCGGGAAAGCCATGCAGTTGCTTTCCAAGTCTTGTGTTTTCATGTCTGCCTAACCCTGCTTAGGAGCAGGGGGTGCAGTGTTGTGCCCTGTGGTTAGTGCCGTAGGAAATAGGGCTGTGCACTTCTCAACAGCCTTCCCTCCTCTACGAAGTGTTGCATGTGTATTGCTTTGCTTTGCCCTTACTTTAACCACTTCCAAGCGCTTTGCCAGGGCTACAGCATCCTTGCAGCACCTCTGCAAGTGGTTTTTTACATTCCCTTAGAGCCGGACCAAATTCATCCTGGTCTACTCAAAGGGTGGTATATTTCTCTCTGATTGAATTTAGACAAAGGTGGCACTGATCCTGAGTTTGGAGCAATGTGGAGGAAATCATTAGGGGCTTCTGGTTTTCAGCACTTCTGGAAATTGGGTGGCTGAGTTTGACCTCCCTTCTTAAATGAAAGTACTCAATTAAGGTCAGGTTCTTAGAAAATACTTTTTAAAACTCTGACTGCTCTAATGACCAAGTGCTAATGAGAGTACGGGTGTGCGGATTCTCAGTCCCCTGTCGTTCACAAGGACGCAAACTCAATATTCTCCGTAGCAGTCGGTTCAGTTTGACCAGATAGTTAGCCAGCAGGAACGAGCCCCTTGGAGACATGAAGGTGTATGAATCCTGAAACGATCAAGTCTAAGGTAACAGTGATTATCTAGAAACGCACATCTAACTTTGAGCAAGTGAATACGCAAATGGCACTGATGAAGCACTGTTTGCTTAAATGACTCTTAGGGTCTTCTGTGGGTTGGTTTCCATGGGCTTTAAGGCAAAAGGATAAGCACACGTGCCCAGCAGGCGGGAGCAGAGCTGCACAGAATGAAAGATTCAGAGTTCCTGACTACATTTCACATAATCCTATGGGATTTAAAAGTAAATCCTACCGCATTGCTGAATTTGCAGTGTCTGACTCACCCTTTTCAATCATGGAGAATGTGACCGTGTATCTCGGAGGCGAGGCATGGGATCTTAAGTGACCCTGCTCCTTCTTGCAGGCTTTCTTTGGAAGAGGTTAATTCTACTGACGTGTGCTCCAAACTGGAGTTTGGACTGGAAGGGATAAATGGAAAACTTTTCCCCCTTCGGCCCGTGCTGTGTTGTCAAATTGTCCTCTCCTAATGAGGTTTACAGATCTCCTTTGACTGAGCAACTGTCTTTAGTAAGGCACTTACTAGGGCAGCCTTTGGGTTTTAAGGGGCAAAATGCAGACGAATGTCTGCAGGGTGCAACGGTGGCTTCTTAAAATCCCATATTGTTGCATATCAGAGCCTGGGCGATGCCTTTGCGGACACGTGCCGTGAACTGCTCTCTGCTGTTAAATGTCACCTGCTGGACTGGGGTAGTTTTCTGCAGTGCTGGAGGATGGTATGGGCTGGAAGATCTGTAGTGAGGCTGTTCTTGCTGTACTTGTTCTTCAGAACTCTCCTCCCAGTGGTGTGAAGCTAATGTGTCATATGCTGTTGGGGGTGTGCCGGGAGGCACGGACTCTGGGCTGGGGTCAGGGGACGTGTAACAGCTCCACTTGCTAACAAGCCATAAAGTTTCCATTGAAGCATCAGGTTTGTTTGAGCCCTTGTCTTAAGTCAGTTTCTTCAGAGCGCTTGTGCTCCATTTTTGTGGTGAGCATCATAGGTGTGTTTTTGTTGCTGCCAAGAAGTTGCTTTGCTTTGCTTTGCTTTGTTAGGTGGCTGAAGTTTCCTTTTCTTTCACTCATGTACGTTTGGCATTAAAATGCACGTACTGCTACTAAAAAGTTTCTTTCCGGTCCCTATTGGGGAGGGAGTTACATAGAGAAATGCCAATAAGGTGGCAAAGTAGGGCATGACAAGAGCCAAAAGATTTTGTTAGGGTACTGTATAATGAGTAAAAATAAGTGAAAATCCCTCCCAAACTTTGTTTCTTGCCACTTTCTGTCTTATTTAGCCTCAGCCTGAGCAAAATGCAAACCGCTGGCGTGTGAAGGAATTAAAAGAACTTGTGTAATGCCAAAAAGGAAGGAGATTAGCTGCCATAAAGTACTGTCTCACTCTCTCCTCTGCTAGGACTGATGTGTGCTACCCCAGATAATTGAGATGCCTTTGCCTGAGATGTGCCTAAGTGAGCTGCTACAGAATAAAGCCTGTGGGGATCAGTGAGAGGGTAAGAGAAACTGAGGGACACTGCATGGCTGGTATTCTTACAGAGAGATTTGTATTCACCTGCACGACCCAGGGCAACCTGCCATTTTTGTTAGAACCGAGGAAATAATCAGTCTTGAGTTTTTAAAGTTCTGAGCGTTAGGTGACAACAGTCAAAGATAAATGGGGGGGAAGAGGGGGTGGGAAAGGGTTAACTTTCTAACAGCAGGCTTCATGGTGGGTCAAAGTAGAGATGGCGTTGTTTGTCCTTAGCCTAGAGCTGACAAATCTGACATAAACACTTTGTCTAATGTCCTCATTAATTCAGCAGAAACATTACCGTATTGCTAGCTTGATTCATGTCAAATTTATACTGCTGGAAGATTGGACATATGGAGAATCCCGCACTAGCTATCAGGCAAGCACAAAGACTCTTTCTACATGTCCCTGGCAGCATAAATGGAATAAGTCTTTTATCTGTCTCTGCGGTGCCATTGCAGCATGAAGGAAGTAAAACTGAGCCTGCTTTGTTGGCATCTTCAAGGCTGAGTTAGAGGCGTTTGGGAGGAGACAGCTGGGGATCTCGCAGCACAGGAACGTGTCCAGGCGGGTTTGGAATGTCTCCAGAGACGGAGACTCCCCCACCTCTCTGGGCAGCCTGTGCCAGGGCTTTACCACCCTCAAAGGAAAGAAGTTCCTCCTCATGTTGAGATGGAACTTCCCATGGTCAAGTTTGTGCTCGTTACTCCTTGTCCTATCCCCGAGCAGCACCACTGAAAAGAGCCTGGCCCCATCCTCCTGACACCCAACCTTGAAGTATTTACAAGCATTGATAAGATCCCCCCTCCGTCTTCTTTTTTCCAGACTGAAGAGACCCAAATCCCTCAGCCTTTCCTCATCGGAGCGATGTTCCAGTACCCTCATCCTCTTGGTGGCCCTTTGCTGTCCCCTCTCCAGCAGTTCCCTGTCCTTCTGGAACCGGGGAGCCCAGAACTGGACCCAGTGCTCCAGATGGGGCCTCCCCAGGGCAGGGCAGAGCAGAGGGGGAGGATGACCTCCCTCCACCTGCTGGCCACACTCTTCTGGATGCCCCCCAGGATGCCATTGGCCTTCTTGGCCACCAGGGCCCATCGCTGGCTCACGGTCATCCCGTTGTCCCCCAGGACTCCCAGGTCTCTTTCCACAGAGCTGCTCTCCAGCAGGTCACCCGCAACCTGTGCTGGTGCAGGGGGTTATTCCTCCCCAGGTGCAGCACCCTGCACTTGCCCTTGTTGAATTTCCTGAGGTTCATAAGGTAACTACTCAGTGTGCCATATTTGTAATATACATACTCTGGTGCTTGCCCACCTCTGTGGGTGTGCCCTGTGTTAAGAGCAGGCTTTTAAAAGTGCATTCAAAGGGCTGACAAGGGGTAGAAGAGATGCAATCAAAATATTTTCAGGATGCGTTCATAGATGATAAAGGCTATAGTAATGAGAAACTAGCCAGAGTTAATCCATGCTAAAGGTCTTTAATTGAAAGATATGGTTGCCAATTGATCTGTTTCAGCATCTGAAGCATCAAGAAGGAATCTCTCGAAAGAGGAGATGCCAGGGAAGAACAGCATTGGGGTTGTACAGCAGCTATTGGGCATCCGTGCTTGCTTCAGAAAGGTTGATAGCCTTGGATTGGGCCCTTGTTATTTGCCTGACAGTACTTGAGGTCCACGAGTTGCAGGACATCAAGTACAGTGCATGATCCGTAATTGTATGTATTTTGTGGTCCTTTAAAAACAAGAAAAGAAAGAAAAAATACCATGAGGTCATAGCTAAGATGGTGTTAAGTGCTCTTTGAATTCATCGGCAGCCCTTAATACCTGGCACGCTGCACTTGCATTTGTAATCAAATTGAGCCATCTCGAGTACCAAAGCAATTAGCAAAGCAAGCAGTGAGCGGGTGGAACTGCTGCTATGTCTGGATGCCACATCCTGTGCCTGATCTGCAGAGCGTCTTTCTCGTGACAGGGTTTGCAGGCAATCGGCTTGCAGTAAGGCTCAGAGTACTTTGCTGGTGCTTCAGGATTAACTCCTCTGAGTTAAACTGAGTTCCTATATATACATTTTAAAAGAATTTCCTTTTTTTTCCCCACGATACAAGAAATTCTATTGCAAGTGATCAGGATGTGATTATGGCACCCACAGCAAGGCAGCTGATTTATACTAGTCTCCATAGCAATGGCTGGCATCCTACCGACCGTGCATGTTATTACTCTGAGGGAGCAATGTTTTTAATAACTGCTATAATAGAAATATTTTACATGGATAGTGAAAGATTCCTCTGGAGTCACCAAACACAACTGGATCAGAAATGAATGATCACAAAGACTTGCTATTCCATATTCTTTTGGTTTTCCAGTAGCGAGGGGCACTATTATACTCTACACTGTTAGTATCTATTGCTGTCCGCTATACGGTTATGCTAGTGCCAGTTCACAGGCCCTGACAGGCTTTGACATGACTGGCGAATCCTGTGAAGTGTGTAGGTCTTTAAACTCCTAGGTAAAGCAATCCTTCCACCTCTGAAATTCACCATTTATGGAGGTTGTGACTCAGCACTGTTCCAATGCTGATCTGCAGAGGTACTGAACCCTTTCTGCAACTCCTGAGGTTCTTGATTTGTGCCCATCTCTAGTTGGAAGAGCAGCATTTGTGTATTATTGCCCAAGGGGAAAAAATGCCTGGTTGGTAATTCATTTGCTTGCACTCACCGTAAACTTCGTAAGTCAGGTAGGTTGTGAGTCCTCTGCACATAGCCATGATGTCTGTTCCGTAAGAGGTGAGGTCAAGGACAGGGCCCTTGACGACAAACGTGATCTCCCTTGCAGGTTGTCCTTGACCTTTCAGGCCCTAAACATCAAAGAACATCACTCAGCAGGATCAATGAATGCCTCAATCTGCTTAATGCTACGCGTATTCCTTTGCTCAGGTTGTAACTTGGAAGCCTGGAAGGGGAAGGCTGTTCACTCAGCCTTCTAACAGGGGAGCCAAAGAGGGCAGCAGCAACACAGGGCAGATGCATTTACACTAAAATTATGTGCAAGTGTTGCTTATGACCTGTTTGAGAACTCGGAGTGTCTCAGTGGGGCAGCTTTTTCTGAACTGCTCCAGAGTGCTTTGTTTCAAATGAATTTCAGCTATCTTTTCCTACTTGAGCGCTCCGTTGTCTGGACAAAGTGTCTGGACGCCTGCCTTTTCTCTGATGCCCTAGGCTTCCTGCTGCTTTGCACCTCTCCTTATTCAGCTCCAGCCACCGGATTCCTGTTTGGGCTCAGACAATTAATATGGGGGAAAGGCTGTTGACTATAGAGGTGCTCTCTTAGGCCCTAAAGGAAAATGGAGGTCTGAACAACAGCATCTGCAAAGCAATGTTCCGAAACGAAAAACCCAATTTTGTATTGAAATGACTCAGAAGTATTTTTAGATATTACTGCCCAGAAATAATTAACGCCATGGAAGGTTTCCAGCTGTTCCCTAGCAACCTGCAGACCTAAACTTCCTCATAGAAAACGTAGCTGGGAAGAGGGGCCAGTTGATGCACCTACTCTTTTTCTCTTGAAAAACCATTCCCACAGCAAAGCCCCAAGCCACGTGGCTGTTCAGAAAAAGAAAAGCCTGCCACTTGTGAAAATCTCATCCTCTCAGGAAAGAAAAAGCACAGTCAAGAAACAGGTTGAAGAACTCCAGGGTAAAGGCACACTTAGCAGGGATGACGGGGATTGATGTAGGCTTTCAAAGTTCTGGTGGAATCTTATCAAAGGGTTCCTGAATGCCCACTCCAATATGCTTCCTTCTTGCTGCTAAGCAAGGAGTTGAGATAAGCCTCGGGGGGGGCAGTGAGATGCACCGTAGTGCAAGCAAGCCTAGAACTAGCTAGAGCCAAATGGTTTTGCTCAGGCCGGTACCCGCGTGAACTCTTCCCTTTTTCTTCCCCACCATGCCTTCTTGTCCTTTAAAGCCAGGATTTTTACAAGGATTCAGTTCTCAGGCTTCCAGACAAGCCAGTGTCTACAAAAGGTTAGTATGCTGAATGCTAAAATCGGGTTTAAAATGTCTGTGGCTCATTGTGTGGGCTGAACTCGTGCTCGTAGGGTGCTTGGTTCTTTTGAAGAAGTTTGGAAAGCTTGAAATCTTATTTAAACTTTTTTCCTCATTACTGGATTATTTGCTCTTCCTCAGCTAGAGCTGCCTAGAAAAATGGGATTTGTAGCCTTCAAAGACTGAGATGATGAAGAGCACCATGCCAAAAATCTAAAATCTTTAAGCGTAACAAATTGTTTAAAAAGCAGTCTGTCTAAATAATCTTTTAAAACATCGTCAAAATAATCTAAGTAATCTACAGCATCAGAAAAAACCAGGAAAACCCTCCTCCAGTGCTTCATAGAATCATCGTAGATTCCTAGAATTGTCTAGGTTGGAAGGGACCTTTCGGATCATCGAGTCCAACCATCGACCCGACACAAGTCGGGTACCATCAATATGGTACTTCATACTCAATGGCGTGATCTAAATGGCTTTTAAAGTAACTGTGCGTTTAAAACAAAAGAACAATGTTTCCTTTGCATCACCCTACAACTTTGCAAGCAACTACTCCTGTTTCATCTTACCATGTTCTGCTCAGCCAGCGTGATGAGGGTATCAAAGCGAGGTATCACATTTCTGTTCATTACGGAAATGTAGCAAGTTCCCTGTGACAGCACTCTGCTTGCAATGTAGCCCTGTAAAATAAAGTTTTTGACAATAAGGAATTCAGTTTTTCAAGAACGGAGATTGGGATAACATCTGCATTTAAAAAAAAGCAATAAATGCAGATAGTTTTGACCCCAAAACTTGGACTCGGTGTTAGGAATAAAGAAACAAATCCTATATTTTGGTCATCTCTGTATAGGAGCTGGTCGTCTTGTACGTTTTCGGAAAAAAGCGTGCTCCTTGCCACTCACCAGATTGTAGTTCCAAATGGTTTTCCATGATCCT
Organism: Rissa tridactyla; assembly: GCF_028500815.1. NCBI lineage: Eukaryota > Metazoa > Chordata > Aves > Charadriiformes > Laridae > Rissa > Rissa tridactyla. Next base: position 2,798,673 of record NC_071485.1, read on the forward strand.
TGGTTGCTCCTTTGCTCGATAGTTGCCACGCGCCATTCCCTGTTGAGGGTCAGAATTTGGAAGCCTCCGACAATGGTGAATTGCCTGGTTACGATTTGCTGGCTTATGCCTTTTTGCGGAAACTAGAGAACAAAATTAAACAACCCTTTTAGACTTTCAAGTTAGAGCCAGTTATCTGCCCAGAGCTTAGAAAAACACTGCTAGAACAGAAAAAATGTGGCCCACAGGGAGCACCTCTAGTGACCACCGTCTTTTCAAAATGACAACAAAATAAGGCTGTGGCATTCTGGAGTAGCCGTAAGAATTCTTGTAATAGATTCAGCGAATAATTTCTGTATCTTACAACTGTCTCCTGGTGGCTGTAGAGTTTTGTGCATGAAAGAAGTTTTAGATTCCTATCCTCCAAAGGGATGGGGAAAGAAGCAAGGAAAATTCTAGAAGGAGGGAATCTAGAAAACAGCAGCAATGGATGTGTAACTTGGTCAGTATACTCACGTATTCAGCAAGGGCTGGAGTCAGCAAGAGTCCAAGAAGGACGGTAGTCACGATCTGAAATCAAAATCGAAAACAAAATTGTAGCTGCAGGTCTGGCTGACAAATCTGGTCGTGAGAAAGCTAGTGCCTTTTTCCTGATCTGGTGTTAAAGTGTACTCTTTGGATCCTTTTTTGGTTTCATACTGGAATTACAGTAGTCACCTAAAATGAGTCATCCTTGCTTTACCCTAGAATAACGCAAACTGGGAAGGTAGGAGGTTGCTTTTTTAAGAGCCGACTCTGAAGTTGCTTCTGAGACCTGTACAGAGGCATACAGATACTTCACCGGGATGGGGAGAAGGAATGTAAATTTCTTCTGGTTGGGCATTACAAGAAAGCGGTTGATCCATTAGTGCATTGCTCTGGTTTTGCAAAAGCATTGACAAAAATGGACATGGATTAGGCTTCCTGTAGATCAAATAATGTATAGCTAAGCCTTTAAAAAAATCCTTACCTCTTCATCTGATTAGGTTAATAGGGTCTGAGTTGCTCACTCTGGAGGAGGAAAATCTCCCCAGAGAATACCTTTCTGTTATAGACAGACACAGGCACTTCTGAGAGAGAAAGGCAATGGTTTTGAATCAAAGTTTTAGTTTCTAAGGAAGAAAAAGCATGCATACTCACAGTGAGTTTCATCTTGACTGCAGAGCTGATGCCGGTGCAGGTAGAATGCACAAGGTGAACTGTCCACCTTATATACGTTTTCAGATGTATATAAGTGGAACGGTTAAGTGTTGAAATAAAATTATTTTGCCATTTGCATCCCTGTCTGCCTGTCACTGGAAAGTATTTCCTGCTGTAACTACTTCATAAATACGGGGATTGTAATTCTGCAAATTTTGACCTTCCCGAGTCTGATGATTATCAGATAAGAATCCATTTGCCGTGAAAAATTAAACATGTTTTAAAGTAACTTTCTGACATGTACTAATTACTTTTGAAAATTCACACCAAACTTCAGACCAGAGATAGCCTCGGGTTGAAAAGAAAAGCCTTACAGTAGACAAAATACAAAATAAACAAGAGCCTTTGTACTTCCCAAAATGTACTGTATGTTACCCTGTAACCATAGGGCCCACCAGAATATTTGGCCCAAATACCACATTGCCATTGAAAATTATTTTACGATAAATAGGCAGTTCAAGCTGAAAAGCGTCATACATGTGCCAGTCTGTGGGTGTCTTTGTTCTTTGAGGTGGCAAGAATAATTTTTTTCTCTCCTTGCCTCAGCTTCTTTTCTGTGGTGATACAAATACTCATTGAAAGAGGTGATCATTCAGTTACGGAGGTTTTTGTCAAGTTGCTCATTTAATTCTGTGTGCAGCCCGAGTCTGTGGCAGGTAAAGGTTGCAAAATTACTTTTCAACTGGAATCCAGCATATTATTAATAGAAGTAGGGGGTTTTAGTGCATAAAAATAACTTCTAAGCAGTCCTGCAAGTGCAATTTTAAATTAAATCTGGTCTCAGGTTCACTGAATTGAGTCTGCAATTCCAAAGGGCGCTTTTGAGACATAAAATTATGCCAAATGGTGGTTATCCCAGTTTCTCTGCAAGCCTCCTACCCCCTTTGCTCTCAGGGCTATGACAACAACGATGGTATTGGGGCAGGCGTCATCCCTTGCCAGAAGCATCCGTGCCCAGGTATTCCTTGCCAAGGGGACCGTGGAGTCTCTGGTTTGAGCCCAGGAGAGGGTTCCCCTGTTTTCCTACAAGGCTGCTGCTCCCTTTGCACACAGGGCTGTGACAGCCGGGGGTGTGTGATGTTGTGCTGTGCCATAGGCCCTGCTCAGGTCAGACCCCTGCTGCCTCAGGGGCCTTTAAACCATCACCTGTTACAGAGTGTGGCCCATAGTTTTCAAGGGCTCCAAGGGCCCCAGAAAGACATTTCCCAGTGACATGCGATGGGGCAAGTGACGAGGGCTGTACCTGCTTGATGTCAGGGAAAATGCAGTGTGACATTGGAAAAGGAGAGGAGATTCCCTCCACAAACTACAAGGCAAGTCAGACAGGAACTGTGTTTAAATACTGCAACCATGTGGCTGCTTTTCTTTGGAGGGGATAATAACCTGCTTTGGGGTGCAGTTTTGCTTTGGTTTTAATGTCAGTTAACTATTCAAGACCCCAGAACCATTTTCCTGAACCGACCAGGCTGCTGCATCCTTTATTTAGAGTAGCCCTTGACTGTCAGGAGAACGGGTAAAGTGTCTCTTGGAGCAACTCCTTTCAAACTCCAGCAGAAGGGCCTCTGAGCCAGGAGGGAAGGTGAAGGTCTGGTATTTTCCAGACAGACGGCGTTTCAGACGTGATCGTCTTAGTTGAAGCAACTAGTCCCAGCTCTGGTTTGATTCTTTCAGATTCCCAACTGCACTTCTGATTGGTGAGGGTATGCTTTTTTGCTTCCTGTGTTAAACGTTCTTCAAAGACAGTTCAGGAGCACCCGTAGTCAACTCCAAGCTGCATTTAATGCACTTATCAGTTGTGTTACTTGCAGCTTGATTGCTGGGTTGATGAGAGCAATGGTGCATCTGTCTCTTTGCAATTGCACAGAGCTTGAATGCGTTTTCCATATGCGCGCAAACTTTGGAGTCTGTTTCTTGAGATAATGAAGCGATTTTATCTGGGAGGAAGTTGGTGAGGACTATGTCCCTAAAGCATCAGAGACAAACACAGAAAGCAACATTTGGAAAACCCAAAAATGTAGTTCAGCATCTGTGTGCAAATTTGTGTGTTTCTTAGCTCTGCTGAGGAACTTGTCTTCAGCTTTCTCACCACTGTCATTCACCAGCCTACCTGGTGTCCTTGAGGTGGTGCAGGAAAGGGTTTATCAAAGAAAAACCTCTTGTCTATTTTAGCAATGGTGCGGATGTGTTTTGAAAGTACCTTGGTTGCTACGTAGCCCTGTTGAAATAAAGAAGAAAAAAAGCTTTTTGTTGCAAACAATATACCGTGGAAGATAAGCGGATTGCCAGAGAGAAGTACTTGTTCAAAAAAAGGGCTTTCTACAGTCCAAATAATGATAGGGAAGGAAAATATTGTTTTTTCAATTATGTTGTCCAGGTGCATGTGTCGTGGAGGCTGACAAGGGACTTTGGTAAAAGGCAAATTGCCTTCTCCAGTAATGCCACGTGTATGATACGTTATAGTCCTTAAGTCAGGGGAAGGAATTCACTGCTGAAAACATCAGTGCAGCAGACAGTACAGCAGAAACAATGGTGAAGTGGGAATGTTCTTCAGCATCTCCTCTAAAATCTTCTTATGTTTTGTTGAAACTTAGTTTGAAGCTCAGGTTGTTGAAGTTCACCTCCATCCCTGGAAAGGTGATGGAACAGCTCGTTCTCAGCATCATCTCAAGGCATGTGGAGGAAAAGAAAGCTATCAAAAGTACTCAACATGGATTCACCAAGGGGAAATAATTTTTGCCTATCTCATAACCTTCTATGATGGAATGACTGGATGGATAGATGAGGGGAGGGCAGCGGACATTGTCTACCTTGACAATGCGTTCAACACAGTCTCCCAAAGCATCCTTATAAGGAAGCTTCGCAAGTGTGGGTTAGATGCATGGACAGTGGGGTGGATTGAAAACTGGTTGGAAGATAGAACTCAAAGAGTTGTGATTAGGGGCACAGAGTCTAGTTGAAGTTCAGTGACAAGTGGTGTTCCCCAGCGGTCAGTACTGGGTCCAGTCTGCTTCAATATATTCATCAATGACCTGGATGAAGGGACGGAGTGTCCCCTCAGCAAGTTTGCTGGTGACACAAAGCTGGGGGGGGTGGCTGACACCCCAGAAGGCTGTGTCACTGTCCAGAGAGACCTGGACAGGCTGGAGATCTGGGCGGAGAGAAACCTTATGGAATTCAACGAGGGCAAGTGTAGGGTGCTGCCCCTGGGGAGGAATAACCCCCCGCACCAGGACAGGTTGGGGGTGACCTGCTGGAGAGCAGCTCTGTGGAGAGAGACATGGGAGTCCTGGGGGACAACGGGATGACCATGAGCCAGCAATGGGCCCTGGTGGCCAAGAAGGCCAATGGCATCCTGGGGGCATCAGGAAGAGCGTGGCCAGCGGGTGGAGGGAGGTCATCCTCCCCCTCTGCTCTGCCCTGCCCTGGGGAGGCCCCATCTGGAGCACTGGCTCCAGTTCTGGGCTCCCCGGTTCCAGAAGGACAGGGAACTGCTGGAGAGGGTGCAGCAAAGGGCTACCAAGATGCTGAGGGGACTGGAACATCTCTCCGATGAGGAAAGGCTGAGGGATTTAGGTCATTTTAGTCTGGAGAAGGGAAGACTGAGGGGGGATCTTATCAATGCTTATAAATACTTCAAGGTTGGGTGTCAGGAGGATGGGGCCAGGCTCTTTTCAGTGGTGCCCGGGGACAGGATAAGGGGTAATGGGCACAAACTTGACCATAGGACGTTCCACCTAAACATGAGGAGGAAATTGTTGAAGTTCCTGCTGATTGGAAAAGGGGAAACATAACCCCCATTTTCAAAAAAGGAAAAAAGGATGACCCATGGAACTACAGACTGGTCAGTCTTACCTCTGTGCCTGGCAAGATCATGGAGTGGATCGTCCTGGAAACTCTGCTAAGGCACATGGAAAATAAGGAGGTGATCGGTGATAGCCAACATGGCTTCACCAAAGGCGAATCGTGCCTTACAAATTTGGTGGCCTTGTATGGTGTTGCCACAGCATTGGTAGATAAGGGGAGAGCAACTGACGTTATCTACCTGGACTTATGCAAAGCGTTTGACACTGTGCCACACAACATCCTGGTCTCTAAATTGGAAAAGCACGAATTTGATGGATGGACCACTCAGTGGATAAGGAACTGGCTTGATGGCTGCACCCAAAGAGTGGCTGTCAATGGGTCCATGTCCAAGTGGAGGCCAGTGACAAGTGGAGTCCCTCAAGGATCAGTACTGGGACCGGTCTTGTTTAACATCTTTGTCAGTAACATGGACAGTGGCATAGAGTGCACCCTCAGCAAGTTTGCCGGCGACACCAAGCTGTGTGGGGCGGCTGACACGCTGGAGGGAAGGAATGCCACCCAGAGGGACCTCGACAGGCTGGAGAGGTGGGCCCATGCGAACCTCATGAAGTTCAACAAGACCAAGTGCAAGGTCCTCCATCTGGGTCATGGCAATCCCAGGCACAAATACAGGTTGGGCGGAGAATGGATTTGAGAGCAGCCCTGAAGAAAAGGACTTGGGGGTGCTGGTGGACAAGAGGCTCAACAAGAGCCATCAGAGTGCACTAGCAGCCCAGAAAGCCAATCGTATCCTGGGCTGCATCAGGAGAAGCGTGGCCAGCAGGTCGAGGGAGGTCATTCTCCCCCTCTACTCCACTCTCGTGAGACCCCACCTGGAGTACTGTGTCCAGCTCTGGAGTCCTCTACACAAGAAGGACATGGACGTGTTGGAGTGGGTCCAGCAGAGGGCCACGAGGATGATCCGAGGACTGGAGCACCTCTGTAATGAGGACAGACTGAGAGAGTTGGGGGGGTTCAGTCTGGAGAAGAGAAGGCCCCGAGGAGACCTTATAGCGGCCTTCCAGCACCTAAAGGGGGCCTACAGGAAGGATGGGGAGGGACTCTTTATCAGGGAGTGTAATGATAGGACACAGGGTAACAGCCTCAAACTGAGAGGGTAGATTTAGGTTGGATATCAGGAAGAAATTTCTTATCGTTAAGGGTGGTGAGGCACTGGAACAGGTTGCCCAGGGAAGTTGTCAAGGCCTCATCCCTGGAAGTTTTTAAGGCCAGGCTGGATGAGGCTTTGAGCAGCCTGGTCTAGTGGGAGGTGTCCGTGCCCACGGCAGGGGGGTTGGAACTAGATGAACATTAAGGTCCCTTCCAACCCGAACCATTCTGTGATTCTGTAACTTCTTTCCTTTGAGGGTGGGAGAGCCCTGGCACAGGCTGCCCAGAGAGGTGGTGGAGTCACCATCTCTGGAGACATTCCAAACCCACCTGGACGCATTCCTGTGCCACCTGCTCTGGGTGACCCTGCTCTGGCAGGGGGGTTGGACTGGGTGATCTCCAGAGGTCCCTTCCAACCCTTACCATTCTGTGATTCTGTGTTTTTCAAAAACCTTTTGGTTATTTTCTATTTTTTCGAGCCATGGTGGTGGCCACTTACAGTCTCGATGTCCCAGACAGATTTCCAGTCCTTGGAGCCCTCCTTTGAGTCGGTGCTGACCCCAGTGTCAGGGAAAGAGCGGTGTGAGTGCTCACTGTGGTGCCTCTTGCCGTTCTGATCTTTGAAAAAGATGAAAGGAGGTAAGGGTTTAGGTTTGTGGATTCCCAGTGGTCTTTCCCTCAACAAAGCAAGAGCTGTAGTAACCACGTTTGGGGAGATTAATGCTTTTAGGGATGCAATTAAGGGGGAGATGGCTTCTGGCCTTAGAGGGGAGGCTGGGAAGCCTTTAGTACTGTTGTGTCAAGCCTCACGTTCAGGCTTTATCTAGCCCTGGTTTTCTTGTGTCTGATGCATTCACCTTATGAAGACAGACAAGCTTTCACATTACTGGAAGTTCAGTATCAAGCTTGCAAGAAAAATTTCTAAGGAAAGTAAACTAATTCATTGTTGTTCTTTCCCCAGACGGAACCCGCAGGCAGAGGGTTCCAGAGAGCATTTCACTGGATTTTGTGGTCAGATCCTTCATGGGTAACATTTGTTTCTCTCCACACAATGACTTTCACAGTGTTTGTGCTAATCTCAAGGCAGACTTTGTTGATTCTGTATCTAGCAACTGTCTCTTTCCCTTGATATATCAAGGCCTGAAATATTTTCTTTGGTATAAAACAATAAGTAGTTTTCTGCTAAGTATCGGGCTTTAAATACAGCTTTATTTTCAGAAACATGTTTTTCATAGGCTATAGCTAAAGACCACTAAAGGCGGCAGTGTCTAGTTGCGTGTAGCTCTGTGCTTACCCTGTTAGCAAGGGCTGGAGCCAGGAAAACCCCAAGAAGAGAAGCAATCATAATCTGAAATGAACATTTTAAGTTCACAGCACTTTAACATTGGGACTGCTGATCCTGCATCGAGTTAAAATAATTTTGACTTCCAGTTTAACTTTGTGTACCTCTTTGCACTTTCCTGAAATGTGGTATACTCAGCAGTACACTTTGCACAGGTAAGAAGATCACATAAACAGAGTATTTTTAAAATATGTCCCGCCCCAGTTCAGTGAACTCCTTGGAAAAAGGTGGTCTGAAATACTTTGTTTCAGAGAGTGAACTTTTTGGGCTCAGCTTTTGATTTCAGACACGGAGCAGATCCATGCAACATCCATGAAGGTGTGCAGCTATTGTGGAGAGTTGGAATGTGGGTGCACTGTACAGCTCTGTACTTGGAACACAGCTGAAATGGGACCTGAGCATCCTCACAGGAGATCTCATGCCTCTGAATGGGTTTACCTTATTGGCATGTGCCCGATTTTCACAGAACCTTAGCCTCCTTAGCCTCCAAGATCCAAAACCGGCTAGTTCTCAAGAAAGGCACTGAGAAACTGAACTGTATAATGCTGTTCCCTATGGTGTCATTAGCAATGAGATGGAAATCAGTTTTGTCCATGTCTTCCAACAAATGTAGCCAACTTGGCCATTACAGTGATGCATCACACTTGGAAGCCTGAATCTCCAAATCTTCCATCAACATCTCTTTAGCAGAGAAGTTTCTGGATGTGTGGATTAAGCATGGGGAAAAAGTCTCCAAAAAGCCAGGCTTTCCTATTGGAAGTATATTTAGGCTTTGCCTGAGCCAAGTGAGAGTATGTTCTCTCTTGCAATAATGTTGTTAATTGGTCAAGTGCTTCTTAGAAATTAACATCTGGCCTTGTCTGATCGGATCAGCCACATGCAGTCAGTCCAATGTGAGGTGAAAATCATGAGATGGTGGCTATTGTTGTAATTCTCCTTCACTAAATGACTGATTTCACATGTTGTTTTGCTCTTACGTGGTTGTTTTGCTCTTATTGGTGCTTAAGAAAGCAGAAACTTGTGCTTCTTGGGTGTTTTTCACAAGAAATGAGCATACGAAGACATAATGACTAATGGAAATTTAATTCAAGCTTTAGTTTAAAAGCATTTAAAACTTAGGACAGCTTTTTGGTTTAGCTTGTGGTGCCTGAACCCTGATAGATTCCTGCTATGAAAGGTTTATTTGGCTGCTGGAATCTACTCTGAATGTTTCTGACATATCTGTAATGTTAGAAACAAAGACTCTTTTGAGAAGGGTCAGAGCAAGATTTCAAGAGGAGGGTAACATCAATCCAATCAAATTAGTCTAATCTAATGGTGGTTGTCACAATTTGCTAGCTGTTCATATGTATTCTGATGTATTGCTTAGCAGTATACCTTTGTTACACTTGAGATAATATTTTCCATGTGGAATGCAGGGGAATAAAGCAAATGCATGCAATGTCCTTCTTTCACTGAGGCCTGTTTGCTGAGAGAGAATTCCACAGAATCTCTTTCACCTTTTTTTCTGATGACTGAGATTACCGCAATGTGTTGTCTATTAGGTTGCGTTCTTGTTTTATTAGAAGGGAATCAGCCTCCATTATGACTTTCTAGTAGAAAGTAGAGTGGGATTCGTCAAGGTTCTGGCACTGGCTGACGTGGAGTCGCAGATGAGGAGGAGCCCGGGCAAGGTCATAGTCGCAGGAGAATACTTCTCAGGGCAATGTCATGTGGTCGCTGACATTTTCACAGGATCCAGAAAACAGTTGTAGCTTTAAAGAAGGAATCCTCATGCTGCTCCTTTTGTTTTGTGACCTTGTGTGACGCACGCATCCTCTGCAGTTTTGTGTCACTCCTTTGTGCACTGAGGAGGCTAGCGCTTACCCAGATGGTCTTGTAAAGCACAATTGTTATTCCCAATTATGTCCCTGATTTCAATGCATGTGTTATATACACCACAGAAAGACATCAGTAACGAGCAGCACTTCTTGTTAAGAGTTCGTGCATGTATTAGATGGAAGAAATGGCTGAAGAATTGGTCTGTTCAGTGACTGGCACGTAGCCCACCATGACATAGGTATTCCTTTCCAGAATTTGTCTGCAGACTGTCAGACTGTGAGGGGTTATATTTCAGAAAACAAAATGCAGTTTGTATGAATGAATAGCAGAGTTATTCCTGATGACTTTCAGTTCTGGACAATATCCTGTTAAATATTTAAAATATTTTAAAAAATGGAAGCAACAAGAGTGTGAAATCCTCTTGAGTTTAAACCAGTAAATAATAGCCATTTGCAGAGTGATTGATTTTTCAAAAGCTGACTTACTGAGTGCTTTTAACCTATCAGGGTCAGGTTATCTGTGCCAACCCAAAATTCAGATATGAGGCTTACCACAGTGTGGCATGTAGATACGGACTTTTTCGAGTTATGAAGAAAAGTTCAGTCACGTTTTCGCACACCTCCAGCAAGATATAAAAGTTAAAGGTCTCTGGGATTTTCTTGCATTCTTACTTTATGCAGCCTCTTGTTCTTATCTGAAAGAAAAATGAACGGATTTGTGAGTATATCCATTTTTATTGAACATATATTTTTAAAAGTTCCTTATTTTTAAAAATAAGAGGACAGAGAAGAAGATGCTCAAGTAAGTGGTACAGTACTGGGACTAATATGATCTGTGTATTGTTACTGTGAGTTGTTCAGCGGGAAGCTTGCGTTTCCTGGGTGTGCAGTAACCCCTGGGAGTCAGTGGAAGCATCATTTGAGCAAAGAGTGCAGAACTTGGATTACAGTTCAGACGGGGGATGTAGTTTGGATTTAGTAATTACAGTTGCGGAGACACATCCAGAAGTAACATGGTACCAGAGAGTGTGACTTCTGAAAAATAAAAAAACATGTAATGTGTAAGCTATCATTCTGCTTTTTCGGTTACAGGCAACAGAGAGCCTAAATGCAAGAATTTTACAACGAAGAGCTGTAACTGTTTACAACTAATAAATACATGTGTTAAGGGTGTCATTTTTCAAACTGATGCTACAGCTGCTTCCCTCAGTTCACAGACTGGTTTTGGGAGTTTTTTTGTGGCACTGCCTGGTGTTTCTGTTGAGTGAGAATGCTTCTTCCTTTTCCAGGCTGCAGTCCTCGTTTTGCTGGGAGTCTTTTGGACTCAGACTTCTGCATTGGAGGTAAGTAGACTGAGAAGCCTTGTAGTGCGGGTACTCCTTGAAAGTGCATGAGATTCCTGGGCAGGGGGTGAACGTAGTAGGAAGGAGAGCACAGAAGAAAGTAACGAGATGCTTATTGCCAAGCACAGAGAAAAACGGCATTTGCCCAAGGTGACAGTGGTAGAAGCCAAAGAGGCAGTTGTGTGCAGGTGCACAGGAACACAAAATCTGGGGGGGCTTAGGTCCCCTTAGCTCAAGCTAAGATCTGGAGACTGTTGCAGTCTGCTGCCAGTCATAATGACTGGGGTGCCCCATGTTGTTTTTCCTTAGGCTGCAGCGAGGGCCTGTCCCCTCCTTTCTCAGCCTGACCCGCTCTTGCGTGACTTATCTCCACCTCAAGGGCCTCCTGAGACTGCTAGAGGGTTGTTAAGGGATTTAGTATTTACATAAAGCAATCATGCTTGTTTATCTGAGAGAAAGCATTTGTTTATGTTACACCTTTTAAAGGCGCCAGCCAGATGATGAACAATGATTTTGTGTTTTTTACCAAAGACTTTTACCCTGCAAGAACGTCACAATGTCACTGTAGCTGTGACTATCGACAAGGAGCACCACATTATTGAAATCCATGTCCGTTCTGGCCTGTACTCCTCTGATACCATTATTGACTACGTGCATGTAAGTAAACCTAAGAATCTACCAAGACTTAATTTTTGAGGAAGTCTTTAAACTCGGAAACTATTTTAGTGTATTGTCACCATGAGTTGTTGTGAAACACTGTTTCTTTGAAGACTTCCATCACCTTCCCTCCTCTTAGGCCGTCTTTTGTTTCACCCATATGACTGTCCATTTCAAAGACTCATAACGAAACCTGTGGCGGTGGTTCACGACAGTGAGCAGAATGTCATTGACCTCAGTGAGGTCAGAGTTGAGAATGGGCTGCCATCACCCTCGTATAGCGAGTGCAGCAGAAGTCTGTCGGCAAAGATCCTTCCAGTCTGATGGACAGACGTTAGTGTGGGCAGGCTGCTTCCATTCCCCAAAGGTGACAATGTCCATGCAGAGTCGTTCCACAGCAGTGGTCTGTGTAGCCACTTGGTGTTGCTTCTTGGTTGTCCTAAAGATTGTAGGGAGAACCAACTAGTATTAGTGGTAGCCGTTTTCAATTGATTAATTAGCTCATGTTTTTTTAATCACAGGGATATATTGCAATAAGGTTATTTTCACGAAGCGCCTGCTTTATCATGAAAATAAATAAGAAACACTTCCCACATCTGCAAGAAATCCATCGTCTGGCTCTTGAGAGACAGGTGACTTTGTAGCAAAACCCGTACGGTGGACAAGAAAGGCTGCTGTGTAGGAGCTGGGTGGTGTGACGGGAGCCCTCCATTCTGCCTTTGAGAAGAGCAGTTCTTAGAATGTCTTTTACTGTGTTAGCAATGATAAAGCAGATCTGAGAAGACAGAACTTTTGGGGAATATAATTTAGAAAATTATTTTAAGATAATAAGCAATCACGACACTCCCCATGGTTTCAGAGTGGTCAATCATGTGTCCTTGAAGTAGTGTAGTTTGACTGGTTTAGGGTGGTCGCAATATGAGTTCTTTTTTCATTGTCCAGCTGATTTGTTGAGCTTGACATAACTTGAAATAATTCTGTTTGCAGAACAAAATTTAGAAATCAACTTACTTTGACCAGACTTTGACTTTTCAATTCGGGCAAAGGTTTCCTGGAGGTGACTGGAAGTGTTGCCCGGAGATGGACTTGAGTTCTGGACCAATTTATGACAGCCTAAGAGTAGCGCATTTACAGCAAAACTTACCGCACGTTAACATAACTTATTATGATAGCAACACAGCTCAATTTTGGTATGTTAACAGAATGAGTATCTAGTGAACTTTGAACATATTTTAAAATGTTTTAAAAACGTGTAGCTTCTTTAGCTGCTGCTTTGTGTGACGCAAAGGAAGGTGATGTTAGGTTTTGGGATTTTCTCAAGGGGTGTCCTAGTAGAATGGAAACAAAGCTACATTAGTGATGATGTCTAACTCCTTCTTTTCAGAATATGAATAATATGAACGCTGTACGCTCTTCAAAGAATCTGTGGTTTCGGTTTCAATCTGGCCATTCTGCCCGTGGGAGTAACAAAGACTGGCTTGTCTACGGTAAAGCCGTTGAACAACTCTGCACGGGTCTTCCTCTCTACCAGCTTGCAGAAACTCAATGTAAGTTATGAGATCAGAATGTTACGCTTCTGTTACAGTGCATAAGCACCCTTCTATCCTTTAAGCCTTAAGTCCACCTTTGAGGCATGAACATATTTCCCTGTTTGGGGGAGGAGGAGTAAACTACCTAGCAGGATGAAAAGGTAAGGCTCTGGGATGCTTTGGAAAATCTGGTGAAGCACTGCTTTTCAGTGTTAGGCATCTAAATGTCTGGGACAGCTGTTCCAAAGTGGTTTGCCAGGTATCGGAGGACGTCACTGTGTAGCAGCGGTACCCAGCTTATGCCCCGATGATACAGAGATCCCACAAGGCATCTACTGTATGCCAGCATGAGACCTGCTGCATGTAAGGGACGGGAGGAGCACAAAGGTGATTTAAAGCCATGCAAACATTTCCTCCCTTTGAGTTATCCCACTGAAGTTTCACGCAGTGTCCATTGAGACCAACAGGAGCCTCGAATAGGACCATAATTGGGGATAGAAATTTGTGCGCTTAACAGACTTTTCCTTGCTGGTTACAAGGATCTTGTCACTGCTAATATCTTAATTTTCTTGTTTCTTTTAGCACTAATCAATGCTAATGGCTGTGCCAATGCAGGAGTTCCAAGCATTTTGGGCATTAAAATCTGTGCAAAAATCAACTAGGCTGGATCTTAACAATTCTGCTGTATGGAAACAGCTTGTTTCTTGGCATGCTTTTGTGATGGTAGCCGTGTTCTCCAACTGGAACAAAACTTGGTGTTAGACTCAGCTTGTCTCTTGTAAGCTTTGAGTGCAAGAAACCTATGATATACAAATAAAGATAATGCAGCAATTAAAATGCTTTGTCTTTTTTCTTCATCCGAAAAGACAACAGAAATAAAGTGGGCCTTGCAAGTATTCCTACAGAAGGGATAGGTTTCCCGTTTGTGTATTCCTGTGCTTAGGCTGCAGCATGACCGAGGCATTGGTATATGCTTCATGCTAATGAAGAAACAGTAACAGAATAGTTTTTTTCCAGTGGAGAACTTCCCTTTGGCATTACCACCCAGCCTATCCAGGTGCTGACTCACCTTATATATGATTGCTGGAGGGGGGATCAAAGAGACGAATGCATAGATTAAGGGAGGGAGGAGATCTATGTTCCCAACACTTCCAAAGAAGCTTGAATTCTGCAAGTGCCATGAAAAATCCTAGCATTTTCAATACGCAGCTCAGTGGCTCGGAGATCTTTTTCTTCTGGGTATTTTTCAAACCCAGCGATAGAGGAGACTGTCCCAGTCCAAAAAAGTTCATAACCCAGAACTAAATGATCCTTTCCCACAATGCCAGTGTAAAAAGAGCTGTGACCACTTGCTGAGTGCCCGGCATATGCCGGGGAGTAGTTTGTGTCAGGAGCTGTTTAAAATACAAGATGAGGCAGCATTGGTGCTGCCTGCCAGCTCCTCTGGTAGATCTCAGTGAACGGTTGGATTCACACATCCTTTCCGTCGGTGCTTGGAAGGAGTGTGTCTTTTGGGGCTGAAGACTAAATGTTTGTTGTTTACTGGAGGCTTGACTGGCTGCCAGAGGGCAAGGCATTCCTGTGGAGTCCAGGAAACTGGCCTCAGGTCTGCAATGTGTTATGTTCAAATCAGGTCCTGGTCAAAGCATCTGCTATTTATTAAGAGAGCATTGTATCATATGGTGAAACTATTCTTTTAGCTTCATGGTGTTCACAGCAGGCTGCAGGTTCTTGGTGATCCAAAGAACGTTTCTGGAGGGTCAAACTTTTACCAAAGTCCAGGACTGGTTGTGTGTGTCTGCAAGATACAGGTAGCCTGTCTAGCTGTATTTTGAAGTGGAGCTCCCTGATGGGAAACTAGGAGCTGTAGTTGCCATGTTTGTTTGGCTGATGCACGGGGGATGTGAAACACCTCAAAGCCCCCTTTGAGTGAGAGCACTCCTTGGCAAGAGTACTCATGTGGGTTGTGACTTTCAAAGCTGTTGTGGTTGCAGTATCCGGAAAGGCCGTTGTTTCAAGACTTTCAAAACTGAGTGGAAGCCCTAATCTAGTTTCCAAGTGACAACTGTCAAGTCTCAAGCCTTTCTTCGTGTATTCTTCTGTTAGAGGGCACGGAAGTCATGGCAAGCCCCTCCCCTGCCCCAAGTCAGCCAAGCTCTTCAAAATCTATAAAATACCTGCCTTAATTATCTCAGGCTTTCTATATCTTTGAATTATTTCTTTAGGGATGCTGACCTGACACCAACTGTCCAGTGAAAGCTTAAAGACGAGAGATTGAAGTAGATGCCAAAGGAACAAACTGGTAGAGCTTCCAAAGAGGCAGACCAGACGTATGAACAAAGCTTATAGTCATATTATTCTCAGATTATTCTTTAATTCAAAGTTATTGAAAATAATTAGTCATTGCAACCTGGCTTTCTCTCTAGTTGCCATACAGATGAATCTGAACCTTTATTGTGTGTGCAGTGTTAATAATGGTCCTTTGAGACTCTCATCCTGTTGCTACTAGTTTAATCAGAATTAGTGACTTTAAAGCAACCTCTGCGTGCTACATTCATTTATTAATGGAACGGTGCTCTGAGATTTGAGTGAGATCTGAATAAAACAGCTGAGTGGTTGTGCACAGTTAGAAAAGATGCAGGCTAAACTCTTCCCTTGGCCCAGGGGTAAAGAGCATTACTCGTGGGAAGAGCGTTCTGTCCTGCTCTCGCACAGCTGCTTACAGATGATGAGGACTATTCTGAATGGACAAGATGAGGGATGCATTGCTGCCTTGATACTGTCGATGGGAAACTGAAGCCCAAGGTAGTCTGTACGGTTTGACTCTTCCCATGGAAACTGTCCGTGACCGAGACAGGAACTCAGTGCAGCTCTTCAGTCTTCACCAATGGCTTAAAAACATCCCTTTCTGTAGTTTGAGGGAATTTCCTTTAAATGATAAGCCTTTTTGAGGTTTTATGTTTTTTGTTTAGAAAGTGTTGCATATAGATCTAAAAGCTTACCACTAAGCTTTTGGTGTTTACTGCCTACTAGTTTTGAAGGCAGTGTTACAAGGTGGGTGGATTGGTAGCTGATACGAGCGCAAATAGTTCTACAAAGAACTCTGAAACAAGCCTCGATACCTTCTTATCTGCCCTTTAATTTTGTTTGAGCTAAGGAGGTAGTGTTTCTGCCCTTCGTGTACTCAAACATGGAAGAAGATTGTTTCTAGCTTTCATTTTAGGTCACAATCTCATTCTGTACGTCAGGTCTGTTAGCAATATGTTGGCATTTTGATTGCTGTGTTTATTGTTTGATAAATCGTGCTTCAGCTATCCATCTACTCCCACAGCACTGCCAGCGCCAAGGTGCATGGCGTAGAGGCACCTGTTCTGGATGGAGCACCTGGGAGGCAAATCTGTTGTGATGTTGCTGTACCTTTTGGAGTGCAGCTCGCAACAAAGAGAAAAGGAAGCACAAGAAGAATCATACAGCATGTGAGCCATGGACCCACCTTCTCCTTGCCCCTGTTTTTCAGACGGTGTTTTTCAGAAGGAGTCTCGAGAGGAAGAGTATCAGGATGTGACTCTTAGTATGTTGAACGTTACCTGATCTTTCCAAGAGCTTCTCTCCCCGCAAGTAATATATAAGTTTTGGAAATTTAGCTCGCTTCTCAGCTTGGCTTGTTCTATAAAAGGTGGTGAATTTGATTTATGTGGAAGAGAGCACATTGTGAGGGTCTCTTGTGTGCCTGTGCACTGGCGGCTTTTGTAAGTTACAACAATGTATATCCTAGGCTGGATTTCAAAATAATGCTGATTATTTGCCCCCAGTTTCTTCAAAATGCCTGAAAGGTGTTTAAAGGCATGCCTGGTATCAGGCAAGCAATGGTATCATTGGATGCACACTGACAGGCAGCTAAATCATGCCAAGCATTTGGGGAGGGCAGAATTAGCACACATTCCAGTCACATCTCCAACTGCGCTGCAATTAACCTTTCTTGATCCTCGTACATATCAGTGGGCAGGAAGCCTCTGTGGTCCCTCAGTGCCAAGGACAGCAGTTTATCTAGTCACCTGCGCTGCACAGTAATCCAAGATCTTTTTACCACTGAAGCCATTCCACTGAGAACCTCCCCTCACCGCCTCCCCAAATTTCTCAGTGTACGAGACTGTTTCCCAAGGTCAAGGTATGACACCTTTGCCAGACCATGCCTTAATTTTAGAAGCCAAAAACTTGCCTCTTGAGTGTGTCTCTACAAGCGCTAGGCACTTGGGTCAAATTGCTGTGGTCAAGCACTGAACAGCATGGTAAGATCTGTGGGCAAGAAGAGAAGAGGGCGCATCCCGGTAAAGGGAACATACGTGCTCAGTTTGAATCGAGGTGCCTAATCTTAAATACTCAGGGGTGGTGAGCTGAGTTTTGCACGGCTACTTGTTTGAAGTAGGGAAGTGTCTTGGCCAGTGAGCCGTACCGGCTTGTCCAAGGCATATAATCCAGTCCTGGTGTGGTACATGTCTGCTTTCGACTCGAGTTGAGCACCGAGTGCGACTTCGATTGACCACTAGATGGCAACTAGTTACGGTAACCTCCACAGTTACGTCTTTCTTATTGCCAACTGAATCCGGCGTTGTTGTTAAGTGAGATCTTGCTGCCATTAGGCTGGTGGAAACACTGATTAGGAGCAAACCATAACTCAAAACTAAAATAAAATGAATCGCCATCAACCTGAAATTTGTTCCCCAGGAAGTGCCCTTTATGAGAAGGTCACAACATCAATAGACAAGGAGAGAGGAACTGACATCATTTACCTGGACCTGAGCAAAGCCTTTGACACTGTCCCGCATGGCATCCTGGTCTCCAAGCCCATAAAATATGGTTTGATGGACTGACAATTCAGTGGATAAAGAACTGGCTTGATGGCTGCACCCAAAGAGTGGCTGTCAATGGGTCCATGTCCAAGTGGAGGCCAGTGACAAGTGGAGTCCCTCAAGGATCAGTACTGGGACCGGTCTTGTTTAACATCTTTGTCAGTAACATGGACAGTGGCATAGAGTGCACCCTCAGCAAGTTTGCCGGCGACGCCAAGCTGTGTGGGGCGGCTGACACGCTGGAGGGAAGGAATGCCACCCAGAGGGACCTCGACAGGCTGGAGAGGTGGGCCCATGCGAACCTCATGAAGTTCAACAAGACCAAGTGCAAGGTCCTCCATCTGGGTCATGGCAATCCCAGGCACAAATACAGGTTGGGCGGAGAATGGATTTGAGAGCAGCCCTGAAGAAAAGGACTTGGGGGTGCTGGTGGACAAGAGGCTCAACAAGAGCCGTCAGTGTGCACTAGCTGCCCAGAAAGCCAGTCGTATCCTGGGCTGCATCAGGAGAAGCGTGGCCAGCAGGTCGAGGGAGGTCATTCTCCCCCTCTACTCCACTCTCGTGAGACCCCACCTGGAGTACTGCGTCCAATTCTGGAGCCCCTACTACAAGAGAGATATGGACGTGCTCGAACATGTCCAGAGAAGGGCCATGAGGATGATCAGAGGGCTGGAGCACCTCTCCTATGAGGACAGACTGAGAGAGGTGGGTTGTTCAGTCTGGAGAAAAGAAAGCTCTGAGGAGACCTTATAGTGGCCTACCAGTACCTTAAGGGGGCCTATGAGAAAGCTGGTGAGGGACTTTTTAGGATGTTGGGTAATGGTAGGACTAGAGGGAATGGATTAAAACTAGAGATGGGTCGATTCAGACTGGACGTTAGGAAGAAGTTGTTCACCATGAGGGTGGTGAGACACTGGAACAGGTTGCCCAGAGAGGTGGTGGAAGCCCCATCCCTGGAAGTTTTTAAGGCCAGGCTGGATGGGGCTCTGAGCAACCTGATCTAGTGGGAGGTGTCCCTGCCCATGGCAGGGGGGTTGGAACTAGATAATCTTTAAGGTCCCTTCCAACCCTGACAATTCTATGATTCTATGATTCTAAGTAAAAGCTGAGTTAGGATGCAGAGGATTAGAATTCTTTCAGATTTCCAAACCAGTGGGACGTATATACCGTTGTCTAATGAGGCATTGCATTTGCACCAGGTTTACTAATGAAAGATTTCAAAACGTTCTAGAAACAGAAGGAGATTCACAAGATCTAATACGAATAAGTGAAATCTTTTCTCTTTCAGAAAAGGGATGCAGCAACGGAGGACAGATAAATCTGACAAAGGCCAATCACACACTGACCATGAGCACAGGTAAGGGGGAAGCCCCAGCACTCCTGCATTCTGCTCATTTCCCTCTCTTTATCCCAACCCTGTTCCCACCAAGTGAAATCAAACCATCCTCATCTGTCTCTGCCCCTGCCCAGTCCAGCTTAGCCGGGCTCCACCTCAAACATGAAGAAGCCAGAGAGGAATTATGTGCTCTTGGCTCGTTGTTTGGTTGGGGCTTTTTTTACTGGGGGGACCGGGGTAAAAGGGGGTGGCAGTCTGGCTGAAATTTTGTAGCCAGATCTCTGTTCCTTGCCAGCAGGTCCTACTGTTCTTGGCTCTCGTCATGGCCACACCCTCCGCAGGTTTTGGCATCTCTCTTCCTATTCTGCAAGTTCTTTTCGTTGTTCTTGCTCTCAACGCAGAAAGAGGCAGCCGGATTGCTGTGACTTGGGGGTTCCCACTTTATTTAACTTTCTGAGGGTGTGTATGAAGAGAGGAAGATGATTCAGACCTATAGAACGGGGTCCTCAGGTCGCTGCAGCCATTTGTTGTTGGATAGAAAAGCAGATGTAGCATAATGTAGACCCTTCTGTGACTCTGCTCAGATTGGAGAATTGGTCACGTACGGATTGTTAAGCATTTAAGTATATGTTTAAATTGAGACGTAGGGCTTGAGCCGACAGAGGTAGCCAATAACCTTTTCCACCCCCTGTGATGGGAAGCAGGGGCTGTTTTCACCCAAAGAAGCTCCGCAATTCAGAAATTTGCCCTGAGCACTGGGAGGTGTTTGACAGCAGCACATTAAGCAATGTCCCTGGGTGCAATATACTGAGAGCTGAGCCAGGGCACTCTGCCACTCATTCCAGATAAGTCGAGCCCTTTAACACCAGGGACTGCGAGGGGCTTGTTCCATGCTCTCAATGAGATAAGCTGCCATCGGCGCTTCACAAGACACCCCTATCTGCCAAGCCTCTCTGAGAAAACCTGGGAGATGTGCAGCGTGATTTAAAGCATGTTAGAGACTCCCCCGAGCTGCGGTCCTAAGTGTGGGGGTCTTCTAATGAAAAGTGAGGAGCTACCAGAGGGGTGGGATCCTTCAGGTAGGGGAGTGTTTCCGCATAGCTTACAGGTGCTCAACAGCTGTGAAGGAGCTAACTGCAACACAAGAACGATAGAGCTGGCAGTACTAGAGTCTAAAAAGTGGGAGATTGATTAAAAATTCTCCAGTTGAAATGCATTTGCAGGATCCTGAAACTCACAAGTGTTTAATACAGTGTAAATGGTACCTCTGAGAGAATAGTCTCTGTATGCGTACGCTACCACTAAAATGGTCTCAAACTGATGTGAGAGCTTGGATATGTATTAAGCATCACAATGTGTAATGTTGTAGTAAAACCAGGAATCTACGTGCATGAAGTTAAAGTAGTTTTGCAAGAAGCCGGGCCTTGCTGCAAGTGTTTGTTCCTTCTTGTTGAAATTTTGGCCTGAAACAAGATGGTATTGGGGCAGGCGTCATCCCTTGCCAGAAGCATCCGTGCCCAGGTATTCCCTGCCAAGGGGACCGTGGAGTCTCTGGTTTGAGCCCAGGAGAGGGTCCCCCTGTTTTCCTACGAGGCTGCTGCTCCCTTTGCACACAGGGCTGTGACAGCCGGGGGTGTGTGATGTTGTGCTGTGCCATAGGCCCTGCTCAGGTCAGACCCCTGCTGCCTCAGGGGCCTTTAAACCATCACCTGTTACAGAGTGTGGCCCATAGTTTTCAAGGGCTCCAAGGGCCCCAGAAAGACATTTCCCAGTGACATGCGATGGGGCAAGTGACGAGGGCTGTACCTGCTTGATGTCAGGGAAAATGCAGTGTGACATTGGAAAAGGAGAGGAGATTCCCTCCACAAACTACAAGGCAAGTCAGACAGGAACTGTGTTTAAATACTGCAACCATGTGGCTGCTTTTCTTTGGAGGGGATAATAACCTGCTTTGGGGTGCAGTTTTGCTTTGGTTTTAATGTCAGTTAACTATTCAAGACCCCAGAACCATTTTCCTGAACCGACCAGGCTGCTGCATCCTTTAT